>NW_023336200.1:713702-721062 GCF_012550715.1 Geosmithia morbida
CCCCTCTCCCCCTCTTCTTGTCCTGTCATCTCGCCTTATGACCCGGACCTTGCCTTGACGCCTTCAGCCGTCTGCTCTGTCGCAGGTCGTCGAGACGGACGAGTTCCCCCCGGTTGCCGTGCTGGGTAGAGGTCACGGTCAAACCTATCAAAGACCCTGGAAACGTAGGGCTGTAAGTACGAGAGACCGCATGCTCGCATATCCTCTCATCATCTCTCTCTCTACTCAGTGCATATATATATATACACACACACACACACATATATATATATATATATATATATATGTGTGTGTGTGTGTGTGTGTGTGTGTAGATGTACATGATGTATTAATCGATAATGGCACGACGACAATTCTCAGAGTGAAGCCGCTGTTGCACATGAGACATGAACAAACAGCTCACTCGGATTTTTCTTTTCTTCTTCTTCTTCTTCTTTCCCCATCATCTTCTCATCATTACGCTTTCAGGAATATATATATATAAAACCCCTTCCCCGCATGCATGACCTGTACAGAAAGAGAGAAGAGAGGAAAAGAAAAAAAAATGAGACTCTTGTTCTCGGTCCTTGTACCCATGTTTCCCATAGTCATGTCCTTGCTAGACATGTCCTTGCTTGAACATTGACCGTTTCATTCAGCCTTGCACTTTTGCCCTCCCCACAGTGGGTCTCTCTCTCTCTCTCTCTCTCTCTCTGTGTGTGTGTGTGTGTGCATGCACTGTGAGTCTCTCACGGAAAGAAATCCCAAAGGGGAAAGGGGAAGAAAAAAAAAAAAAAAAAAAAAAGATGTATGATGTTATCGTGTCTGCTTTATCAAGTCGCCACAATGTGGCGTCGGCAAGTCTTACTGTCCTCAACCACCTTACACCCTGCACATTGTCCAATGTATGTCACATATATGTCCTTGGTTAATCACGGTGATGACGGGTTCTCCATTGCTTTCATAAGACCAAAACAATCGTACTACTCGGTCAACATGCCAATGCCGACCATGCACGTAAACTGTTTCGTGGCTAGTGCCCGGCAGCGCTGCACCTGATCCTGCGCCCTGTCGTCCCTATCCGAAGCCACCTGCTGCGCCACGATGAAGCAGAAGCACGGACGCTGGGCCGCATCTCCGGCTTACTCGGAGTAGGTACAAGATGTTGTCTTCGTGTCATACGAGTCCCGACGTCAAAATGTTATTATTTCTTCTCGCATGCTCCGATATATTCCCTTCCTTCATATCTCCTATATACCGTCACTGTACACAGAATATAAGACCCGATGCCTAGAGATGTCTCCACGTACTCGTACGTGTACGCATACAAGCGAGACCTTCTCTCCGTCCCGGCGTCGCCGAATTGCGCCCCGGTACTAGCACCGTATTCTACCGTTTTACTGCCCTGCATTGCGGGAATCCGGGACCATGGGTTTGTCATCTTTTCTTTCCTTCTTTATTTTCCCCTCTCTTTCAGTCATCAATTCATATCATTTCCTTTTACTGTTGTTGTTGTTGTTGTTGTTGCTGTCGCTGTCGTTGCTCTTATTCTTCTTCCTTTACATGTTTCAAGTAAATATCTCAGATAATTCTTTTCTTGACTTGTTTCTTCAATACATCATATTGATAATCAAATTCCCCATCATCGTTGACCGACTGGGGAGGGATCTGAACATGCATTCTATAAATACTCTCCAGAGTCAAGAGAAGCAATAATATATTACTGCCCCCCCCCCCCCCCCCCCCCCGGTACCTGTAAAGTAAACAATGTATATATATCCCAGTCCGGACCCATTCTCGCAACCCCGGGGATCCGAAACATCCCAGTGCTCGGTGCCAGACAGCGATCATGCCAAGGTTTCCGGTGTACATGGACGTTTCGTGCAGGCCTAAAAATAGATCACCACGGCACCCCGATATCAGATACCAACTCGGCTCTGCTTCTGCCCTCCTACCATCCTCTCCAGCCATGCTCTCGTCGGGTCAGGACGTTGCATCGAGACTGGATATTGCCGGACACGACCTCGGACAACGACAGAGTGGTATTGCTCGTACTTGCTAGCCGGTAATACCCATGTCTTCTGCATCAGGACTGGGATGCTCACTCTGGTCTACCGTTACCAATGTTTCAACACCCACTCGGATCTACCTGTGCTAGTCGGCATCGTATCAAAAGGACTTGGGGACCGGGTCATCACGTCTTGGCGGGTAGGTAGTACTCGGTGGATGCCATGGATACCACGTCTCTCTCTCTCTCTCTCTCTCTCTCTCTCTCTCACTTTCTCTTCCTCTGCTTACTAGCACTGCTACTGAAAATACACGGTAGAGCGAAGTCGAGGTTGGAAAAAAGTGAAGAGAAAAGGTAAGGAGCAAGACGAGGTGGAGAGTAAAGGACAGAGTCGACGGAGTCAAAGAGAAAGAAAGAGTCAACAGCACAGGGCAGAGAAGGAAAGAGTAGATAGTGACATATATACAACTGTATGATTTTTTTGCTTTTCGTTATTGCTATGATGCGTCATGGTATAGGAAAAACAATGCAAGAAAGGTGGTAGCAAAAACAGAGTAGAGAAAAAGAGAGAGGAAAAAGAAGAAGAAAAAGGACAAGATGTAGAGAAGAAGAGAGAGTATATATAAAGTCATGACATGACAGGAAGACCGTTCCCCTCTCCTCCTACAATTACTCTCTCAACACACACACACACACACACACACACAAGAGACATCAAACACCCCCCCCTCCCCTACCCGTCTGAACTCATCCCCTCCTCGCAGTCATGGCGGCCGAAGCCCCTACCGCGGCTGCATCGTATCTCCCGCTAGCGGTACGCCCCGACGCTCGTGGTAGGCTGCTGGTGCTCGTGCTCGGTATGCTCGTCAGGCTACCTGTGAGTGTGTTGCCGTGGTTGCCGCTGCCGCTCCCGCTGCCGTTGCCCCCGCTGGTGCGTTTGGCGCTGCTGGCGGCCGTCGGAGCCGTGACGCCCGATGCGCGCCTGTGGGCCGCCGCCTTGTGCGGGCTAGGACCCGTGCGTGCAGTGGGTGCCATCGTGGCCGCCATCGTCTTGTGGCTGCTGCCGCCGTGGCCCGCCGTCGTCGTGGGCGGCTCGGGGAGAGGGCGGGGGATCGCGACCGACGACGACGACGCCGATGCCGACGTCGTATTGTGCCGTCTGACCGGCGACGATGCGTCGCGCACCGGCATCCGGGGGGGCGTCTTGCGCCCCGTGATGAATTCGTGCCGGACCGCCTCGTCCGGCCTCATCCGCCGTTCCGGGTCCCATCGGAGGCAGCGCGCCAGGAAGTCGAGGAAGGCCTCGTCGTCGCACTTGAGAACCTGCTGCAGCGTCTTGGATGACGGCCGCCGCCGCCGGCCCTTGGACGACACCGTCAGGCGCGGCTTGCCCATCGAGTCGAAGAAGAGCTTCTTGCGCGTGCTCTTCTCGATCAGGTGCTTCTCCGGAGGGCCGAATACCTCCATGATGCACGCCAGCTGCTCCTGCTCGTTCTCGCCGGGGAAGATGGGGACGCCCGTATACAGCTCTGCCAGGATGCAGCCCACGCTCCACATGTCGATGGGCATGCCGTACGTCATACCCAGGATCACTTCGGGGGACCGGTAGAAGCGCGATTGGATGTACGTGTACACCTTCTCGTTCTCGAAGCAGCTCGAGCCGAAATCGATCACCTTGATCTCCGAGTGCAGCGGGTGCCGCAGAAGGATGTTTTCGGGCTTCAGGTCGCAGTGTATCACCTTCTTCTGCTGCAGCACGTTGAGCGAGCTGAGAATCTGCTTGGTGAAGCGGCGGATGATGCGCAGCGAGAAGCCCCGGAACGCGTGCGTCTTGATGAACTCGTACAGGTTCATGTCCAGCAGCTCCGTCGAGATGCACAGGTGACCTCGGAAGTAGAAGCTCTGGGTGAAGTTGACCATGCTGTATTTGTTATGGGGGTCCTGCACGCACAGGGAAAGGAGAGTCTGTCAGCAACATGCAAAGAGTGGTCGATTGGCGAGACCTGAAAGACATACCCAGTCGCGAAGCTTCTTGAGGATATTCACCTCGACAAGAGCCTGCTGGTGGAACCGCTTCTTGTTCCGGATGATCTTGATGGCCACCAAGACACCCAGCTTGTGGTCGATACACCGCACCACCTGGCCGAAGCTGCCCTTTCCCAGCACGTCGACGATCTCGTACCGGTAGGCGAGGTGGTCGCCGGGGATGATCGTGTAGTCGCCGCGGTCGTCGTCGTACCCAAAGTTGGGCTTGTCCGAGTGCAGGTCGCCCACCACCTTGGGCGCGCCCTGCGTCCCGCAGAAGAAGATGTCGTTGTAGTCGATGATCTCACCGCGCTCGTAGATGTTGAGCATGGCGATGCGGATCGCCTCGTGCGGGCCCACCCTCTCCTTGGGGGTGGCCCTCTTCCGGAGCGCGTCCAGCGTGCGCGCCGCAATCTCCGTCTCCTTGCGTCGCGAGCCCAGCTTCCTCATCTCATCCTCGGCCGCCATGTCGTCCTTGTCGAGTTCGGCGGTCCAGGGATCGTACCCGCCCTTCATACCGTGCGATGACGGCTTCGACTTGAGGAACTTGTTCATGACCGATTGGTGGTTGCGCGACGACGGCATTGCCGGCACATCGGTCGTCGTGACCTCCTTCTTGCCACCCCACGCGTCGCCTCTGGGCCTATCGTGGTTGCCCGTGCCGAACTGGTTGAGGCTGTTGGTAGAGCTCTTCCGTCGCTTCGTCTCGAGGTAGCTGCTGCCGTTGGTCTTGGTAGACGGGCTGGGACTCTGGTGAGACGTGCTCGACAGATTGCTGACGGTTGAGGAGATGGGGATGCGCGGCGGAGGCATGCTCTCCTGCTTGGCCGATGGCTGGGGAGGCAGCGGGTGTGACTGTCGCTGCTGCTGCTGCTGCTGCTGCTGCTGCTGCTGATGGGACGGCGGCAGCGGCGGCGCCTGGTTCTGCGCCTGAGGTTGCTGAGCTGAGCCTGCAATCTCCGATGCACGGTCACCGCTCCCCTTGGGCTTGTCCCTCTTCCACGTGATGCTGAGCTTCCTCCTGATGGAGCTCATCGACGACGGAGTGGCAGGGTCCTCAGCGCTCTGAGGAGGAGTAGGCGACTTGGGCGGCTGCTTCTCGCTCCTGGGAGGGCGAGGGCCGGCGGGCTTCTGATGACGGGTGGCCTCGTCCGCCACGACGCCCGTCATATTGGGAAAGTCTCCGCCAGTCTTGGGTCGCTGGGGGTAGTTGGATCCGAACCCGTCTGACTTGGGGGCCGACGACGATAGGAAAGGCGAGATGCCCGACTTCTTGTCCGCCTCGGGGTCCATGAGGATCAGAGAGGATTCCGACGAGTCGCCGTCCGGGGGTGTCGGCGTCAGCCCGTGTACCACGTGCACGGAGCTGCTGCTTCGCAGAGGCGGGAGGTCCTCGAAGTGGTTCTTGGGGAAGAATGTGCTCCTCGATGCCGTCATGGGAGTCGTCGGCGTCTTGGCTATTTGGCGGGACGGTGGGGGGCTCAGGTCTCGGCTGGCGGAGCCCTCCTTCTTAGCCTTGTCCAGGTTTGGGATGTTGAGGGGGCCCAGGTTGATCGGAGGGAGGCTCAGAGGCTGCAGATTCCTCCTGTCGGGGGGCGGGCTTGACCTCTTAGGCTTGGTGCTGGCTGTACCGGGTGCCAGAGACCTCTTGCGCTCGCTCCGTTTCCGCTGGAGCTTCGTGGGCTCCGGGTGCACGGGCATCGCGATGCTGCCGGTCGAGTTGCTGTGTATACTTGTCGCATCCATGAGGCTCAGAGCCGACCTTTTCCTCTCCAGGACGAAGCTCTCGGCGGGTGATCCCTTGGGAGAATCGTACGCCTTGGGAATGGCCGGGACAGGAGGTACCTCCTCATCATCGTCGGCAGACAGGTTGTGTACAGTGCTTTGTTTAGGGGCGGGAAGGCGAGAGATGGAGAATGACTGAGATATGCGAGACAGAGACTGTGCCTGCGGATGCGTGGGACCAATAGACGTCCGCACAGGTATGCCGTTCGTGGTGGCGGGGGCACCCGGGAGACCTGAGGTGAAGGACTTGCGATTTATGTCAGGTGTGGTGCTCGTGCTCGTCGAAGTAGGGGTGCCCGATGCCGCCTTTGGGATCATGGACGGCGACCTGGATTCGGCTCGCGTATCGGCAGAGACAGGCGGTGGCGGCGGCACGTCAGCGGCCTGATTCAGGCTCTGCGAGGAAGGCATGGTGGACATTCGCTTCGCCCTTCGAGTGTCTGTGGGACTGATGGTTCGGGCACCAAGTCCATGTGCGTGAGACCCATGCGACCCCGGCATCATGGATGCCCTCTTGGCACCAGATGAGGGCGTAGAGAGTCCCCCGTTCCCATGTCGGGGAGATCGCTGGGCCAGGGTAGATAGCCGGTTGGGGTCAGGGGCAAGCGCGTCGCTGACGCCGAGATATGTCTGGCTCTGGCGCGGCGGCGGCTGCACCGACTTGGCCTTAGCAGCCCTTGACGTGGCCCAGGTTCGAGGGGGTTCTTGGCCGGGAGCGGAGAGCATATCCAAAGACTTGCGTCCCGGGATGGCCGGCCTGCCACCTCCCAAACTCGGGCGGCGAGTAGGCTTGGGCCCCGTGGCTTCGGAGCTATCACCAATGACGCCGGAACCGACCGACCTACGCGAAGGCTTTGCGATGGCAGCGTTCCCGTTGGAGACGGGAGGGTAGTGGCTCTGTCTGCGACCGCGCATGGCGGCCGGGCCGGCCGGGGGGTCAATAGCCCCAGATGAGGACGAGGTGACGGAGGATATGCTGGCCTGCCTTCCCGACGCCGTCGACCTTCTCGCGATGGAGCTGGAGCGGCTCGGTCGTGCCGACGAAGGGCCAGAAGATGACGATGCGGCGGCGGCGGCGGCGGCGGCCGTGGAGACGGGAGGCCGCGAGATGCCGCTGCCGGTCGAGGACGCGCTAGGCCTGCTATGGTGCATAATGTTGTTGTCGTCGGATGAGTCCCCCTTGTCGAGAATGCTCCCTGCGCCTTTGGGCGAGGGGAACTGGGTGAGAGTGAACTCGGTGGAAGCAGACTCTATGCTAGTCTGGAGATCATCGAAGCTAACAGAAGGGAGGAAATCGTGGGGCGCGGCCAGCTGCTCAGCAGATGAGCCAGTCTCCCCATTCCGGCCAAATGACAGAAGGGAGTGTTTGTTGGAGGCGGATGCGCTCAGCATTGGCGCTCTCGGTGCGATTCCTGTGTTCGCATTCACAGGATAAGGTAGGGAGGTTGCGGGGGCACTGATGAAACGGTCAATACCCACACGACTCTCGTGGTCATGATATATGACGGCATACAGGCCACATGGATGATTCGGAGGAGGGGAGGAGAGGGGGGGGGGGGGGGG
>NW_023336200.1:721092-759895 GCF_012550715.1 Geosmithia morbida
ACCTCTTGGAGGAGGAATGTGTGCCAACAAATGGTGTATGATATTCCCCATGCATGGAGCCGAGGGGGCCGCGTACGTTGTAGGAGAGTTCGTGTGCGAGAGAGAAGGAACAAGACCGTCTTACCCAAGTCTCTCGACCAAGTTGAAGGAGCGTTTGACCCTCGGTCAATCGTATCGTTCGGACGTCGATGAGAGGAAGTTGCTAGGGATAGCAGCTCAGGTGGAGAGTATCAGAAGATGTACTCGTAACATGCGTGGCCTCAGTCCTGCCAGGGGGCTGAGAGCAGGCGAAAGGCTACCTCATTCCGGCACGAATAGACGTCGACGGGGGGTGTGTGGAGGAGAGCCCGCGGTCGGGGGTGGATTGGAGGATACGGACGAGAAGGTCGAAAAGGTCACTCGTTAGCAGCAGGGGGGGGGATGTTGGAGGATGGCGAAATAGGAAAAAGAGGTAGATGCAGAGTTACCAAAAGGTAACGAATGGCCTATAACAGGGCACCTGTTTTTTCCTCGAAGGAGAAGAGGGAAGAGAGAGAGAGCGAAAGGCACAGGAGGCTTTTGGGGGTGGGA
Organism: Geosmithia morbida; assembly: GCF_012550715.1. Lineage (NCBI taxonomy): Eukaryota > Fungi > Ascomycota > Sordariomycetes > Hypocreales > Bionectriaceae > Geosmithia > Geosmithia morbida. The sequence continues at coordinate 721,663 of NW_023336200.1, forward strand.
GGTATGTGGTATGGTGGATGGACGGTGTCAGGCGGGTGGCTCGTAGGCGAAGAGAAGCCCCAGGGCAGGCGGTTTGCGCGCCGACAGTGAACGAGCTGGCGACTTTTTGGTGGTCGGCTGATGGTTGATGGTTGGCCTGTCTGGCCAGGATTAGAGGGGGGCGGGCAGCTGGACCTGTTTAGGGGTAAGGGGAGGATCAGAAATGGGACTGCAGGTGGCCACAGAGAGTTAGAGAGGCTTGGATAGGTAAATGCACAGGGAGGGCCACTCAGAAAGACCACTCAGAGACCCGGACAGGCAAAAAGGCCTTCTCTGCTGCATTAGTAGGCAAGTAGGGGCCATGCCATTGCAAGCTTGGGTTCCAGGGGTTCGGTGGAGAAAGATGGTAAGGTGCAGTCTGGTCTGGAGAGAAGTACGAGAATGTACGACGGGTATGCGCGCCCCTTCGAGTTACCCGTGCACACACCACCACGTACATGTATGTAATCTGTACACTGGTTCGAGTAGGCCTACTAACCAGCATTACTATGCCTGCTCACTACTCGCAGTGCTACTCTAGTAATACCGTATACCAGCGCTCAGCACGTCTAATAACCAGTACCGTCTAATCTGCACATGAGACTGGATCAATCGAATGCAGCGTCCATACGTCCGAATGTCATGCCCTGCGGCGCCTTCTGTCCATGGCCCTGCGTGGCCACTGGCAGCTGCCACACCCGCTCTGTACGGGATCCAAGGGCCAACGGCCACTAAAGCGGTCTGTTCCCAGTAGCGGGGGTGCAGACCCTAGAGTAGCAGGTACAGACGGATGCCCGTACTTTGCCTGCATTGAGGCGCGTCTTTGTGGGGATGGAGAGGCCCTTGGATGCGGATTACTTGTGATGCTTGTGGCTAATAAGAGCAGCCTACTCAGGGCTCAGGAGTACGGAGTGTTATTATTATACATATTACTCGTACCCGTAGTGTACCGGGACTATCAGTCACTATTTGGCGCCACTTATAGCACGCTCTGTCCACTATTTCCATGCTACTCCGTAATACAGATTTCCATCATCCCTCTACCCATGTTTATGATAAGACGTGTACCTCTCTACCCATCCATACTAAGATTACTTCGAATCCGTAGTCGTCTTCTATATCCGAGAGTTTACAGCATTCGAAATGACAAGTGCAGTGGTAATTACAGGTACAGAGTGATGCTACGAGTAATACTGCCACTAGCCACCCGTACAGTTGGAGGGAAACACTGCTGCAAACCGCCTGCATTACGTGCCCCGTACGGATGCAGGGGTTGAACAGCGCGTTGCTCTGCTCACGGCGTGCTCAAAGGGTCGAATAACAATAACAACAACAACAACAACAACAACAGCAACAACAGCAACAACAGCAACATTACGACCTTGCTATTATTACTCGTACATGCAACTGTGTACTAATATACAGATTATATATATACATATATATATATATAGTCTTGGCCCTCTTTCACTCTGATACGAGTGCGACAGAGTGTCTACACATGCTCCGTACTCGTACAGCTGTAATCTGTACAATATTAGCAGCCGCATCAGCATCGAGCTAGCCACGGAAACAGTTGACCCTAATTTCACTCCTCTCCACCGTCGACTCCCCCCAGGGCCTGACGCCACTCATTATCGATACTTCCTCCCGAATCGGCACTTGACGCGCTCCAGGCTTCAATGTTCTTGCCATGGACCTAAAACACCGCCAAGTGAGATGATACTCGTCAACTTTAAACTTGTACCGTACCTGTGGACTGCGCCCGTACGAGTATTAGGTCGCGTGCCTCCAATCGCGGCTATCCTGACATACCACCGTTGTTGCTCCGTACATGCTCCGTGCTTGCCTCCCTTATATGTACGCCATCATGCCGTCCAACCGTGGATTGTATCACGGCAATCCACGCCAGAGACATGATCGACAATGGGTCCTGTCAGTCCGTCCCTCCAAGCCTCCTCCTCCGAAGTCCTCCCTGCTTAGCTGTACATGTGACATTACCGGCTACCTGCCGCACCTGTCCGGAGCTCTGCATGTTTTGCGTCGTATCGTCGATATTCTAATAGCCGTTCGCGTCAGCAGTACTCGTACCGTCTGTCCTCTCTCAGATCTCTCTCTGCAGCTGTATCTCTTGTCCCAAGACATCCCACACCAACTCTATGAGTGCTCGCGTCGGTCACCGTCACTAGCTAATACTACTGGTCCTACGGATACTCCCTCCGTACGAGTATCACAATCTCAATTATATAAGGCCCGTTACTCGCGCCGATGCAGCACCCAACCTCTCTCCAACCCTGACCATGGAAGACATGATAGTCATCAATCATATCATGCCCATTGTTTCATGATATTGCACGCTGTAAATCCCCATCAGGATGCATTCACCCTCTACGACGCGCTCCCATGTAATACTTGTTACAAGCACCTACTCCGACTTAGTCTCTCAGGCCAAGCTGACAGCCAGTCCACCAACCAAACACTGAAGTCCCTAATTTCACGTTCTGCACGACAATCTCCCATGCCAATTCACCCTCCCACCCCTGTAGGAGTACGGCTCAGGTTCTGGAAACAAGACAGTCGTCTGTCAATCGCGGTGGCAAGGATGCGCGAAACGCCCCCCTCCCCCCCTTTCCCCCCCAAAAATTTTTTTTGATGGTGCCGTGTGTAAGATGCCTACCCTGCGGCACAGACGACGGGCGTGGGAGAGTCACGATCGATGTCGAGTTGGCCATGTACTCGTAGCGAGCAACGACGATATGATATGCGTCTTTCGTATTGTCGATGCAGCATGTTGAACGAGGGTGGTTTTATACGTGCAGTACTAGTGGCAGGTGCTGTCGGGTCCATGTTTCATTCTGTACTTCACATGTGGTCGGTTGCTTGCCGTTTGACGAACAGAGACAGAAGAAGAAGAAAATTGAGTATCAGAGGGGGAAAAGTCCATAACGAGAGTCGAGTAGGAGATGAATATACCGGCATCACCCTCATACACGACGCACGAGACTAGCATCACGTCGTTGCACCGCATGCACCATGAGCCTCGGCATTCTACACGTAGGTCCAAGTCTGTCGGGCTGGGGCACGATTAGCGGCCAAAGCGGTGATGTCAGCGAGCCGAAGCCACCCACCACCACCTTTCGCACGCTCTCCACATTCATTCACATCATCATACCATCAACCTCAGTCTACTAATACTCGTCCCGACTGCCACCACCACCAACACTGCCGCCAACCTCCACGTCTACTGCAATGTGCTGAACTCTCCACCTCAAGGCAGTTATATGAAGAGAAAGAAACCGCTTCGGGATGGATGACTTCACCGCCGAGATCCTAGCAAGCGGGCAGGACAATACGGCACCAGCCCAACCGCAGGTTAACGATGAGCCGCCCGCGCCTCGCCGGAGCCTGCGGTCCGGGTTCGCGGCAAGGGCAAGTATCCAGGATCGTCTAGTAGAAAAGTGGGTAGCACACTCCCTCTACATAACCATGTCGCCGGTGCAAGCCAGAAACAAAGACTGACGGAGAGTTTCACATCAGACTCCTCCAACAGGTGGTACCTGTAGATGATGACGTCGGACCGGACGGCCTCGTGGGCAGCGAGGACCAGACGTCGTCGGCCTTCGTGGAGCGCCCCAACTTTAACCTGACGACCATGTCCAACAACTTCCGGCGGTTCAACGCGCGCATAGGCGTCGTCTTCAAGTTCCAGGCCGAGGTGATCCGTCTGCTGTCGTGGCACCGCCCCTCGCAGACCATGTCCCTCCTGGCCGTGTACACGTTCGTCTGCCTGGATCCGTACCTGCTGTCCGTGCTCCCGATGGTCGCCCTGGTCCTGGGGGCGCTGGTCCCGGGCTTCCTGGCAAGGCACCCGGCCCCTCCCAAGGGCACGCTATCGAGTGAGCAAGGGCTGGGGTACTCGGCGGGCGGGCCGCCCCTTGCGCCGGCGGCGACGGTCCGGCCGGTCAAGGAGCTGAGCAAGGACTTCTTCCGCAACATGCGCGATCTGCAGAACGTCATGGAGGACTTCAGCGTGGGCCACGACCAGGTGGTGTCGCTGCTGGTGCCGCTGACCAACTTCAGCGACGAGGCGCTCTCGTCGGCCGTCTTCCTCGTGCTGGTGGTCGGCGGCGTCTTCATGACCATCACGGCGCACCTGCTGCCCTGGAGGTTCATCGCCCTGGCTCTGGGCTGGGCGGCCATCTGCTCCGGCCACCCGGGCGTGTCGCGGCTGCTGGCCGCCACGCACCGCGACCATCTCAGGAGCCGTGAGGAGGAGGCCAGGTCTTTCTGGGACGCGTGGGTGGCGGGCGACGTGATACTCGACTCGGCCCCGGAGACGCGCGAGGTCGAGGTCTTTGAGCTGCAGAGGGTGTCGGACGACGGCAGCGAGTGGGAGCCCTGGCTGTTCACCCCGTCGCCCTACGACCCCCTCTCGCAGCCGCGCATCTCGGGCGACAGGCCCCGCGGCACGCGCTTCTTCGACGACGTCCTCGCACCCGAGGGCTGGCAGTGGAGCGAGAAGAAGTGGGCACTCGACTTGTGGAGCAGGGAGTGGGTGGAGGAGCGCATCATCACCGGCGTCGAGGTCGAGACCGAGGGCGAGAGGTGGGTCTACGACATGTACGACGACAGGGACGACCAGACGGGCGTGGTGGAGGCCCCCGAGGCCGCGAAGCCGAGACCGCCCATCCTGCATCCTAGCTGGGAGGAGGGAGAGGACTCGTCCGTTAGGAGAGGGAGGTGGCGGAGGAGGAGGTGGGTGCGGCTGGTGAAGCGCAAGGCCACATCGGCGACTACATTGTAAGGGACTGTTTTGTGAAGAGAAGAATCCGATGTCATGATATCCATACATCTATCGTGTACGCCTTTGTATTCCGTGTGTGTATGCATGTCGTATGTGTTCCCCGCCCAGCCCGTCTCGTCATGGTCATCATCCGTACGCAAAGAGAAAGTCACGTCAGAATAAGTCGTCTACTGCCTTGTCCGCATCCTTTTCGATCAACTCCTTCATACCCTGATTAAAACAAACCAAAAAAAGGCAGAGTTAGCCTCACTCTCGCACGTACATATTCACGCATGTCCCGGACTCACGTCGGGCATGATGGGCTGGCCATTCTCATCCGTAACGTAGCGGAACGGCATCTCGGTGCTCTCATGCTCGTTGAACCTGAGTTCGGGAAAGTCGACGTACGGGACTTTGTCGAGGGCAACTGTGGCAATAACGTCAGCTCCTCTGTCTCTCCTCCCTCGTATAGGGCATCCTTTTCCACATCCCCGGGGGGGAGACGACCAACCCTTGTCCTGCACGACGATGCGGGTGACGCGAACTGCTGTGTCGGTAGTCATCTGCTTGGGGCCGAGCCTGCGACCCTCGAAACCCTTTTTACGCAGCTCGGACGTGCGGTCTTGGGGCCATTCTGTTAGTTGACTCTTTTTTTTTCTTTCTCTTTTCTCTTCTTTTCTTCCAATTTCTTGTTCCATTTCCATTGTCCAATATCAACATGCATGGGTTGTCTAACCTCGTGGGGGGTCATCGCCTATCAATCAAATAAGTCAGTTTCCCAAATGTCTTTTTTGTTTCTGTTTTTTTGTTATCACACTCTCTCATCTATAATGCATTTTGAAGAGGTGTGAGGAAGATGGAGTGATGACGCTCTCTCTCTCTCTCTCTCTCTCGCGTGACATACCCAGGATGCCACCGAACAGAAACGCATCAAAGACATCACCGTCCTCGGGAGACAGATCCTTGGACGCCGACGGGTCGAGCAGACACACGCGCGACTTGTCAGAGGCATAGAGCTCCTCCACGCCACGCTCCTCGGCTGCGAAGGCATCGTTGGCCTCTAGCGCGGAGGGGACCTTGAATCCCGTGGGCAGGCTGGACAGGATGAATTTGCTGCCCGTGGCCTTGGATTCCTTGCCGATGGTCAGGTACTCGAGCTCGGACCAAGGACCCAGTTCCGGGTCGAGATGTTCGACGATGAAGGTCTTTCTGGAGGTCATGGTCGGGGAGATTGTTTGTGGGTATACTGTCCGTCTTTTTGTCGTTTCGCCGTGATAATGTATGGTCCCCCCTTCGTCGGATTCTGGTGGCGGTGGTCATGATGAAAAAAGAAGTTTGGAAGTATTTTAGCGTCCCGCCCCCCACCACTCTTGCAGTGTCGTCATCAGGTCCAGAGGGATGCTCCCCCCTCCTTTTCTTCTCTTCATCCTTGCTTGCACTTGACTCACTATGCTCCTGCACCCTCTGAGGATGCTTACATCTCGAAGCAACTATCTTGATGATATTTACTGCGACACAGCTATTGGCATTGCCATGCCTGTATCGATTGGTTGTAGCTAGGGTGTGCCGTTGTAGAGCCGTCGACTGGATGTGGGAGAGGGGAACACGCTCATGCTGACGAGAAATGCTTGCGCTTTTGAATAGGATGCGCCCTAATGCACACCCGTCTGAGGGGCAGCATCCTCCCCCACCTAGCACCGGTGTCGCCGTCAGCGAGCGAGAATGTCTGCTAGCAGTACTCGCACTCTGATGATGCCTGACTGATAGTGCTGATAGGTACAGCAGAGCCAGAGAGCCAGTCCATGGCACATCCGTCTGCGTCAGTGCTGCGTGAAAGGTCCCGGCAATGACGTGTGTCGTGACGAAGGCGATCACGGCGCGTGCTTTTAGAAGATTGGATGTTTTGAACTATCACGACTACCCGAAGCGCTACAATGTCACCTTGTGCAGGAGCAATTCAGGAAGCCGTCGTTCCATTCAATCCTAGCTGTGGCTCCTAAAGGTCCTCTATACCTACCTATCCGCCCAACTGATTCCCACTACATCCAGCCTGTTCTATCCACCATAGCCCCTTCCATCCGTCCCGCAATGGTAGGGTTGAATAGCTGCCTGCCTCGTGTTCTTCTCGTTGCGTTGGGCCTTGATAGATCGGGTGATAGGCCTCAATGACAGGTTGGCTGCTCATGCAACAGCAGCCATCTGCTATAACGTGCCGCAACAGATATGTGTGCTTCTAGTGGGCGACAACACACGGTGACTCGTAGACGCTGATATAATGGTCTCTACCTACATATACGTCCTACGTCCTGTATTAGTAGCAGCCCTCTTAGTGTCATGGAAGATCGTGCGTAGATTAGATAAGCCAGGTTCGACGATAGAACCGTCGTGTCTAACGTCGCGGTAATAAAAAGACAGGAGCTCAACACCACATAACAACTGACCTACCTTAAAACGTACGTCAGCCGTATCTGCAGGGTGTCCTCACCATAATCTTTCATCATTCAGCTCTGTCCAGTTTTGGCATACCTCCTACGCTGGCTGGAGACTTCGTCTCGGTTTGAGACGTCTTTTGACTCTGTACATTGTCTTGCGTTGTGGGTTTCTCAGAGGAAAGTTATGAGTAAATAGTAGTGAGAGAACACTCCGAATACGGCAAGCATAAGTCATATGAGCTCATTCTTCTCCTGAATAGTGTGACAGTCTCCACGAGCGGGGAGATGGCTAGATGTTATAAGATCTTGCTCTAGAACAGCATTGCATTCGTTGGGCGATGAGCGAACTGCACGCACACTTATGGAGGCGGCTTGCAGCCGTTGGCTTGTGAGGGTTCCGTACTTGTTCCTCTCTCCTTCTCTCCTCCAACCCGTTCCCCGCCATGTTGGTTGCATGTAGCCGCCGAGGGCAATGGTACCGTTGATCTTGAAAGGTAACACTAATTACATGGCCACGACTCTAGCCGGTATAATGCATGAGAGCGGTGCTCGGGGAGGGGGGACCAAGACCGGTGCCTGGGGCACCCCTTTTCGTGCCCCAGGACTGCGACACACGCACCTAACCTTGTAATCCTGATTTGATATCGTGGGGGAGCACAGACGCAGAGGAGAGAGTCAGAGGATAGAGTACGAGTGCCAGTATTACTAACGATGTCTGCACTCGTGCTCGTAGGATCCGGATGTATTATATGTAATCTGTATTTACAACCAGGCCATCATCAGATGGAGCCGGGGTAATATTACTCTGCACATCCATCCTCTCCTCATCAGAGTCAAGTCAGTACATGTGTACGGAAGGCGAAGTACAGGAAATACATACAGGCACAGGTGTCAACTCGGGCCAAAATGAACATCAATAGAGGCAGGAAAATTTTAGATTCATGTTCTCATGCTCGCTGTACGAGTACGTACTTACCACGGACAGGCTATTGCTCCATCGGGGCCTTTTGGGGGTCTTTCGAGGAGGGAGCTCTCTCTCTAAAACGGGGGGCTACGGGTATTATCAGTAGTATTAATACCAGGGGAGGACCGAGAGGCTAGGGGGCCCCTTGGCCGGGCGCCAAATGGAAAAGGGATAGATAAAGTGATCCACGCAAAGATCCATCAAGTTGCGTATTGATATTTGGTTTTGATCATTTGTATGGTCTTGCTGTATTATTACTCCATATTGCCTGCTCTATTTCTTTCTCCATATTATTGACTGTCACGGTCACGAGCATGAGTACATGGGAGCAGTACTACGAAGCCTACGTGCAGTACGAGCACTGTAGGTGGCAGTACGGAGTAGCAATACCTACCTGTATTGCCGTGTATCGCAATGTATTGCAGTGTTATTACCACGTCGTATTGCCATTAGTTCGTGGTTAATGCCACCTCTGTTTAAAACGCTACCGGACCCTCCCGCCATCTAACCTCCGACGCCTTTTGGAGCCTCCGCCGCCCCCTGGGATCCCTCTCGCTTCCTTTTCTCTTCTGCCATCCCCCAACGGGCCCCTGGCCAATTTCTCGAACCATTTTGAATTCTGTCCCATGATCGGCCTCGTCGACGGGATTATCTCTTAGGCGCCTGCGTTTTGGGTGGGCAGTCGTCCCCTTCTTCTCTTCCCCCCTTCTTTCTGGACGTCGCCGCCCTCCAACAACCCCCCCGACTTTCCCGCACGCGCGTGCTGTCGTCATGGTCCTTCCTACCATGCGGCTGTGGTCCGCTGCCTTGGCGCTGACCCTGTGGCCCGCCGCTGCTATTGCCGAACCCTCGGCCGCCGACTACTATGTTCGCGATCTTCCCGGTGTCCCCGAGGATGCGTCGCCCATCAAGATGCATGCTGGGTGAGTTGCCATGGGTCGTCCCTGCCCATCCTTCGCCTTCCCCCGCCAAGCTGACGTGTCATGGCCATCACCACACAGCCACATCGAGGTCAACCCTGAGCACCACGGAAATCTCTTCTTCTGGCATTTCCAGAATGCCCACATCGCCAACAGGCAGCGCACCGTCATCTGGATCAACGGCGGCCCCGGCTGCAGCTCCGAGGACGGCGCGCTCATGGAGATTGGCCCCTACCGAGTCAAGGATAAGGACCACCTCGTGCTGAACAATGGGTCGTGGAACGAGTTTGCCAACCTCCTCTTTGTCGACAACCCCGTCGGCACCGGCTTCAGCTACGTCGATACCGATAGTTACATTCACGAGCTGGACACCATGGCTGAGCACTTCCTCATCTTCCTCGAAAAGTTCTTTGCCATGTTCCCGCACTACGAGCTTGATGACGTGAGCTTTCTGTTCCCCTCCAGAAGACGCATGCTATCCGCTTCCTCCTCTAACCTGCTTCTTCCAGCTCTACATTGCCGGAGAGTCCTACGCCGGCCAGCACATCCCCTACATCGCACGGGCGATCCTGGACCGGAACAAGAAGGAGAAGGACAGGCAGTGGAACCTCAAGGGCCTGGTCATCGGAAACGGCTGGATCTCCCCCGACCACCAGTACGACGCCTATCTCGACTACGGCTACGAAAAGGGCCTCCTGAAGAAGGGCTCCGACCTGGACAGGGACCTGCAGGCCGACCTGGTCAAGTGCAAGGAGCTGATAGCCGGAGACCCGGGCCACGTCGACTACGGCAAGTGCGAGAAGATCCTTAGCAAGATGCTCTACGGGCTTCGCGATGGCTCCGGCAACGAGGAGTGCATCAACATGTACGACATCCGCCTCCGGGACTCGTACCCGACCTGCGGCATGAGCTGGCCCCCGGACCTGGAGCACGTGGAGCCCTACCTCCAGAGGAGAGAGGTGACCGAGGCCCTCCACGTCAACCCCCAGCGTAACATGGGCTGGACCGAGTGCAACGGCAACGTCGGCAACGCCTTCAACGCCAAGAACTCGCGACCCTCGTTCGAGCTCCTCCCCGGCCTGATGGAGGAGCAGCTGCCCATCCTCCTCTTCTCGGGAGCCGAGGACCTCATCTGCAACCACCTCGGCACCGAGGCGCTGATCAATGACCTCGAGTGGAGCGGCGGCAAGGGATTCGAGCTCAGCCCGGGTAACTGGGCACCCCGCCGGAACTGGACCTTCGAGGGCGAGTCGGCCGGATTCTGGCAGGAGGCGCGCAACCTGACCTACGTGCTCTTCAACGACGCATCCCACATGGTGCCCTTTGACTGGCCCCGCCGCTCGCGCGACATGCTCGACCGCTTCATGATGGTGGACGTCAGCAGCATCGGCGGCGAACCCTCCGACAGTCACATCGACGGTGAGAAGCTCCCCGAGACCGCCGTCGGCGATAGCAAGGGAGAGGATCACGACGACGGTGACCACGACGAGCACGACGAGCACGACGACGACGACGACGACGACGACGACGAGCACGACCACGCCAAGTGGGAAGCCTACAGGCGCTCCGGCAGCATCGTCCTCGTCATCGTCATCGTCGCCACCATAGCATGGGGGTACTTTGTCTGGACGCAGCGACGCAGCAGCAGGGGCAGCAGCGGCGCCGGCGCTGCCTCGTACCACTCCCTCGGTGGAGCTACCGAGATGAGAGGGATCCGAAGGAAGCCTGGCGAGGGAGACCTTGAGGCCTCGGCCTTTGGCGAGAGCGAGGACAACCTGAACGCCCCGACGGGCAGCAGCAGAGGTGGTGGCGGCAAGTACACCATCGGAGATGAGAGTGATGATGACGAGAAGCCTCCCAAGGTGAATAGCGGACCGGGAGTCTACGTCGTGAAATGATCTTCTTTTTACCTTGTTTTCGTATAACCCCCAACAACCTTTTTTCATCATTACAAGTATATTTCATGTCATCAAGTAATCTATCTTCATACCTTCCGCTTTCTTTCTCGTCTACCAAGTCTGCCCTTTCTTCTGGAGTAATAAAGAATCTGATAGAGCACCATCCCTGGCCGAGCTTTCACATGATATTCACTACCACCACCACCACCACCCCCACCACTACCGTACCGATAGGAGACCGTCAAGCATCACCGCAACGATCAAGCCTGTCCAGGCATATCGCGAGGCCGCGAGCCCCATGGTCGCCCATGGAACTCGAGGGAGTGAATGCCCTGCCCAGAGACCTCCGGGGGAGAGTCCAGTAACCGTGCTCGATATGAACCGGCTGCCCGGGCTGTTACAGCTGCTACACCACCCCCAGTGGACGGCGTGGATGGGATAGTGCTCAGCGCGCGCACCCCAGCGGCCGTCTGGCCTGATATAAAAGTGAATTTTGCACCTTTTGGCAGTTGGCAGTAGCTGCTCGCCCCGCTACAAGGTGACTGATTACCTTTCCAGGCGATTTCGTCCTCACCCATACAAGGGTTAATGAAGACGGTAATATAAGATCCTGCCGTGTACCATGGGATCTTCTCGTCCTCCCCCCCCCCCCCCCCCTCGCTACCCTCCCCTTTCTCTCTTCACAATTCTCTTTTTCTTCAGGCTCCCCCCCCCCCAAGTGTGTTTTGACTGTTTCTTTCGCCAGGACTTGTCCGAGAACAAGGTAATCCACGGTATGATGTCATTATATGTCATATAAACGTGATGCTCCTTGCTTGACAGTAGTCGAAAGCACTTTCATCCAGAGTTGTACCACCGCACACTTGACACTCGACTGACACAGAGGACTTCATAGATCATGACTGGTTGGGGCCCCGATCCGCATCTTCCTACCCAGGATGCCCCGGGCTGGAATAGCAGAGGCAACGACGCTGTCGATCAGAGCGGTGGCGGAAATGCCAGCTGCAGCGGCTGTGGTCAGGCCAGGTGAGCGTGCCATATCTTGTCCATCTGTAAAAACAAAACGGATCGTCTACTTACACTGCGTCTTCTTCCTGCTACGAAGCCACGACACGGACAGCTGTCCCAACGCAGTGATTGCTGATAGCTCAGGGTACCAGCTCGTTGGTGGCGAGATCGACACCTGCTTCGGATGCGGCGAGACAGGGTGAGTCTTGTCGCCTTCTCCTGTTTTCCCCACGCCACGAAAGAATGAAGAAGTAGTTTTTTCTGCTGACGACACCTCTGTAGACACCGTCGTGCTGACTGCTCTAACGCCGAGCCTATGACTTGTAACTACTGCAAGCAGCCTGGCCACATGATCAAGAACTGCCCAGACAAAGGAGCCCTGGTTTGCGGCAATTGCGGAGAGGAAGGTAAGCAGACACCGCCCGCACTCCTTCGCAGAGGATAGGAACGAGTTAACACGCACTCTAGGCCACATATGGAGGTCCTGCGAGAAGCCACGCAAAATCAACCGCGACCATGTCGCCGACGTCGACCCGGAAGTGGCCTGGGCCAAATTGAAGCAGGCCGCTTCAGAGCGGGACGTCGACGACGCCCGGGAAGCCCTGCAGGAATATGTCAAGGCCCTGGACGGCGCGCCGACCTACAAGGAGATACAGATTGGTCTCATCGGCAACCGAATCAATCTCTGGTTGATTGGCCTCGACAGGCAGCTCGCTGGAGCGTTCACCAACATGGACCTCCAGGGAAACACGGGAAAGAAGTACTCCATCTCCTACAGATTCTCCGAGAAGCCGTGCCGGCCCCGTGAGAGGGAGGGTTGGCCTGAGTCCAGGGAGGACCTGCTCAATCGCCTCAACGACGCCGGAGACACCGTCGACTCTGGCAAGCAGCGCTGCTACAACTGCGGCGAATTCGGCCACGGTTCCAAGTCTTGCACTGAGCCTCCTCGCGAGAGGGATGAAGAACCCAGCCTCTGCCGTAACTGCAACGGCGAGGATCATCGTCTTCGTGACTGTGAATTTTCTCCTTACCTCAAGATAGCTTGCAGTCTTCTAACGAGGTACATCTAGGTCCCCTACCTCGTGTGGACAAGTCTGCTTGCAGGAACTGCGGGTGAGTCCCATTGCTGGAGGCCCCCTCGGGTGACTCGTCGCTAAGGGCTACCAAACAGTCAATCCGGACACAGGGCCACCAGGTGCGGAGAGCCTGTCAACGTCGACAACATCACCTGCCGCAAGTGCGAGAAGAGTGAGCTGTCCATCTTTCGCTCTCGATGGTACGTACTGACTGCATTATAAAAGCCGGGCACTTGTCCAGGGACTGTCTCGAGGAAGGTGGCGGAGGTGGAGGGGGATGTCGCAACTGTGGTCAGGCAGGCCACTTTGCCAAAGAGTGCGGCCAGCCTCGTAGCATGGACCTTGTGACCTGCCGCAACTGCGAGAAGACGGGCCACGTGAGCCGTGACTGCCCCGAGCCCAAAGATTGTAGGTTCTGATGAAGCTCTCGGGTGGGATGTCACCCTCCAGAAAGATAATTAACACTCGCATCCAGGGAGCAAGGTGCAGTGCAAGAACTGCCAAAGATTTGGGCACACGCATGCCAGATGCAAGGGGCCGTCGCAGGATGCGCCCGTAGATGACCAAGGCGGTCTTGACAATGCCGGCTTCTCTGGCGATGCTGGAGGCTTCAACAACGCCGCCAGGTTCCAAAATGCCGCCGACTTTGCCCCGTCCACGGCGTCCACGGGTGGCAATGGTAACGCTGGCGGCTGGTGAGGCATCACATCATTCTAGCTATTGCTGCTGCATCATCAAACAATGTCTGGCCATGCCGAGGATTTGCTGCTGGAGAGAGACAGGGACGGTTGGAGCACACGTGTGTGATGTGTGTGGAATGCGTGGAAATGACTCCGATGAATGAAGGAAAAATGGATGAATGCATCCGAGGCATTGCAAAAAACCAATGGAATAAGATGTCTGATCAGATTCTGTCAAAGGAAGAGAAAAAAAATAGAAGAAAATAAAATATAAAGCAGACATGGGGTGGCACGGCGAAGCAGCATTAGCTAATACCCGTAGCACAGAAAGATTGTTCTCAAATATCTACGTCATCTTGAGGCTAGAGGCGTTTCATCAGTGATCTGAACGGGTCGATGGAATGATTATATTATCTTGGCAGCTGATTACCATGCGAGGGTTGAAGAGAGAGGGAGATAGTATTTATTATCAAATTCATGTAAGGTGGCTGCATGCACTCTAAGCCAAGGCGGTTACACAAAGACACGATTTGTTCATGTTCCTGTCAGACGAATTTGACACCTGCCGAGACTATACGAACTACGGGTTTTGTCGTGACACATAATACAGTAGTAGTACAAGTTGAGTGGTATGTAATCTTGATCACTTCAAGGACACTCTTTGGCTGTCGGTTTATTCTTCTTCTAGATCTTTTAGATCAAAGTATGATTTGAAGGGCGGACGAGGTCTATTCTCAATTGGTGCTAGGCGGCAGCAGCAGTAGTTCTGCTCAGTTTACTTGATGTTATAATCTATCGGTAGTGGCAGTAGGACTCTATTAGGCCACCCCGTGGCGTCCTGGGTGTAGATCACCGTGACTGCATCTGACTCCAGGCTACAGGACGAACGGAAAGAATAAAATCAGTCGGCCACAAGACGCAAACATTGATCGCGACATGAACACGATATGAACGCGTCGCGATCCTCCTCTCTTTCTCATGACCTTTTTTTTCCCTTTCTTCCTCCCCTAGTGTTGGTGGTGGCTTGATTGTTACCCACTCACTACCTGTACAGAGTACACACTGTCGTATACGCGGAAGCGGCATATATGCACACCCCCCGTTTTTAATTTTTAATTTTTAATTTTTAGAAATGAGAAGAGCAGATGCCACGTAATTATTGAAGAGGGCTTTCCTCCCCCCCCCCCCTTTCAGAGAGACTTTCAGAGGAAGAAAAAGTAAAAGGCTTCTCTGTCAGCCAACACGCGCCCACAAGAATCAAGAACAAACCAGACATGCAGTTCTCGTCACCAGTCAAGCCACCCCCTTTCTGTTCCCCTCCCACTTTGCGTGCGGCGAACTGAAGCATCTTCTTTCTCTTCCTGTCCTGTCGAGCCTTATTTTGTTTGACGTCATTCTCTGGTAATGGTCACGAAAAAAGGTTTTCTGCTGTGTAGGACACGGTAGAACACGTCGCGTACATGTATAATAAATAATACGTAGTTCTGTGTACATGTACCCCCCCACCCCCCCCCGGTACCATAACTGGTTCGAGACTACATGTAGTAGTAGTGCCTGTACCTGGTACCTATACAGGTGGCAGGGTTGGTTTTCCGCATCGGCCGACGTGTGCTGTCTGCCTGCTTGCCGACTGGCTTGTACGGATGCTCTCGCACGAGTTAGGACAAGATGGGTTGCTCATACTTATCGAGTGTAATCTGTACGAGCACTATCAGTACAAGTGGAGGGGGAGGGACCGCTTCTTCCTTCTCTCACTCTTTGCTTGTTCCTTTATTTTCACAAACGGCGTAATTTCCCCGGTACAAGAGAGGAAGACGGAGGTGGCCCTCCCCCCGAGAACCAAAAAAAAAAAAAGAAAAGGGTACATACAATCCGTAAACATGTAGTCATGATACCTGTAAGAGTGGATGGTAACTGAGGGTACGGACTATGGGAATGCGCTGGACCCAGTTTTAAAAAATTTGTATCATTTTAACTAGGGGCCTTATTTCCGGGACACACAGTCACATTTGACGGCTTATATAATACAACTTGGAGAGATGTCCCCCCCGAGTTTTCCCCCCCGAGTTTTCCCTTGTATGGAGCATGTCTGTGCGATGTCCTCGTAGGAACCCCACCACACCTGCCCAATTCTTCTCTCTTCGGATGCAACATCTGCAAGTACCAGTACTGGGAAGAAGATAGAATCAAGACAAGAGAGAGAGAGGAGAGAGAGGGGAAGGAGGTAAGATAAAAAGGTGCAATCGCACTGGTCACATTGCATCTAGAGCATTAATATCTACTCTATATTACATGTGAAGTTCAAGCCTCTCACCGACGGACTCTTGGGAAGAACAAGAAAAGACGATTCGAGCCTGACGTTATCGCTTCCATTGTCAACAACCTATGACGATTACGATTTGTGCAGTGGCGGGTGGAAAGGGCAGGGATGGGTACCCCACCAGAGCGACATTTGGTACCACTGAGGACTCGTACTAAAGAGGAGGAAAGTGGGGTATGCATTTAGGTCACACAGTGTCAGAAAATATTCGAGGGTGGGGACCACACACACGCCACCGCACCTCGGGTACGGAGTACGACGGAGTAACATTGTACGTATTTCTACTCGTTCCCTCTCTCCCCCCCCCCCCCCCCCCCCCCCCCCCCCCTCTCCCTCTTTAAATTTCTGGGTAGTCGTACGAGCGGGATTAGTAGGTTCGTATATTTGTGGGGCTTGCACAGTCGACTGGAAAGTAAAGTAGCAGTAGCAAGTAGGCCTGTCCGTTGAGAGCGGTTGAATGTCGGTATTGTTCACGGTGAAAAGGAGTGACGGGAAAAGGGGGGGGGGAGGTTAGCTGTATGGAGGTGAGACGGGAGAGATGATGCCATACTTGATTTTACTGCAAGTACAGAGGTATTCAAGTTACTCCGTATTCCGTACTCATATCTACCGAAGGAGGAAGTGTACTGCGTTATACTCCTTGTAATGACATGACGACACAACGCGACAAAGTCGTCATCGCAATGATGGGGGGCTAACGCTTGTCCTCTCTGATCCGGTGCTGCAGCCTGCTGGTGGGCATTGTGTATGGTGGGTGGCCACTGATGGAGTGCAGGTCGCTGAGGACCAGGCCACTGAGAGCAGAGGGCCTTGGTTGTGTGCAGGCCTTGTGTGGTGGGTGTAGTCGTAGTGACGCCAGCCAGTAAGAAGCCACCGAGGGCCGTGAAGCACCGTCCGACACAGTGCTAGGTCATTTCATGTTTGTCAGCGCACCATCCACACCCCTCACCCCCCCCCCCCCCCCCTACAAGAAAAAAATCCTTACAGAGTGATGAGTGGGCTGGGGGAAAGGAAAAAAAAAAACGGAAGAGAGAGAGAGAGAGGGAGAAGAATAGAGCCCGCCGCCCTTCTTTTCTTTCGGCCGCTTCTTTACAACGTCATCTCTGACGTCTTTTCTCAATCTACCTGCTCATCCTGCGACCCTCTTAGCAACCCACGCGAGCAAAGCATACACGTCCAATATACTACGAGACTGCGTTGACAGGCAGTATCGTTGTTTGCTTGGATTCTCCGAAGCCTGCTTTTTTCTTTTCCTTCTTCGATTCAGGAGGCCAAAGGCCCTGGCTACGCATCCTCTTCTCTTCTCCATCCCTGCTGCGGCCGGTCGCGCAGAATTGTGTAGCGCCTTCCCCCGACTCTCTTCTCCCCCCTCCCCCTTCTCCAACTCCCCTTTCGCCTCACAGACGCACCACACTGCCTTCGCCCGGCAACAAGAAGGGTTTGCTTACAAGTCAAACCGATCATCATCGTACGGGCGATACTATACCCTGCCTTTCCTCGACCCGGCCACACGAGAACCGGCAAACAGGGGGGAAACGTACGAGACAGAGGAAAGTGAGGACGAACACTTTGGGGTTTCCATTGTCGAGAAAGAAGAACATCGACTTTCCCACCCATCCGACCCACCCACTTCTCCTACAAGGACAACGACCAGGAAACATTGGTTCCCCTTCGAGCATTCCCAACCCGGAAAAGTATTATATCATTAGTTTTCCTCCCTCTACTCCTTGCCCCCCTCCATACCGAGGGCCACTACTTTGGGTGCTTGCCCATCTCGGCCTCTGACCTCATTAGTCTCTGGCCCTCCCCAACTCTACCACCCTCTCCCACCCCCCCCCCCCCCCCCCCCCCCCCCACNCCCCCCCCTCTCCCCCCTCCCCCCCCCCCCCCCCCCCCCCCGTCCCAAACCTTCTCCATTATAATAAATAATATACCACTACATCATCTTCAATCATGGGAGCAGCCACTGTTGCCGGCACAAGCAATCGTCCATCCAAGACGCCCCCAAAGACGGACAAGTCTCCTCTACGACCAGGTAAGCAAGCCTCCTACCCCATCTTGAACACGCCATGATGCAACCTTGTTCGTGTATCGGCGCTTGATTCTCCTGCCCCCTCCCCTCTTCTCTCCCCTCCCCAAGATGAGGCGCATTCCGTCTCGGACCTGTGCCTTGGTCCTGCTTTCTTTTAATTCTTCCATTGTCGTCATCACTCTTCTGGCCTTCTTCCTCTTACTGACATTGTCCTGCCCCGGCCAGACGTCACCTCAGACGCAAAGACATCCAATCCCAACAAGAGCGACGGCCCGTCCAATGCCGAAGCGGCCAAGCCCTTGGCACCACCTCCCCGACCCGGTCAGCAGCAGCAACAACAAAACGGATCCAACAGCCCCGACTACTTCTCCCAGGCAGGGGGATCACTCAGCCTGGAGCCCAATCCCTTCGAGCAGTCCTTCGGGGGAGAAGGTCAACCCGAGACCCCGGGAGGCACCAAGCTTCCTTCTGTCCATACCTTGACCTCGCCCTCGTCGCTCCTCCCGGGAAGCAACGCGACACCTTTCAACTGGGGAGGAGGTTCCCTACGTACCGGGCCCCTGAGTCCTGCCATGCTCTCCGGCCCTGCCAACGACTACTTTGGCGATACACAGCATCTCCGTGGCGGCTTCCCCACGCCCAACGAGTCTTCGTTGCGCTCCGGCCTCACTCCCGGCGGCAGTGGTTCCATGTTTCCCGCCCCCAGCCCCAACGCTCAGGCTTTCATCTCCCAGCTCGCCAGCGGAGGCGCGACTCCCAGCACCATCGACTTCCACCGTACGGCCATGAGCGCGGCTGCCAAGAGGGAACTCACCAACGGCGCTTCAGATAGCCAGCAACAGCAACAGCAACCTCAACCACCCCAGCAGGCACAGCAGGCACCGCCGCCCCAACAGAGCGTGACTTCCCAGCCTCAGGATATGCCCAACGGCACCGCTCAAGTCAAGTCGGAGCCCAAGACGTTTGACCCCCACGACAACGACGCCGCCAACGGCCTGTTCATGCTCGCACAGGGTGCACAGAGCCGCAACGGTACTCAACCCACCAACCAGTTCACCGCCGTAGCAGCCTCGGCACCGACTGCCCAGGCCTCGACCCAGCAGCAGCAGCAGCAGCAGCAGCAGCAGCAGCAGCAGCAGCAACCTGTAGGTGTTATCCAGGCCGACGCAAACGCCTCAGGAAACGGCACCGGTGTTGCTCGTGGTGTAAGCGAGAATAGCATAGGTTCGGACGCGAGCGACCAGCTCAAGCAGACAGCTCGTGGCAAAGCCGGCAAGAAGACCGCCGCCGCCGCCGCCAACAACAATAACAGTAACAACAACAACAACAACAACAACAACAACAATAACAATAACAGCATCTCCAACGCAGTCGCCAACGGTCGCAGGAAAGCAGAGGAACCTGCCCCTTCCAAGGTCCCGCCCAGCAAGAAGTCCAAGGGCAACAACAATAGCGTGAGCAACATCTCCTTCAACGGTAGTATGAGTGCCGAACCGTCAGACGACGAGGACATGAAGGTGGACGAGAGCGGCAACAAGTCAAAGATGACCGACGAAGAGAAGCGCAAGAACTTTCTGGAGCGCAACCGGTACGTGTACCCGAGGGAGGCCTTCGACCCTCGTTTCCCTGTGATTTTTTATCATAAAAAAATTCAGCATCATATGACGAACATCGAATACTGACCCTGTGTTCTGCAGTGTTGCGGCTCTCAAATGTCGTCAGCGGAAGAAGCAGTGGCTGGCCAACCTCCAGAGCAAGGTCGAGATGTTTTCTAATGAGAACGAGGCCTTGTCGACACAAATCTCGCAGCTGAGAGAGGAAGTTGTCAACCTCAAGACGCTTCTCCTGGCCCACAAGGACTGTCCTGTAACGCAGCAGCAAGGCATTCACAGCGCCTATTTGGGCCAGGTGGCGCAGCCGCCTGACCCGTTCAACGCTCAGATGAACCCTTACCAGATGCCTGGCCCCATGGCCAACCAGCCCGTCATGGCTGGACAGGGGGTACAGCGACGTTTCTCCTAGCCGGAAAACTCGGAAGAACAAACGTCCCAGCCAACCCGAGAGGCACGACTTGTACCAGCACCACAGGGACGGAGAGGATTACCACCTCCAGAGCCGAGACATGTACCATTTCCACGAGGAATGCAAGGACAGCTCCCACTACCATCAATCCTGCGCAGTGCTGATCCGCTAGCGTCGGGGGCTTCGCTTTCGTTTCCGATGCACCCTGACCTGCAATCCGTAGCGGGGGAACTCGCATCAAATGCAAACTCGACGTCGCCTACCAGCCTACCAGGAGGCCCGGACTCGAACTCTCAACATGGCGCTCGCACTCATAGAAGCACCGCTCAAAACACCACGGGAAGTGGCCTTGACTCCAAGAGGACGCACCCGATGTGCCCATACTTCAATTCATAGAGGGCTTCCCCCCAGGAGAGCTCACATCAGGAGGGATCGTCAGAAAACCCCTCCACCAGGCATGGACGGATCCCAATAGCCCTCTCAAAGCATAACGCACAGCCACCTGAGTGCGCGGGGCTGAAGAGATCAGCACGACGACGCGGTGCAAGCACTTGCCACGTTGCCTGGGCTGTCTCGTGCATCACGTGTGACCAGAGTTCCGTTTCCCGGAGCTGCGGACGAGGTGTTGATGGGACGCTTCATCATGCGGGAACCACCCGCGCTTGACCTATGTTTAATGTTTTTGTTTTCTCACAAGGCGTTTCAAGGATCGGAAGGAGACGGTTTGTGTTTGATGTGTTATCCGGTTTCTTTATTTTTTAACTCTCTTTTTCTTTCAAGGATATGTACACTCGGCACACAAACACGGACGGTGTTGATGACTGGATGCATAGCATAACGCTTCTCTTTTCCTTTCTCTCTTTTCTATTGTTAGGAGATGAGAAATGTCCGACTTTTTATTACCGAGGGGACGGGGAGAAAAAAATTATATCCGGCAGGAGTGGCAGAATTCGGCGGCAAAAAGTATTAGCGGAGGCGACATGGAATGATGGATGGATTGGAAAAAGGGGAGGCTGACAAGATGATCAAGAGAACAGGAAAGCTTGAGAGGAAACACTGCTGGCAAGATGTTACTTTGGAAGGGGGGGGGGAACTTTTTTTTCTTCACTTTCTTTCTCATCCCCCTCCCAGAACCGCCGGGTTTGGTCTCGAGTCTCCTTGAGCTAGTAGTACCTGGTGGGATACGTTATTTTTCTTTTTCATCTTGGTCTTGGTAAAACTAGATTATTTAAAGCAGTGATGCTTGCTTTTTCTGTGTAAGAATTGACGACTTTATTTTTGGCACACTTGTCTGGTTGCTCAACTGGTCTTGTCTGTTTGTGCAGAGATAGCTGTACAGATTATACGCTCGTTCAATGCCTACGTAACAAGGTACTCTGGGGATCATGGTCACGTGACGCAGCAGAAGTACCGGTGCAGATTGTACTTTACCATAAAAGGACTAGCGTATCCATGCGAGTTAGTGTGGTCCGTCTATGAATCCCTCAGCGACGACCAAGGTAAACAAGAGAAGAGTAGAGAAGAGGAGATCAAACCACCGACGCGATACCCGCTCTCCCCCCCAGCAGCACCGTCACCAATCTCTTCTTTCCTTTCCGTTTCTGCGCGCACCAAAACAAAATAAAGATACGACGACACCGAAGTCCGACTCCCACATACCGACGAGCTAATCCGCTTCTCTCATTTCCATCCACGTCCCTTTCTCGTCCAGCGCGTGACAACGCGCACCTCGTCGCAATTCGAACCCAGACGCATCTGTGACGCGACCTGTGTACGCATTCCGCCCCTCCACGCGACGACCTCGATTCGAAACCCAATCCTTCATCACAACCAGATAGCCTCCAAGAAAGCAAAAAAGCAGTCTTCAGGGAAGAAGGGTTTTCCGGCTTGGAAGGAGGGAAGAAATTCAAAATAAAATAAAAATAGAAGAAAAAAAAGCGCACGGGATATCTGCGGATTTCCTTTCTACAAGGAACGAGAGGACAGACCTCCTGTCGAAGACGAAACAGAGAAGAAGACACCCATGAATCTCTCCAGCCATCCATGACGACCCTCGTGCAAACTCGGGCCCTCCAACTCGTTAGCATGGGGACAAACAATCAAGATGCAGGAGGAAGACATAAACGGGGAAAAGGTGCGGTGGCGGACCTGGAGAACGACGACGACTTCCAGTTTGTGAGGAAGTCGAAGAGGGCCAAGACGGAAGCGGCGCCGCCTCAGCCGCAGCCGCAGCAGTCGAGGACGACGGCGCGCGATGCCTCGGTAGAAGCTCCGCCCACAGCCGCAATCAGACGAACGGCTGCTTCCGCCGCGACGAGGAGGAGTCCGAGAATAAACACGCCCGAACGACGACAACAACAGCAGCAACATGCCGAGAGACCGAAGTCGACAGCACAGCAGAGGAATGGTGCGACGGGAAGGACAGTCAGGGCGGATGCTACGCTGTTTGACTCACCGCCGCGACAACCAAGATCGCAGAGAGCGTCGTCGAGAGGTGCAGGTGCAGATGCGGCGGAAGATGAGGAGAGCCGACGGCGGGGAGGGTCGAGACGGGCGGGAACGGTAGAGCGTGAGGATGGAGGATCGGGGGGGGGTCCAAGGAGAGTGAGAACAGAAGAGCGGCCGGAGGGAGGATCCAGAGGAGGGTCAAGGAGATTGGCAACAGAGGAGGCAGAAGAGGACGCGCGACCGGAGGGAGGACAAAGAGGAGGACCGAAAGACAGAACGAAGATGATCACCCTGCCGATGAGCGACACGCCAATCATCAACCGAAACAAGGAGATGCGCAAACAGGGCGGCAACGACGGCAGCGGCAACCGCCGGAGCAGTCTGGGCTCCCGCGGCCGAAGGGCGAGTTCGCTCATCGACAACGGGCAGACGGCCATCCCGCATCGCGAGGTCAGGACGACAGAGTTCTACAAGCACATCGAAGCCGAGGGCCTGCCCGAACCGAGACGCATGAAGCAGCTGCTCACCTGGTGTGGAGAGCGGGCGCTGTCGGATAAGCCCAAGCATGGGAGTAAGGATGCGGGCGTCATCCATGGCGGTATGTTCTCTCTCTCCGTCTTCTCCGCCCTCTCTCTTTTTCTTCTCGTCTCTCTCATGACATCACCTGCGTGCGCGAATGTATAGTTTTTTTTGTTTTTTGTTTTTTTTGTTTTGTTTTTTGCTAACTGAGGAGACAGCCCGCGCTATTCAAGATCAATTGCTCAAGGACTTCGCCGCGCGGTCCGAATTCTCCGACTGGTTCAGCAGAGATGACGAGGCGATTCCAGGCGCACCACCTGCCGTTCTTCAGCCGAACCCGAGAAATAAAGAGTTGGACGAGAAGATTGTACAGTTGGAGGAGAATATCAAGAGGTATGTTCTTATATATACACACCCCTCTTTTCCCCACAAAAAGACGCAAACCCTTCTAACGGAAACAGGTTACAAGAGGAAAAGCAAGCGTGGCTAGCCATGCAAAGACCACCGCCAGACCAACCGCCTATCCTATCAGAATCCGAGGTCGAGCACCCGGAAACCATCGAGCTCCCCGACTTCGACCTGCTAGACGACCAGGACGGCCGGATACACCGGTACCTGTCGTCGGAAGCGGAGCCCTTCGAGTCTGTGCGGGCGACTACGCAGAAGCGCCTGCGCGACGTCCGCGCGACGCTGGAGCTGCAGGTCGACCTGCTGGCGGACAACGTGCACAGGTTGGAGCAGAGGGTGCGCGTGGCGGGCCAGGAGGCGGACCAGGTGCTCGGCCTGAGCGCGCGGAGGCTGCGGGACAGGGACGACGAGGAGAAGAGGAGGGCAGGGACCAGGCATATGCCCATCATGGAGGTGCTCCGTAGTCTCGGGGCCATGCTGCCGGATGGCGGGGAGGGTTAGGACACGGGGAAGAGAGATGAGATGAAAATAAAAAAGGGGACAAAAACCGGAGCTTCTTGAATGTTCTGGGATCATGACGATTACGAAGGCGTCTGCTTTTTTTCTTTTCTTGTTTACATACATACGTACATACATACGTATATATATATATATATATACATGCTCGGTTTCCCCACCCTTTGCCCCCCTTCTTCCTCAAGTAATGATACAATAACCTATCGAGTGGTATTAGAGGTCTTGTAGCTTTTGTGTATATATATATATATATATATACTTTATCCAATCTCGCACCACCTCCATCAGTTTCCCGTGCCCTCCTGCTCCTCGAGCCTAGGCATGAAAGCCATACCGGTACCCTGCTCGCCATCTACGCTCCTGGTGCGCACGTGAGCCCGGATCATCTCGAGGATCTCGCTGTCCCTCCACCTGAGCGGTACGGGCCTGTACGCGGGGCGGAAGGCGCCCACGGTCTGCGCCCACTCGCCCACGGGCCGGTCGCGCGGGACCTCTGCGCCGTCGGCGTCGGAGGGGTCCGTGGCGCTGGCGTCGCTCTCGGCCACGGCGGCGTTGGTCGTCGATGGGTTCGTCGAGAAGTCGCTCTCCCGCTGCGTGGCCCAGTAGTATATGTCCCAGTCGTTCTCGTCGAGGAACCGGTCGTACTGATCCAGCTGGGCGGGCGTCATGGTGGCCAGGTTCGTCGACGCGAATGTCGACAGTAGGAGGTCAGACTCTAGGGTTCCGCGCTTCCTCGACTGGTCTACCGATCCCAACACCCGGTTGTCAGCTTGGGTCATGGTGAAGGAGTGGAGAAGGAGAGGAAGGAGGAGAAGGAGAAGAATACATACACAAGAGACGTGCACGCTTGGTCTTGTCATCCTCGCCGACACGACGGAGAGGTTCAATCTTGAACTTGGCACCTTCCAGCTCGCCCACGCCGATCTCGCCGGGCGTCTTCTCGCCGCCGCCGCTGCTGCTGAGACGGGGCGTCGTCGTCGTCGACAGGGCGCGCCACGGTTGCCTCATCGCCGGGACGGCAAGGCGGTTGGCGCGCAGGGCGCGACACAGAATGGATGGGGTAGCCATTGCTACTGTGACGGTTCGATGCGAGGAGAGGAAAACGTCTGTCCTGTTTTCTTTCCTCTCTCTCTTCCTTCTTCGTCTTCTTCGCTTTTTTTTAAAAAAAATGAAAATGAAAAAAATTAATTCGCCGCTGCTGTTGCTGATGATTGATGATGCGAGGTGGTGGTGGGAGATTGGGAGTTTGTATGTTGGCTGTCTTGTGCGTATGGCGTAACAGGTAACGGCGTACGAGCAGACGATGTACGAAGAAGAAATTATGGGGCTTTGTGGACGAGGCCGAGGCCGAGTCATTCATTCCCGCAAGTCCCGCGGGCTATGAAGTAATTCATATATGACTGAGAGCATCAAAATCATTCTATCCAACAGCATACGATATTGGTCACTCTCATAAGCCTACGGAGCAGAACCATGCTTGTTTGCTTTTTTCCCCCCCTTCCTTTCTTTCCACCTTTCATTCCCATCTACCTGTCACCATGAAGAACCAACGCCGCAGCAACAATGGGGTTCGGAGAGAGCCCGCATATGCACCAATTCACAGACCAAAAGAAACTATGACATACCAGTCCAAAACAAAGTTCTTGCCCCTTGACCGCACCTCACTTTCATCATACCCCGTTAGCGTTTTCTTCGTCTTTCACTTTTCCTCCTTTGAAGAAAAGACATGAGTAGCTTCACCCATTGTATCGCATGTTCCGGGGGGAGGGGGGATAGAGCGGATTGCGCATGTGCCGATAATAACAAGAGCAAAGAAGAAGAGTGAAGAGAGAAAAAATATCGATGACAGGAAATAAAGAATCGCTTAGATCAGATGCTTGGAGCGGAAGTAGGCGCGCAGGTACATGATCTGCCAGGCCCAGAGACCGACGAGGAGCCAGGTGGTGCCGATGCCGAACCACTTGACGCGCGTGTTGGTGCTCTCGTTCGTGTCGCGGAGCTTCTGCTCTCGGCTGCGGAGGTACTCCATCTCGCGGACGACCTCGCCCGTGAGCTCCTCGATGCGGCGGAGGTCGGCCTCGACGGGCTTGAGCTTCTCGGTGGCCTGGATGGCGGCCCAGTCCTTGGCGTCTGCGCCAATGTCGACGTCGAGTTCGATGGAGCGGGTGGAGGGGTTGGGACGCTTGGCTATTTGGGTTTCCCTACAAGTCAGCACCATGGTCTTTCTTCTTCTCTGTCTTTGCATTTCGTTGCTGCTGCTGTAACAAGGAGGAAGGGATGGGAGGTCAAAACTGAGAAGGAAAACAGAAAAAAAAGAAGAAAGACATACGTCCAGTAGAGACGTTCTCGAAGCAGACATCAAAGGCAGCATCAGAGTGCGAGGTGAAGACGGTCCTCGACTCGCCAATAACGTCCCTCGGACGACCGTACTCGTTGCCCTCGGCATCGCGAATCTGATGGAAAAAAACAATCGACGTCAGCCCCGGGAATGATGGTCGCTGGAAAAGCTCCAGGGATTCGAGAAAGAAATCATACGTGAATGTTGACCATCATGCCGTCACCCTTGGTACCGCTAACAATGGCTGTGACGACGACGAGAGTATCCTTGGCGACAAAGTTTCGCACGCAGCGCTCCTTCTTCTGCGTCTCGCGACCTGTGTGAGCCGTCACGTCGAGCTTGAGGGCGTCAACGGCACCGATGAGCACCAGGAGGCTGCACAGGACGTTCAGAATCGATCGGGGGAAAGCCATGATCGCCAGAATCAAACGAGGAGCTGCTAGAAAGACACAGAGTGAAAAAGGAAGATGAAAGGAAGAGGGCGTCAACCGTGACGAGGAGGGGACCGGCGTTGACGGCGTTGACAGTTGCTTGTCCTGCTGGCACCTTGATTTGGGGGGGGGGGGGGGGGGGGGGGGAGGCTTGAGACACTGAGTTGCAAGGTGTCCAACCGTGACGGGGCGGTCACGTGTTAATGCTGCTGGTAAAAGGAGGCGCGCCAACGATATACGATATACATCTACACATGCCTACTATCAATATATTATAACGGACAGCTCCGTCTCCTACTACTGCTATCATTTTTTCTTTTTATTTCTTCTTTCTTCCCCCTCCTTTTTAAAAAAAGGAACTTTTTGCTATTCTTAAGACGGACTCTGCTCAATGATGGGCTGATAACCAAGGCGTATTCGTTCATTCACTGCATGTGATGCTGGCTTCGCCAACACCATTCAAACCAAAGACGGGTCACCGCAGCCTTCCGTTGGCCTCTGTCCAAAGCCTGCATGTCGTCATCTCTCTTAGAAATGTGAGGGTCTCCGCTGCAGATTCCTTCAGCTGCTCGGACGATCCGGAGTTGCTCGGGCATGTGGCGGCCGCCAATGTTGCGAACGGGGATCTACACGTGGAGGCTAGGTCAGCATCTTCCATGATATCAAGGTGGGTAGGATAACGCAGCGTCATAGGGACGCTGGTCTGCCTAATCCCGAAGCCCTCCTTTCCTAGGATGTACTCCTTGACGGATGGATGGGCTATATGTAGTTCATACGCCACCAGCGTGTCGGAGGAATCCTGGAGCTGACCGTCTGTAGAGTCGACGATCGAGACTAGGCTTGGGCAGAGTCGTGTTATCTAATGCGGATCGGGCATTCTGTTACTGCTGTCAAAATGTCGACCGTCTCCGTAGATGCGGACAGCTATCAGGCCCACGGCTTCCTCTAGAATCAGAGGTCATCGAGATGGATGAGGAACTGCAGCAGGCGGCGTGACTTCTCCTAGTTGCCCTCCAGGACGAGGTCGAGAACGCGATCGTACATGTCGGACAGAGTGCGCGCCCAGGGTTTTCACGAGATGATCTTCTCGGTCGAGGCATTCCGCCAACTTGTCCAGTTGGCATGCTGCTAGCCTGAACCTGTACGGGTAGAGGTAAGTCGTCAGCACGCTGCACGGCTTTTGTCCGTCGCAGCCTCGATCAGCAGTCAGTGCGTCTGGTCACTTACATTCCACTTGCTTTGCTCAACGCCATGGCAGGTCTTCTTCCTCGCATCCTCTTGCTCGCTCCCTCTCTCGAAATCTGCGCTCTCGACTATTTCTGTCCCATACGATCGTATGTCGGAGCTTATGGACGCTATGCCGAGGGCTATGCAGCTCCCTTCGGCGACTATGCGTGGGAATTTACCTAGGAAATCTTGCTCTGGTCGACCGGTAGCGACTAGCTGGATGGTGTTGAGCTTATCGTCCGTGACCACGTCCTTGACAAAACGAATCAAGTCGCGCCTTTCGCTGCATTCGTCCATGGCGTCGAGTACTATATGTACTTTCCCCTCTCCCAAGTTAAGCATCACAAGTAGGGTTCTCTGCAGGGTGTCGGTTGCCGGCTGCACGTTACCCTGAGAGTGGGACATGAAGAGACGACATGTCGAGTCTCTCGGTCTTGTCGAGGCCGACTTTGTACATCTAGAGACAGATAGAGCGGAGCATCCCGGCTGCGGCCTACTTCCTGCTACCGCCGCTGTCGAAGCAATACATCGAGACACCGTGACCGCCACTCTCCTTGAGATGACTCAAGATCGTAGAGCTCGGCATTGCCTTCTCGAAGCCAGGCAGTGCGTGGAGCCACAGGTACCGGCGCGATCCAAGTTTCTATTCGACAGAGGGGTCGCTATTGATGAACCGATCCCCGGTATTACCATGCTGCAAGCCCCTTGCATTGTTGACATTGGTCGACGGGTCCGGCGGAGGGAGCCAGAGTTGGAGAGCAGCCACCTCCTTCCTGGCTGAAAATTTATCTCTTCAACCGTGGTCTTGATGTGGCTCGTTGCCATGTCGAATTGTTCCAGGCCTTTCTCCCCCCTCACTTTGGGTTTAATAGAAGAACACGCGACGAGATACACGTTACTACGTTGCCGACCTCCCGTAAACCCATACCATCTGGTACCTAGAGGTCGTTCGACACTCGTAGATCTGATACCTGGAAATTGTGACCTGGGGGGGTCGCTTCACCACAATCCAAGGGGAGACAATGTTTTCTGACTAAGCCATCACCATGACTAATCACAGCTACGCTCGCTACGAAGTGGGTACCTCACATTGATCGCGAATCTCCAAATCATTCAACGCCTATTCCCAGATGCAACTTTCTGCCCATCATCAACATCTCAATCACATCAGTCGCCCAGCATGCCCAAGTGTAAGCCTTCCTCTTCGCCCACCCAAAAGTTCTTCTCTGCTAACATATTACCAAACAGTCTTCTGTAAGTTGCCGACTACCCAGCTAGCAAAATCTCGAGCGCCGCGCGCGTCGCAAACTCTCATCTGGACCACACACTCGAACGACGACAGAAACTAACTGACTGGGGAATTTCTTTTTTTTCCCCAAAAAAAATAGGCGACTACTGCGATGTCTACCTGACGCACGACTCCATGAGCGTGCGCAGGGCCCACAACAGCGGAAAGAATCATCTGCGCAATGTGGTCGACTACTACCAACGTACGCCTTTATATCCCCCTCTCCCCCCCCCCAATCGTTGTGTTATCTGTCTGACAGGGCCATGTGAGAAATGTAGAAATCGGTCACGAAAAGGCTCAGTCTGTCATCGACTCCATCACGTCCTCCTATGCAGCAGAGGGTCAGGCCCACGCCAACCCAATGCTTCCCCAGAACCAGCCCGGTCACAGGTTCCCTCCTCCATTCCCTTTCCCGGGTGGTGAGTCTCGACTATTCTTTCCTTTCTCTTTCTTCTTCTTCCCTCTATTTTCTCCCCTCCCGTCTGTCATCGACAACCTGACTAACATCTCTAGGCGCACCGCCTCCCTTCCCGAACATGCCTGGCGCACCTATGCCTCACGGTCTACCTCGTACGTCACGTCCCTCCCCGATGCAAAGAACAGAGAACAAAGGAAGGAGAAGAAGAAGAAGAAGAAGAAGAAGAAGAAGAAGAAGAAGAAGAAGCTGACAGTGAAATTAAAATAAAAGCCCCACCAGGTGCTCCCCGCGGTATGCCCGTACCCTTCCCCGGTCCAAATGGCATGCCTCCCATTCCTCCCCCCGGCGCCGGCGCCGCTGGTCTACCGTTTCCCCCTCCCCCCGGCGGGCTCCCCTTCCCCCCTCCCCCGGGAGCCGCCGGCCTGCCACCTCCTGGCTTTCCGGGGATGCCTCCCCCTCCTGGCCCCCAGGGATTCCCCGGTGGTCCCCCCCCGCCTGGATTCCCTCCCGGTATGCCTGGTGCCCCTGGTGCCCCTGGTCTCGACAGACGATAGAATACTGAGGACGTCTGGGGCATGATTCGGAAGGAGTTGAGGGAGGGGCTGGTGAGAGAGGGAGAGGAGAGAGAGAGGAGAGAGAGGAAAAGACGATAGTGATTGGTTTTTTTTTCTATTTTTCTTTTGGTCCTGTTTTTTTATATTTCTTACTTCTTGCCGCTACAACTGCAACTGCTATTGCTACTCTTGGGAATCGTTCAGGCGTAAAGGCGAATGGGGATCAGGACGTGTGTCGATATCAATACAAAAATAGCCTCTATATACTGTTGGTCTGTCGCGATGTAACATGTCGGACTTCCCATGGGCCTACGTCTTGTAACGGTATGTTGAAAACGCCCGTCTTTTCTTATTTCTTTCATTCTCTCATTCTTTTTAAAAAAAGAAAGAGCACGGAAATACCAGCAAATGGAAAAAAAAAATATGCGTCTGATCTCCGACTACCATCTATGCAAATACACGAACCAAGGACTGAAGTCGGTACCATTCGACGCCAGCGTCATGGTGGTTTTGCTGCCAACTGAAATCCCCCTCCCCCAAAAAAAAAATTCCAATCAAGACCAGTAACGAGTCAAGGGATGACGAGAACGCCAATGTGAAAAAAAAAGACATCTCTCCAAAGGAAGGTCCAACTGAAAGAAGTGAAGACGAAAGGGGGAGAAGAAGAGAAGAAAGAAGAAAACAATCCTCCATAAATCATATCAAAATCATTTGCGTCATCTCTGTCGTAAGCCTGTCCTTCTTGGCCCGTTCCATCTCTCATTTTCATACATCATTCCTCCTCTTTATACCCTTGTGCCTTGGGCATGCCTCATCATTCCTCCTCTTTTATATATCATCTTGATTCATGCTTCATCCCACCTCGCATCACGTCCCCCACTGAGATACACTACTCCTCCTCAACAACTCATCCACCCCGTCATGAACCTCCTTGGGGCCGGATATCTTCTTCCTCAGCTCCTCAGTTCGCTTCTCTCGTCTCCTATCGCTGAGCCGCCTGGGTATGTCCTGTATATCTCCGACTTTATCGCTGAGCGAGAATCGACGACGATGGCTGCTACTCCTAGTCTGTGCTGCTGCTGCTGCTGCTGCGGCAGATGACGACGATAGTGGTGGTCTGGAGACGCCATCGGGGCCTACGGAGCTGATGCCACGCCATATACTGTTCCTGTTAGAGCTGTCGCCGCCGTCCGGGGCGGTAGAGGGTCTAACGTTGCCACAGACGCCGCTGCTTCGTCGCCTCATGACGCGTAGGTTGCCGCTCGGGGTGCGCTGAATGGTACGCTTCTCCGTGCCATAGGCGTCGTCATCGTGGAACATCGTGACGGTGTCGACTTCCCGGCTGGGGAGTACGGAGAAGGTGCGCTTCATCTTGTCGCTGAAGCGCCTCTTGGGCACCGCCCGAGCCGTGGGACGGTTGTCGATGGGAGGGTAGCGGAGGTGCTGCTCGCTTTCTTCAACCTCTTCATCATCGTCGTCGTCGTCAAAGATCCGCTCGTACTCAATGTCATCGTCGTCATCGTCGTCGTCATCGTCGTCAGGGTCCCATTGAGGACGCCAGAAAGGGTGTAGCCTGTTCTCCTCGGGCGGCACGTCGTCTTCACGGGGATATCCGCTGGCGCTCCAGCTCCTGCCGCGCCTGCGACGGGAACGGCTGCGGCTGCGGCTGCGGCTGCGGCTGCGACTGTGGCTGCGGTTGCGGCTGGGCAGGGAAAAAGCGCGTGAGAGGAAGCTGCCGCCTGGTCGAGATGCGTTGGGCGGGTACGACAACGAGTTGCGGTGGCGGCGACCAAATGCCCTGGCTACCAGCGAGGGCTTGCGATTTGGATCCTCGGCCATTGTCTCCAAGAGGTTGCCCCGCTGGATCTCCTTGTCAAGGGCCGGCGTCGTCCCGGAGGGGGTTGCAGAGGTGAATGTTAGGACGGGGGGCCCCGTCGGAGCGACCTGGGTTGGCGGTTCGGGCGGGGCGCGGGGGTTGCGCAGGGGTGACTCGATGTCGTCGAGGGAGAACTGCGCCTTCATGGGTGTCGAGGGAGGACCGGAGTTGTCGTTTGGCGCCGCTGCCGCCCCGGTAGTAGCCGGCATCGCAGCTTCAGCGGGGCGCTGGCTGTCGGATACATCGGACAGCCGTGCCGAGTGGTCGACCATCAGCACAGACGAGTTCTGATGGTGGTACATGTGAACGGCCTGAGCCTCGGACACCTCGGGCGCCGTGCCGTTGGTCTCCATCGAAGCGACGGAGAAGGGCGTGTTGCGCGAGGGTATCTTGCTGGGGGAGCTGAGGCCGTCGTTGTAGTCGCCGCCGCCGTCGACTCTGTGGTGCAGGTCGGAAACCAACCGGATAGGATCCAGGAGCAGCGGCGAGGCAAGCTTCCGTGATGTCTGCTGCTGGTGCAGCGGCGGTGGCGGCGACAGTGGCGGTGATAGCGATGGCAGAACAAGCGGCCACTCTTCCGACTGTGGCGCTTTGTTTGCTGACAGCTGTGACTGAGGAGGATCGCTGCGAGGTGAGTCCCTAGAGGCGGTCTCGCGCGGTGGTGAACGCGTAGCCAGTGGCCGGGTGGCGTTGTCGCGGTGTCGTAGGCTCTCCGTCGTCATAGATCCGGCTCTCGAGACGTTGCGGCTAGTCGGTGCCGAGAGAGACGAGGACCTGCGAGGTATAGCGGGCGGGAAGTCCATGGTCATAACGTCGCTGCTGCTGCTCGAGAGGGAATATGAGCGGGAGTGGGAGCGGGAGAGGCGTCCTCGATGCTCAAGCGCGGGATCGGCAGCATGTCGTCTCTCAGCGACGGGTGGTACATCCTTATGGGGGTTGTTGGAGCCGAGGCTTTGGGTCCTCCTGGAGTGTCTGCTGGATGTGGACCTGAGCGATGGCTCCCGCGACTTGGAGCGCGAGGACAGTCGGTCAGGCACGACAATGACGGGGATAGCACCGCTCTTCCACACCTCGCGTCTTGCCCTGGCGCTAGACACGGAGCTGACGGAGGCGTGGCTGCCATTTCTCCCCGGTTCGGTAGGTCGCTGGTTCGTTATCGGCGGCCGAGATGGTTTCCTTCCTCGCTCGACAACCGGAGCGGTGACGGCGGCAGGGGATGACTGCTTTGCGCTACGAGCAGAAGACATCGATAGGTTCATAGGCTCCCGCAGCGAGCCCTGCTTCCGTACGTGCCTCAGAGTCCTCTGCTTCTGTGGTTCCCTGTATGGAGCATCGACCAAGGCCGACACCTTCGAGCTGAAGGACATTGAGGACAGTCCTGACGACCTCTGCTGGCTGGTGGCGACGGAGCTATCGGAGTATGTAGGACCGGATGAAGAGCGGGTGGCGCGATCTGTACCACTCCTCGAGGACGACTTCGGCGAAGCCTTTCCGGTCAGAGATGCGTTACGAACGGTCCGGACGGCGCTGGATGCGGCTACGGGATTGGCAGGCTCCTGAAGAGGAGCGTCTCCGCTCATTTTCCTCTGGTGGCGGTAGTATTGATGTTGATGATCTGGTGCAAGCTGCTGCTGCCTTGTCTTGGCAACGGTGACTTGGGCGCGGTCAGACGGGCGTTCCGTCCCGCTGACAGAACCCCAGTCCCCATCGAACTGAAGCGGCTCATGGCGTTTTCTTGGCATGTGGGCATCGTCATGCTCGTCGACCGGTCCGGCAAGGCGCGAGAGGGCCATGCCCAGTGCGAGAGGGTTGGGGACGCGGTCCCCGTGGCCGTTTGGCGGTGGCACCTTGGGAACGGCTGAACGGGAAGTTCGACCAGAGGCCGCGGCGGGCTGGGGCTTGAGCTGGGACTGGACGGTCAACGGCGTGACATTCTCCTCGGGCGAGGAAGGAGGATCCTCCCTGGCGGTGCGGAATGACTCCGTGCGAGACTCTATGGTGAGGTAGGTGGCATCGGTGGTATCGGTGGCACTACGGCGCGCCGGCGCCACGGGCACACCGCGGTCGGTGGCGGCGACGCCAGCGGTGGCGAGCGGGCGCAGGGCCATTGGGCGCGTCACGGGCTGAGGAGGGGTGACATCGGGGGTCGGGGGGCTGCGCTGGTCCGGAGGCGTGGTGGGAGCCTGGGCGGACTGCTTCGGGGTACGGAGGAGTCGAGAGTCTGTCGTAGTAGGGAAGGAGGGCAGGGTGGAGTGGCTGCTGGACGAGGTACGCGGATGTGCTGGGGGCGTAGGGGGTAATTCAGGCCCGCCGCCGCGACCGCCGATCAAGTTCCCAGAGGCATGTCTCAGAGTCGGCGGACTGGAAGGCTGGGAGGCGGTCGGCGTCGACGTCTGGGTGGTGTCGATGGTGAGATCGGGCAGCAGCCCCTGAGACGGCAGATGGACGGGATATATGCTGTCGGTACGATCATGGCGGGGTTTGGGCAGGACCTTGTGCTTCTTGAACTGGCGCTGGCCGGCAACGCCGTTGCAGTACGAGTATGCGGCGATCTGGTGCGGGCCGCCGGCGGCCATGGTGGTGACAGCGTCGCCGGATGTGAGCAACATTCCCAAGGGCCGGAGCCAGAGGGGGAAAGGTCGACTATGGATGCGTTTTTGGCTAGGAGCGATTGCCGTGTGCGCGGCCAAGAGAGTGTCGCATGCTGAGCTGGAGGGCGTAGCGGGAAGGAAACGGCCGCAATGTCTCAGGGAAGTGTAGTATCTCGTGCGTCGCGGACGTGTATACTCGTATATACCCGGGAGATGAGGGCCAAAAATAAGGTGAAATGAAATAAAGTAACAGAGAGCACAGAGACAAGAAAGCAAAATGGCAGAATATACTGGCCAGCCAAGGGAAAACGGTCTGGATGCAAGAAGAAGGGATTCAACAAGAGAGGCCAGCTGTGTCGATATGCGAGGGGAGGAGACAGCGGAGATGCGCCACCGGTAGAACGGGCCAGGCTGTGGCGCAACGGTCGCGAGAGGGCCCAGGCTTCGCTCACGAAATGTCGGGGCGACAAAGGAGGACAGGGAGGAGAGGAACAAAGAGCGATGTCAGACCAGACATGCTAGCGGAGGCTCATTGTCTCGAGGGAAGGCTGGGAAAGGGTGAAAGCCGGAGAGAGAGGGGGAGAGAGGGAGAGAGAGGGAGAGAGAGGGAGAGAGAAGAAAGGAAGGAGGATGAAAAAAAGGTCGTCGACACGAGTGTGTGTGGTTGGGTGTGCTCGGGTGTGCGTGCGTGAGAGAGTGAGAGAGTGAGAGAGAGAGAGGGGGGGGGGGGGGGGGGAAAAGGGGGGGGGGGGGGGGGGGGGGGGGGGGGAAAAGGGGGGGGGGGGGGGGGGGGGGGGGGGGGGGAACAAGCGGGATGAGAGTGGAGAGAGAGAGAGTGACAATGTCCAGCGTGAAAGAGGAGAGGTCGGGGGCTGATGGATACGGTATTACAGCGTGCAGTGTACAGCGTGCAGCGTGCGCCTGTACAGCGTGCGCCTGTCCAAGGTAGTATGGAGGACGTCAGAGCCAACGTCGGAGGGAGCCAGACCGTCAGGGTTAGTGCCGAGTGGGAGCTTAATGGGAAGTCTTGGGTCGCTACATAGACGGACATGGGTCAGAGTATTATCCATCATCTATTATGATTGTTATTACAGTACCTACTGTAGGTACGGAGCATCGACCTAGAAATGGATGGACGGGGCTCGGGGGGGAGGGGGCGGTGGTCTCGCATCCTCCCCGGCTGACGCAGCACAAGCTCTCGACGTACACGGCTGTCACTGCACTGGCGTCTTATCATGATTTGCGAGTTGCGTGTCCGTATCGACGGAGTATTTTGATACTCTCGCCATGCAACCCATTGCTCACAGTTCTTGACGAGTCGTACCTAGGCCGGCCATCCAGCCCAGTCTACAAGTCCAGCGCACGGAAGGATGGATGGCCATGACGGTGAGACGGTGCGACGTGCTGGTACTCTCTGTATCTCACACGCGAATGCATCCGGCAACCGTCATCACTCGTACGACATCGCTCTCCCAACCCCCGTCTCCCATGCTACCGGTCCGAGGCAACACCTTCCTTCAGCAGCGTCTGCGCCGGTCCGGACCGCCGCACTAGACAACGTGTGCCAGCCTCCAGCTTGATAGCTTCTTGTCAGCCTCTCGACCCCGCATCGCAACCGTCCTCTCTTCACTTCCTCTCTAGCTTTTCAAAGTTGGCCGGCGTAGCAGAAAGTGTCTGTTGTCTCTCTCTGGTCTTGTCGCGTGGCTCTCTTCTTTCTCTTCTTTCTTTCATCCTCCCATCCACTCATTCTTCTGCTCCTCCGCTTACTGCCCTTCCCTTTCTGTTCTAGCCATTTCTTATCGGGAGGAGGATGGGTAGAGACTTGGACGACGACACGATTTCTACCAACCCCGACCTGCAACCCACCTACGATTACCACGCTCACCTGCCGATACTGGTATGGAGAGAGCATACTCGTAGCAGGTGACGATGCTCTGCCCAGGATAGATCACCCGAGTACAGATGGAAGGGGGGGGAGGAAGGGAGGATGGAACAAACACGTGAGTGGCGGCGGGCCACCCACACATGCATGGAAACGGGGAGCATGCCGAGTGATGGATCGAGTCCCAAGTGGGCCCCGCTCGATTGGTCTGGCACGACGTGTAGAGCATTCCTACAGGGTACGGAGGGGAGTGGTTGCTGTCAAGAGGGAGGGATGATATGGGATGATGAATGGGTGCGTGTGAAATCTAGGTGGCTGGTTTATGTGGGACTACGGGCAGAGTACGAGGACCCAACCGGCTGACCGATTGGCTTGGCTGGACGATTTCTCTGCCAATCTGCGTGATACGAGCAAGCTACATGCATGTACTCGCGGAGTCGTGATACTTGCACGGCTGTACTTGTATTCCGCCGTAGCGCATCATCACTCGTAGCAGTCCTTGGTCTTGACCACTTCTAACCCCACCTCGCATAAATCGACAGTACTCTCTTTTCTCCCGTACTCTCGGCTTCAGATGAGTATTACCAAACGAACGACGGCTGGTCAGAAGGGGGGGTGTTGGAGTTGGGGTGGGTGAGGTTATCACAGCTGCCCTTGCCACTTGTGGTTATGATATTACCAGCAGTGCCAGTACTGATATATATACATATATATATGTGTGTGTGTGTGCATGTGTGTGTGTGTATGTGTGTATGTGTGTATAGGTACTGATATGACCTACTTACCTACCCACAGCTGCACGAGCAAAGCCACGCATCCCGTACAGCTCACACGCAAGGACAAATCATTCTTTGCCCACCACTCAGGTACCGACAGATCCCTTCTTCGATTCTGCACCCGTACAGGGGACCTTCTCGTTGGCACCTTGGCCTGTGTACATTCACCACTCGTAGTGATACTGCCTACTGGTAGTATGACCATTACAGCGTAGGAGGATACGCGCATTACATACATGCACCTGTAGGGGGGACCTTCGTCTTCGGCAGCCCCGCCCCTCAGCCAGCCTTGTGGCTCGGCGGGTGAGCCTCGTACTCGTAGTCGAGGTGTGTGGCGACTCGGATTATCGATTCAGCCACGTCCACACGGAGGGCCGGCCAAGCCACAGTTCACCACTGGCCTCGGATGGCTACAAGTGATACCGGGTCACACCTCCGCCGCACGCACGTCTAAATATAGTTACGGAACGAGCACATCTTCTCTGGTCGTGATTCGAGGCCTCGTAGTACGCCAAGTCATGTGGCAAAAACCATTGTTCTCTCTCTCTCTCTCTCTCTCTCTCTCTCTCTTCGAGTCAGATGCGTCAAGAATGACGGTGCTTGTATTACCCTCGTATCAACGGTGAAGACGAGGATTGGAAAAATGGCGTGTCATGGTTGTTGTTGTTGTTGTTGTTGTTATTGTCGGTAGATTATCACGTGATGATTTGGAGAATTAAAAAAAAAAAAAAAAAAAAAAGGTATCGGATCGTGATACAAAGTGTGGGATCACTGCTCATTCCGACATGCAGTTGCCACTTATTACATA
>NW_023336200.1:760195-779015 GCF_012550715.1 Geosmithia morbida
GGGGGGGGGGGGGGGGATCTCAAACTTGGAAAGTATCTTTGGAAACCTGTAGTGCTGCGCAGTCATCTATTCTTATCCACGGAGGCGAGTAGTCTGCAGCATCACAGCCCAAGTACCGGATGACAATATTCCCGGGGGAGAGAGGTAAAGAAAGGGAGGCAAAGGAAGAGGAGAGTATTCTAAGAATACATCTTTATCGGGTCAGCTGTTGAGCTCTACAGGCAGGCACAGGAACGGATGAATACGATAGATGATGCTCATGAGACGGGAGATCAATCAACTGTCCTTTCTCTTCTCTTCTTTTTTTTTTTTTCGCAATGGCCGATAATGCTCGATCATTACCGTATAGAGTAATGGTGGAAAAATCTCCTTCGTATTGCGCCTCACCATAGTCACGACTCACGCACACACGCACATCCATCCCCACAATTTTACATGTAAAAAAAAAAAAAAATTGAAAAAAAAAAAAAACCCCCAGGCATAAACTTGCCTGCAATATCTCTTGACAACTCCACCATCGTCGCACTCCATTTCTATAACAAGAAATAAGTAGCAGCAGGCAGTGCTACGGTCTACGAGTCTGGGACAGATCCGTCGTCATCACTTCTCAGACTTCCAACAGCCGTGACCGTTCATGTTTCTCATCCGTCTGCCTCTCTGCTCTGCCCCTCCCCCGAAAAGACATGCGCCACTTTTCCCACACTCTCGGGAGGCCTGTCTCCAAACTCCGTATTGTCAGGGGTTTACGATCCCGGTTATAAGAAGAATTCGACCTCCCCAATCTGACTCCTGTTCTTT
Source organism: Geosmithia morbida (assembly GCF_012550715.1). Lineage (NCBI taxonomy): Eukaryota > Fungi > Ascomycota > Sordariomycetes > Hypocreales > Bionectriaceae > Geosmithia > Geosmithia morbida. Next base: position 760,994 of record NW_023336200.1, read on the forward strand.
TTTCTTTTCCTCTGTCGTCATCATAGAGCACATTACATCTTGGCTATATAAGAGGTTATATACATCGCATACAACTACACGCATTCAGAAGACTCTTTTCCATCTCTCTCTCTCTCTCTATACCTCTCTATCGACAACGACAACGACAACGACAAGAACCACTGCTACTACTGCCTCCACTACTACCAAGGCACCTTCTCGACAGCGACAACACCGACAACACCGACAGCAACAACATCGACAGCAAGATATCATGAAGTTCTCCACCGTCCTCGTCGCCGCCGCCGCCGTCTTCTCCCAGGCCTCCGCCCAGAACACCACAACCCCCACACCCATCTTCACCCCCCTCGCCGGCACCAACGCCACCAGGGCCGGCCCCACCGCCCCTATAAACAGGGTCCCCACGGTTCCCACTGCCACCGGGACAGGCTCTACCATCCCCCCCACTGCCGGAGCCGACATGAACCGTGCCAGCGGTCTGGCCCTCGTCGCCGCCGGTGTTGCCGCCTTTTACCTTCTCTAGGGGGAGAACGCTCCTCCCTCTCCCTCGCTACATCGCCCTCCTTCCCTCTCTCCCCTTCACACCTCTTCTCTTCTCTCGACCGCACATAGAACAAAACGCGCTACACATACAATTCTCTTCAGCATAACGCTATATACAACGCGCAACATGGTGGAATAAGACTGGTTCTTTTTTTTTTGGCGTTTTTCTTTTTATAACCATTGGGTTTATGTATTTTTTTGCACGAGTTTTTTTTTTTTTTTTGTTCGGGAGGTCACAACGGGCATGGCAGAAAAAAAAAAGGCACAGCCATCGCGGGAGTTGGGTTACATTCATTCATTTTGTTCTTCGGATACTCCCTTGCTAGGGGTTTTTTTTCTTCTTCTCTTTATATACCATATATAACGTCTCTCTTTTCTGAACCCGTGGGATTCTCATCATCTCAAAGCAGACACGCATCTATTCTATTAGGCAGACCATGTCCAACGCCATCATGCAATAATTCATGATCCCGTCATGCGAGAAATATTACCCGTCACCATATCTACAATTAGCCATTCTCCCCCTCAGATGATTTCCAGTCCCCCGACTTCACCCCCTCTGTCCCTGCAGTATGTATACGATGGCAGTTTCGGGAATGAAACCACGCACGTCTCGGCCCGCAAAAGCTCTGTCTAAGCAGCCGGATTCGGTCACACCACCCCGTCCACCACGACCTCGCCTTACTCATTGTGGTGCTGTTCCCTCCCACCAGAATATATAGCCCCCGCACTCGGCAGCGGTCATGCTGCCCCGAGGGCGTCGCGACCCAATTTCGTCTCCATCGTGATCGACCTCTCCTGCGTCAACGGCGTCTTCTTCTGCGACGCCTGCGTCGGCGGGCTCTGCTTCTCCTCCTTCACGGCGCCCTTGCTCGGCCCGCAGGCCATCCGCAGATGCACATATCTATCCAGGAGCGCCCTGCCCCCGTCGCCCAGGTAGCTGAGATAGAGTGTGTACCGGAACATGGCCTGGCGGACGTTATCCTCTGTGACGTCGTCTCGACCGAGGTCCCTGGCCATGGCATCCGCCGATATCGTCTCGTCCTCGCCAATCACGTGGCGGCCGTCGCTGTGCGGTCTAGGTCCAGCTCCGGCCCATCGCCTCCCGGACAGAGCAGCGTACAGGGCCAGGAGGAAGCCCTCGGGGACGACCAGGGAGGGCGGCACCCTGCACCGCGGCGACCATATGGCGTGGGATCGGCATCTGACGTCGGCAGCCGTGGCCTCGACGGTGGCCTGGGCGACGGCCGGGTCGACGAAGCTGGCTAGGATGGCGTAGTCGGCCTTGAGGGGTGTGGCGCGCCAGAAGGAGCGGCAGGTGAGGCGGGTTGATCTGCGGGTCGACGAGGGGACGTGGGCGAGGACCTCTGCTAGGAGTTCCATGGGTAGAGTGTCCATGTTAACTATGTGATTTTTTTTCTCTCCCCCCCTTTCCTGTCTCCTCTGCTTGTTCACCCTTGATGGCTTTGCTTTCCACTCTTCGAATCACCAAGATTCTCTGGTTTGGAAAGATAGAAGATGGTAGAATGACGAGAGGTCGGGAGAGATGAGGCCGTAGATGATGGCTGACGTTCGTCCCTCAGGGTTCTTATCCCGCGCGCTAAGACTAACATGCTAGCACACGGCGTGAGATGACCGACATGGGCCCCCCGCCCCTTTGTACCAACTGCTATTGTCGCTGCTGATACTGCTACTACCGCTAGAAGGAAGAAAAGGGAGGGAGGGAGGGAGCGAAGGGACGGCTGTCAGATTCCGCGTTCCAACATGATTATGCTGTATGTCGTAGGCGATCTGGATCAGCAAGGCTGGAGAATGTAACAGTTCCAGTAGCCATTGGTTAAACATTCGCCCGATTAGGAAAGAATAGTTAGCCATATGTAAGCTGAGTTGGCGGATCCCTTGACCGTCAGCTCCAGTTGGGTTCCAATATAATATGGGCACGGACTGACTTTACTAGAGATTCGGGTGCATTTCTCTTTTTCATATTATAGTAATAAGATTTAAAACATTATAGAGACAGGAGAAGAAGCAGGAGACAGAAGAGAGAAGAGTAAATTGGGGGGGGGGGGAAGAAGAAAGAAAAGACAAGAAAAGCCGTCTTGTCCTCCTTTGCTTCGGGTAATCCCGAGGTGCTGTCCGGGCTAGCTAGATCTCGTCCCGGCACACCGTTGGGTACACCGTTGGGCAGCACAGAACGGGCCGGGATGGATTCGGGATGTGCATGTGGATGGATATTTCAATCCTTCACGATGGTTAAAGGCGAGATATCGTGTAAGTGGTCAATTTACGACATGAACGAGGGCTTTTTTTTTTTCTTTTGCTCCAAGTCAGCCTTATATACGTTTATGCCTCCGCTCAGACCGTATCATACAGCTAGGACAGAAATGTTGCTCGATCCTGATCTGTGTCTATTCCGTCCGTACCGTGATACCGACCCAAAGAGAAACGGAAACCTTGCTCGTCTGCTTCAGCGATGACCAGGGAGATTATAGGCAGCGCCATTGCTTTACCGCTGAAAAGAAGCGTATGGTTGAGCCTGCCGATCAAGCTGGTCATGCTAACCCTGGCGTATACGCTGACTCGAGAGACTTGAACGGCAATGCCAGCCCTCGGGTAATGTGGTGCAGGGCTTACCATCTATCCCACCGTCATTTCCCTTCCATCTTCTTTCCCGAACAAGAGAGGGGGGAGGGAAAGTCAGGCAGTATCATGAATATCCGTCTCCTCCCTCCACCACTCCTGCATGAGCCGTATTCTCCGCGTGCGCTCGCGTGCCATGACCCTCCCCGCATCCGTCTTCATCATGCCCTCTATCCGGACGAGCTTCTCCTCGAAATGATCCATGCTAGACTGCAGGTCGCGGCCCTTGGCCCCGCCGAAGGCGAAGCACCGACCCACGCCCACGGCGCCGATGGCGTCCAGACGGTCGGCATCCTGCACGACCGCCAGCTCAGGGTGCTCGGCTATCAGGGCCGTCACGCGGGCTGGGTCGCGCACCTCGCTCGAGTAGCTGACGCCCAGGCAGATAGTCTGGACGCGGCGGGCCAGGTCCTCGGGAGCGCCGAGAGACACGAGGACGTCGTGGACGAGACGGTCGGCATCCTCCCCCGGTCTGAGGTACTTCCTGTCGCCGACGTCGTGGAGCAGCGCGGACAGCGTGACGACGTCGCGAGACAGGGACGAGGCGTCGACCGACGCGGCGTGCAGCTGGTGCGATAGCCTGAGCACGCGGAGGATGTGGTTGAAGTCGTGCGAGCCGTCGTAGTGCGACATGTACTCTTTGACGTAGTCTGTCACCTGGGCTATCAGACCTTGGTCTACTCTGTCGGCTGAGGTGGTCATCATGTATGCTGTGCTGTCGTAGAGGGAAAAGGTTGGCGATTGGGAAGGTCACTATAGAGGATGCTGACGGGTGTACATGACTGCCTGTATGCTGTACAATATCCTGGAGCCTGGTTGATCCACGGCGAGAAAGACTACAGAAGACGACTAAGCACCTCCTTCCTCCTCTACATACATCGTGAACGTGACGCTGAATTTCATCTCAGCCCGGACGCGTCCGTGCAAGACGGGTGCTCACGTGATCTGGAGCAACCAACCACCGGCTGTCTATTACGACCAACACACGGTATGCTACAACAACAATAAACTCCCTGGCTTGTGGTCATGAAAGAAGAAGCGAGAGAGAGAGAGAGAGAGAGAGAGATGATGATGATGACGATGATGCCAAACGTATTTATTCGTGCTCGTAGCGAATCCATCAATCGACTCATGTAGAACTACTCAGGTAGCCGTAATACTGTTCATGCTCTCAGCGTGGTCGGCCGACTGTTGGTCCGCCTCTGTTGCAAAAGGCAGGTGCATCTATCATTCCTCCTTCCCACTCGCTTAGACCTCCTTTCTCTAGCTTTCTCCTTCCCCTCTCCCTCGCGTAGCTGCATGCATGGATCTTGCCATCATCGACACCCGCACGCACAATGGCCACGTACCCACCAGGGCTGGTTGTGACTACTGCGTATCTCATGTACTCGTACGAGTGCGACCAAGGCTCACAAGGTGCAATGCTGCGTCGTGGAGTGCCTAGCAGCCATCTGCAGAAGCGTCGGACGCGCCGTCTTTCATTCTGATTGGGAGTCCTGTGTCTCTCATGCACGACAATGGGGTGATCAGGGCGGCTACGGGAACCTCCCGCGCTCAGATGTCATCATGTGCACCCACACACGAACATGGCGGTACCTAGAAGAGCCAGCTGGCTACAGCTAGTATTGTTACCCGATAGAGAGAGGCAGGGTCCAGAAAGCGAAAAGCAGGGAACAAATACCGCCAAACGCGAGCACGACGGCCACCACCACCACCACCACCACCACCACCACCATCATCACCACCGCCGGGATGCTACCCGTGTGACCCCACCGTCGTCGGCATGCAGTAAGAAAGAAAAAAACGAGAGATACGATGCCTTGCGTGAGGAAATATCCGGTTCCAGAACCATGCTGTCGACAGACAATCTGTCGGGAAATCCTTACCATGGTGAGCAGAGATGCACAAGTGAAGCCCCGCACTGGCATCTATCTATACTGGGGGGAATCTATTCGTACGGGTAAAAGGGACATGGCCAGCAGAACTGAAGATGGGAAATTCGCGCGACTGCTAACAATGAACGGGTTGATGACGGTCTAAAGAAGAAGGTACATCATCAGCTAAACCTTTCACCATGACGGACCGGTTTGTCAGAGTCGACTCTTCGAGATTTTTGGAATCTCCATTTGACAATATCAACACCAGCATATAAACATCAACGGTCCACCACTCCACGACAACATCGATTCATGATTCATGAATCATTTCTCCATCGACGAGTCCAAGGTTCTTTTGTCCCTCAAGACAGGAAACAAAAAAAAACAAAACATCCATGATCCACCCAGGCTATGTGCTCATGTACGCTATATGGAACGGCAAGAGGTGTGGTTACGGCGCGACTTGATTGGCGGCAGGGCTGATGCGGTCGAAACTGCAGGCCAATGACGTGAGATGAATAGACGCCGCATCGTCAACCTCACCCATGCCATCCGTCATGATGGGTGCTGCACCGCGCCCAGCCATTCGGCCTAGACATTAACCGCCCGGTCTGTCCATCCACACATGTTTGTGCGGGTCTCTGCAGTGTGACTTGTGCCTCTCTCAGCACCATCATCGACCACCCCGCTCTGCCCATTGGCTCGACCCTCGCCACTAAGGTCTATCGGTTCTTGCTTCGGATGCTGACTCCACGACGCCCATGTCCCCAGCTATGCTGCCGTTTTTCTTTTCATAGCTGTCGATCTGTAGTATCTGTTCCACTCACTCACTCCGCCAGACCATACCCACCCTGGTCGCCCGTCCTTCAGTCATGTCCACGGACCTCGTCCATGGGCCGCCCTACATGTTGTTGGCCGCTCTTATACCGGCCGGTTCCCCCTCTCCATTCTTCTTCTTCTTCCCTCTTTCTTTCTTCAGCAAGCTCTTCAACTTTGTTTCCACGTTTTCCGTTACTCCCCTAGTGTGTCTTTTTGTTTTTCCATAGAGCTGGTCTCTAATTCTCTTCTTAATACTTCCCGTCTCTAACGTCTTCGACCTTTTCTCACCATCAACCAACCCACTAAAGTTGCCGGTCAGCTTTAGAGACGATTCATTTTTTTATACATCTCTTTTTTTTTATACGCATTTACACACTCTAATAATTCCCTCCTCTCCTCCTAATAACGAATCCGTGGATTCCACTTGCTCGCCTGCACATTTCATTCACTGATCAGGGCCGGTCCCTTTACACACAAGTCTCGACAACCAACACTACACTCTCCCAGCATCTGCAGCATAGAATTACCCTCAGAGGTATACAGGAAAGAAGAAACATAAAAAAGGAAAGAAATCAACACACAAAAAGGAAAAATGTCGGCCACTCAGCTTTCGTTCTCCCTCCGCGTCTCCTCCGGAGTCAAGACCGTCCACCTTCTCGGCTCCTGGGACGGATACTCTTCTCAGCTTCCTCTCGCCAAGGACAAGACTTCGTCGAAGTCGGGCTCCTGGAAGGGCACCTTCCGCTTCCAGAACTCGACCCTCGAGCCTGGCCAGCGCTACTGGTACTACTACATCATCGACGGCTACCACGTCGCCCACAACCCCAGCGTCAGCTCCACCGTCGAGCCCACCACTGGCCGTGAGCTCAACATCCTCGACGTCCCCTCAGAGTCTTCTTCCAAGTCGTCGTCGTCATCCAAGTCCTCCTCCAAGTCGTCCTCGTCTTCCAAGTCGAGCAGCAAGAGCTCCTCGCGCCACTCCTCCAAGGACAGCTCCAAGTCCTCGTCGTCCAAGTCGTCTTCCCGCTCGTCGCGCAGCGGTAGGGAGTCCCTGTCCCTCGACATCCCCAAGGGCCGCCCCCTGTCCATCTCTCAGATCCAGGCTCCTAAGCCCATGTCCCCCCACGCGACCCAATACATCCTCAACTCTGACATGTGTGACGACGATGAGATTGCCGAGATGACTTCCCGCTTCAACCGCGCCGGCATCGACGACGAGGATGGCATCGACACCGACTTCAGCACCTCGCCTGTGTCCTCGTCCGGCTCGTCACTGTCTTCGCGCATCTCCAGCTCGTCGCCCAACTCGTCCATGTCCGGCTACAGCACCCCCAACTCGGAGTGCAGCTCGTGCACCTGCGAGCGCTACGGCATCACCCGCAAGGGCGAGCGCGTCAAGCTCGACTGCGGCGGCTCCCGCTGCGCCTACAGCGACGACAGCTCAGACTGCTCCAGCATCATCAGCGAGTCTGAGGACGAGGAACCCGTCGAGGCCCGCGGCGGCAGCCGCAGGAACGGTATCATTGTCTCCTAAATGGTCCTGTTGTCACGTCTGAAGAGAATCTCCTCCCCCGCCCACCTATTCCTTTCTTTCCCCCAAGCCTTCCAACGAGCTGGTTTCATCAGACCCCAGCTCTTCCTTCCTTCCCTCAATTCCTATTCGTTCCATGCTTGCTGTCCTCCTACTCTCCCCTTCTGTTTCGGAGATGAGAAAGATTATAGGACAAGGGAAAAGAACAAGAGAGTCGTTCATTTAGACTTCATGGAAGAGCCAGATCCCCCCCTCTCCCCTCCCTCGGCTCCCCTCCACTGCGCGCTGCCGAGACGGCACGCCAAGCTGGCCTTGGAAGAGCTACGTTCCAGCCGTTCAGGCAGCGCGCGTCGCTTTGTCGATTGGGCTGACACTACGACTCGGGGCATACCATGCCCTAGTAAGTCGTTTGCGTCCTCCCAACGTTTTTATGGTGAATATAGGATGAAACAAGCCTATTAAAAACCATACGAATAAAAAAAAGATTTAAAAAAGATTTTCAAAAAAAAAAAAAACGGTGTTGAAGGGTGGTTTGGGATTGCCCATTCCTCCAGATGGAGGGAACAAGACAAGTTGGAGCACATTCTTTTTCAACCGTGGTTGCGAGAAGAGGAATGCCACGCTCTCCGTTTGGGACTCACGTTAGATTCGAAGTCAGTTCGGGTTCTTTTTAGCTCGCATATCTTGTCTCCTTTGTCATATAAAAAGAGCTCGGAGGATGACTGTTCTGATGATGATGCCCTTTCATGGGACCTATTACGCAGTAACAATTCAACCATTTACTGCATTTCTTTCTGCACCAACACGATGAAACTGTAGATGGGTGTCATGTAGATAAAAACCATCCTTTCTCAACAAAAAGGTAGACAGTCGATGAAAGCAGTCTATCAAAACTTGAGCAACGCGTAGATGGGTGTCGGTGTCTCGGTTGCATAGTTGGCGACGGGTGGGCTGCGTTACAGTGTGGGCATAGTTGTCTCATCCCCCACATGAGAGCTGCCAGCCCCCCCCCCCCCCCCCCCCCCCCCACCAGTCTCAGTCCCCTGAGAGGGGGAGGGGCAAAAGGCAAGCTACTGCAGGAAAGTAGAGTAGAGCAGACCTGTACAGCACAGCACACCGACCTCTTCTCTTCTTTCTGTTTCTTTCAAAGAAAGTCAAGACCAAAAAATTGAAGACAAGACGATTGACGAAGCAAGAACCAAAACTAGAAAAAAAAAGAAGAAGAAGGAGAAGGAGAGATAGAAGAGATCAAACGAAAGAATCGAAAGGAACGAAATAACGAAAACGGAACGACCCCTCACCCTCCCACAAATCAAAAGAAGAAGAAGAAGAGGAAAATGTCGGACCAAGAAGGACAGGTCATCCTCCCCATCATCGACTCCCACATCCACCTGTGGCCGTCCAACTCGCTGTCAGAGTACGGCTGGCGCGACGGTTCGGACCCGGACGCCCCGGGGGAGCACTACATCCAGGAGTTCAGGGAGGCTACGCACTCAGCCCCTTCCCTCCTGGGGTACGTCCTGGTCGAGAGCGACCGGAGGTTCGACCTCGAGAGCGGCGCGGCCGACGGATCCGGCTGGGAGCTCCCCCTGAGGGAGGTGGGCATGATGCGCAGGGCTGCTCTGGGGGACTATTCCGACGGCTCCTCCCCGGGTGGGGACCAGAACCGAGAGGACGGGAGCGAGGGCAGGAAGGATCCGGAATGTCTCGGTCTCGTCCCCTGGGCTCCCCTGCCTTCCGGTCCGGCCGTGATGGAGAGGTACATCGACCGAGTCAGGGAGGTGGCGGGCGAGGAGGCCTGGCCCAAGGTCAAGGGGTTCAGGTACCTCGTCCAGGACAAGCCGGCGGGCACGATGCTGGAGCCCGGCTTTATCGAGTCGCTCAGGCTCCTGGGTCGGAGGCGTTTCGTCTTCGAAGTCGGCGTCGATCACCACCGGAGGGGAAAGAGGCAGCTGGAGGAGATGGTCTCCATGATTGAGAAGGCTCATGACGGTGTACCTGAGGAGGACAAGGTGACTCTCATCATTAGTATGTTTTTTTTTTTTTTTCCTTTTCATCCATCCTTTCTCCTTCTTTCTTCTTCTTTTTGAGGGGGGGGCGAAGGAGGATTTTCTTTTTTTCTTACTTCTTTTCACTTGAACCCAACCCCCCCCCCCCCCCCCATGTACTAACTCTACTTCTTTCTTCTCCTCCTTCACCTCACAGACCACCTCTGCAAACCAGACTTGACAATCTACAACATCACATCGGACCCATCCTTCCACGCCTGGCGGACGACAATCTACACACTGGGGAAATGCTCAAACACCTATATGAAGCTGTCGGGCGCCTTCTCCGAGATGCCCGTCTCCCTGCGCACCCAGACGCCCCTGCACATCTTCCAGAGCACCCTCGGCTGGCTGGGCATCGTCCTGGCCACCTTCGGCCCTGACCGCATCATGTTCGGCAGCGACTGGCCAGTCTGTACTCTCGGGGGCATCGCCGCCGCCGCCGTCAAGGCAGAGGAGGGTCAGGACGAGGAGACCGGGAAGAAGGTTGTCGGCGCCGGCAACGGCAGCACCGCCGACCCTGACGCCTGGGGTCGCTGGCGTGACGTCGTAGAGAAGATGTGCTGGATGGGCTCTATGACGGACGAGGAGAGGGCCATGGTATTTGGCGGTACGGCCAAGAAGGCATACCGACTTTAGGTCTTTATACGTGTCTACAGTACCCTTCCGTTGGAGCATCCTTTTTCGTTACAGCAATATACCAATCTCAATTACCCTGATGATATAGTCCTGACGATATATGGTCCTGGCGGTATTACCTGGCAATAATAGTATCTGACAATAAGCCAACATGATTCATGATTAACATAAAATGATGATAAAAATAAATACAAGAAAACAAAAAAAAACAAAAAACAAAAAAAAGGGGGGGGAGGGGGAAAAAAGGAAGAAGAAAAAAACTACCGAAAAGAAAGCGCCATCATGATGCCGACATTTCATTCATCGCTTGCCAATCCACCACTCATATTTTTTTTCCAAAAGAAATCAAGGGGGAAAGAAACAAGAAAAAGAGACCGCAGACAAGGCTCTCTATATAGAAGAAGAGAAAAATCTTTCCCTTATAAGAAAAAAAAAAGAGAGAGAGGAAAGAGAGGAACAGAGAAAAGGGCATCAGTCCCCACCCCTCCCCCTGTAATTCCCCATCTTCTCAATAGAACTCATGATTCCACTCCGAGCAACTCCCGGTCTAGGAAGGCCGCCTCCAGGTGTCCTGGACCCCATGGGTGGACGGATCGCCGACCCGGGAGCACGCAGGCCGGAAGCGCGGTTCGCCCCAGCCGTAGCAGTGTGACTACGCTTGGGCGTCTTGGCGGCCGGCGCATCGGGGTGCTGGTGCTGGTACTGCTGGTGCTGCTGCTGACGCTGACGTTGAGGTGTAGGTGGCTGCTGCTGCTGCTGCTGCTGCTGCTGCTGCTGCTCGACAACCTGCTGCTGTTGCATACTCATCATCTCCTCTGCCAGCTGGACCAGCTCGCCCTTCTCTACGCGCTCCGTCTCCAGCATGGAGCGGAGATGGTCGTTGTCGCGCTGGACGGTGCACAGTATGGCCTCGAGGCGCTGCACGTCGGCCGTGAGCTCCTTGACCGAGGCGCTGTCCCGGACAGCCTGGGCCCTGATCTTCTCATCCGAGGCGGCGGAGCCGCTGTTTGCCATGGACGGGGCCGAGGTCGATTTCTCGGAAGCGGCCGAGAGGTCGGCGCGTATCCTCTCGTTCTCGACCGTGAGGTTCTCGATGCGCGCCTCCAGCTCGTTGACCTTCTTCTGCCAGCGCGACTCGTACGACTTCTTGAGCGCCGTGACCTTTGTCTCGTGCTTGCTCTTGTACAGGCCATGCAGCTCGCGGGCCACCCGCTCGACGGCGACCTCGACCTCGCGGTTCGTGGCCTCCGGGTTGGGCAGCGCCTTCTGCTGGTGGTGCTGATGCTGATGCGAGGCCGAGGCTGAAGCGGAATCCCTACCCGCCCTCATGCCGGCCATCTTACTCTCGGCCTCCTGGTGGAGCATCTCAGCCGCCTCGCGCCTCTTCACACTCTCGTCCAGCTTCATCTCCAGCCTCTCCCTCTCGACCTCTCCCGTGACGATCTCCTCGCGCGCCTTGCCCAGGAGGGCCTCCATCTCGCGTCCGCGCGCCTCCCAGTCCCGCCGCGAGGCCTCGAGGCCCTCCCGTGCCAGCTGCTCCTCGCGCAGCAGCTGGAGCGACGCGCTCACGCGCTTCTCCGCGTCGCCGACAGCCTCCTTGAGCGACGTCACCTCGGCCTCCTTGCCGCTCAGGCTGGCCCTCAGCGAGCTGATCTCGGACAGGAAGCTAGACTTGAGCGACTCGAGCTCCCGGGCCGAGATGGTGGGGACGCTGCGCGGCGTCGGCATGGGTGGGATGTCAAAGTCGATGAGATTGCTCACGCGTCTGCTGCCGGCTGCACCGCCGCTAGGTGTGGCGCTGCCCTTGGCTGGCGATCGCATCGGGCTCGAGTTGCGCAGCTGCTCGGTAAAATCCAGCAGGTTGCCCGCCGACTCCCTCGTCGACCCGCCGCCCTTGGTCCGGCTGCTGCTGCGTCGGAAATCCTCGCCCTCCTTGACGGGGGAGCTGAGCTTGGCCAGCATCGTCATGTCCGGCACGGCGGAGAAGGTGCTGAAGGTGCTGACCATTGTGTCGTCCGGTCCACCTCGCTCCTCCTCCTCCTCCTGTCCGTCCATGTCTTGGCGTCCTTGCTGCTGATGCTGCTTCTCCACTGTGTGCTGATGCCTCTCCATGATGCTGTCTTCGTCCTCGAAGATCTCGATGGCATGTCTGAGGCCGTGATTCTCTCTGACGGCTTGGTCGAGACCCATCTTCCGTGCCGTCGCCGCGCCGTTCGTCCTCTCGGGCTGCCCCTCCTCCACGACGGTGTTGCTGATCTTGATGGGGAACCGCTTCTCGGGGGACATCATCTTGCGTGGCGATCCGCCGCGGGCCACGCCGCTGCTGGCGTTGCTGCTCGTGCTGCTGGTCCTGTTGAGGCTGCTGCTGCTGCTGCTGTTCTGCTGCCCATTCTCCTCCTGGATGGTCGAGGGCGTGGTGCGTCGGTGCATCTGCTGCTGGTTCGGCTCGCTGAGGATCTTGAGCGGCGAGAGTTCTGTGCCCGACAGGACGCGCGAGTGTCTAGCCGTCGACCTGGAGCGCGGAGGGACGTTTTCTTGGTTCACGTGGTCGTTGCCGTTACCGTTGCTCGTCATCGTGGGTGCGGCAGCAGCAAAAGAAGCAGGAGCGGACTCCTCCTCCTCGTTGTTGTTGTTGTTGTTATTGTTGTTGTTGGCGGTGGTTGTGGTGTTGTTGTTGTTGTTGTTGTTAACATAGGAAACAAAGGGCGACGAACTGTCGCTCTCGTCGCTGTTGTGGATATCCCTCGATGACATGGTGGTGAATGCCTCTACTTCGTACTCCTCGCTTCGACGCTTCTTGCTCGTGGACGAGTTGAGCGCGGCGCTAGCAGATGATGATAGGGGAGACGTCATTTTGGCCATCACTGTCTGTGTGGGGACTCTTTCTTTCATATATATCGCCTCTTGCGTTCCCTCTGTTTGTCGTCAAAAAAAAAGTCAAGCGTCAATGCCATCAAACGTCAATGTCATCAAGAGTCAATGTCATCAAACGTCAGTGTCATCAAACGTCAGTGTCATCAAACGTCAATGTCATCAAACGTCAACGTCATATACGTCGCCCTTTATCCGTGGCGGGAAGAGAAGAAGGGGAAGAAAGGGGTTTGCGTGTTTGGAGTGTGGGTGTGTGTGTGTGTGTATTTGGTAGAGTTGTTTGCTTTAGTTTGGAAGGAAGAAGAGAGACGAGAACCGTGTGATATTGTCTATGTTACCTATGCATGATTGTTTTGATACGTGAGCCGTTGGTGTGGTAACCGTGCTGCCCACCAATGCTGCACCATCCAAGGGGCAGAAGTTGAATTATGGGTCCCCTCCCAAGCCTCAAGTCCCAAGTCGACAACAACTGCCGTACTGATTGATGGACTCTGAACCATCCTCTGCTACCAGTGCTATTACAGTGATCTGCAGGTAGCTTCACGTCTCTTTATATACGCCGGCTTCTTTACTCTGCCTCCGGCGGCCCTACCGCGGGGGTCGTTCTCGCTTCGCTCGCCCTCTGAAGATAACAACACTTTTACTTGCACTACGAATTGCCTCCTCCGGGTGTTCCCCTCGCTTCGCTCGCTCCTATCTGAGAATGAATTCAATTCTACTTGTTCAATTGCTTCCGGCGGCCCTACCGGGGTCCTCCTTGCTCTGTCAGTCGCCCCTAATGCGAACAGGTCAATCCGATAACCTCACATCTGTTTTTCATCCTGGTCTGCAGATTACATGTACGGCGGTCAACAAACTCGGCATGGTTGAACACGGCTTTAGGAAGAGAGAGAGAGAGGGTGGATGGGAAACCCCCCGCCCGCAAAGATCTGACAAAGATCTCACAACATCAGTCTTTTATTTAATAGATCCTTCGTGAAGTCGTAAATTGTGCTCCCAAAAAACCTTGGGGGTTTATCAACGCACACAAACAAGAAATCGTGTTCCTCTTCTTCTTTTGTCGGCAACGCTCAGATTTTGAACACTTTCATGCGAAAAAAAAGAAAAAAAAAAGTCAATTGTCTCGCCCCAACTCTCAAGAGAGGGAATGGAAAGTTGTAAAATGGATAAATGAGGTTTTTTTGGTTTGAAGAAGAAAAAGAGAAGAGGAATACTAAGTAAGGTCGTAAGGTCGTCATCAATGAGAAAATAGAAGAGGCACACAGGGAACAAACCAAGGAGAAAAAAAATGAAAAATCAAACCAAGAATGAAAAAAAAAGAAAAAAAAAAGAGAAGATATCAAAAAATGGATACAGCCAAATTGGCAACATGATATCCGCCTCCCGCCCCGGCCCTTTTAATTTTTTCTCCAAAGAAAAAAGAAAATCTTTAAAAATGAGAAAAAAAGAAGAAAAAAGACATGTTCTCGTTTCAAAGAGGTGTAAGGTAGAAGAGAATAAGGATGTCGGAGAAGAAAGAGAAAGAAGAAGAGAGGTTTTGGTGTTTCTCTCCTTCCAAGATTGGAGTGGCGTTATTTAGGTTAGACAATAATGGAAATAAAATGATTGGCAAGGCATCAGATACCACAGCATCTCCTCCCCTTGAACCCTGGAGGACATTAACAGGTAAAGGGAGAAGCATGCCGTGGTTCGCCTCGGAGTTCTTTTTTTGGCGTGTTCCGCACCGTGCTTCTCTTGTGCACCATGTGTGTCGCGTTGCTCTCGTCATGCTTCCGTTGCGTGCGTTGCGTCGCAGGAAAAAAAAAATATGCGGTGCGTGCAGAAAAAAGACTGCGTGAACTTCGTGAGGCCATGTAAACCCATCAACAATAAAAGCAACATTTTTTTTTCGGAAAGACATGGAGTCGGTAAAGTCGTTAGAAAAAATTCCTGTGCTGGTGTGTGGCGCATCACAAAACGTCGCGGTGTCGATGAAGCTTGCAGAAAAGACGAAAAGACGAAAAAGAAATCAGGCGATGGATAGATGACAAACGTGACCAACAGATGGTACGGTCAAGGGGAGGGAATAGTTGGAAGGGTGATGGTGTCGAAAACTCGTCGACCGTGACCCGTCAGACGTACTCTCCCGTGCGTGTCAACGTATTCGCGCTCATCGCCTAGGCTCACCGCCTCCGATCGGGGGGGCCGGGCGTCCGCCCATAGAGTCAAAGGGCGGCGCGGGCATCGAGTCGACCGTCTTGCGGCGCTTGATGTCTCCCATTCCGGGGAGCTCTCCCATCGGGCGGGGGAGCTCGTCGTCGCCGTCACGGCCCCTCTTGATCCCGGAACTGACCGAGCCGTTGGACAGCGGTGGCTGGGGGGCGTAACCGTTGGCAAGACCACCGCTCATGTCGGTGTGCTGGCCGTAAACGTCACCACCGGCCGCTCCGTTCGTCACGGGGCGGTCGCTCCCGACACCGTTATAGTAGGCGGAAGGCTGCTGGACGCGGGGCGAGGCACCGTAGGCCGACGTGTGCGGGTAGTAGGGCTGTGTGCGGGGGGTGGCACGGCCGCCAGAGGCGGGAGCGTGGCTGGGCGAGGCCGTCATGCCGGGGTCGACGTTGGCGGCGTCGCCGGTGAGGGCGCCGACGCCGGGGGCTGTGTAGCTGTAGGGTCGGCTGCTGTCGTACGCGCCGCTGTCGTGCGTGTACTCGGCGTCGTGCTCCTGCTCGCCGTCCTCGTCGGCGGCCTGCGGGTGCTGGTGGGCATGGTCAGATCCCAAGAGGCCGTTTGGGGCCTTGGGGTCGTGCTCGCTGGGAGGGGCGGAGCCGGCGGGACGGCTCGAGGGAGGGGGTCCCATGTCGTGCTTGGGGTACGGGTTGTGCTGTCCGTACATACGGTCGCCGTTGGACGAGGCGGACGCATAGGGAGACTGGTGAGGGGCGGGCGCGCTGTACATGTGCCTCGAGTTGTCGTAGCCCTGGGTGGCCGAGGGGTACGGCTGCATGGCGCCGGGAGGGGTTGTCGTGGGCGTCGTAGGCATGGAGCGGGCGTGGCCGAGGTTGACGTCCATGGCGATGGGGTTGCTCGGCTGAGGGGTGCCGTTCATGCTCTGACCCTGCCAGTTGAAGCCCTCGTTGCTCGGCATGTTGGGCATGACACCGGAAGCGCCGGTGGCCGGAGGCGTGGGGAAGCTGGCGGCGCGGTCGAGCGGGGGGCGGCCGATGCTGTTGGAGGCGAGCGACGGCTGGGATCCAGGCAGGCCCAGAGGATGAGGCTGGTGTTGGATCGAGGGGAGGCCGGCGGGAGGTGTGCGCATCTGCTGGCCCTGCTCCTGCTTCCTACGCTCAGCAGCGGCCATGACCTGCGACGTGCGGCTCTGGTTGGTGGGATGGTAGAGGAGGGCACCGATGTTGTGGACAAACAGAGGGTACAGGAGCTCGGTGATCTTCTCCTTGTTCGCAAAGTCAAGGGCCCGCTCGTAGGGGATCCTGTTCGGTTTGTCTCGGGTTAGTGCCGTGCTCTCTCTCTCAACGTAGCGCGATGCCACGCGATGACGTGTCTCAGCTGGGCAGTGGTGAGGAATTTTCGACATACCAGACGCCTTTGAGGTGCATGGGGCCAATCTTGACAACATGGCGAACCTTTTCACTCTTCAGGATACCATCTCTCCGGCCTCTCGTCATACCAGCAACGTTGAGCAGCTTCGTTCCGTTGATCATGTGATTGTCTGCAGGGTTGAATTGTCAGCCATCGAGGGATAGAGACGGGCCGGAGGGGGGTTGGGGTAGGCGGGGTCGAACTCACCTTCGCGACGCGCAACGCAGATGCCGCGAGCCTCGACCTGAAAGCACAGGCTGCCCTCATCCTCCCACAAGGTGGCGGTGACGCGCGGCTTCATCCCCGGTGGGGGGTGCTGGCCGGTCGTGTCAAACGAGTAGTGGAGTGCCGTTCCAGCCTGGACGCCGACGCCGGGCAGAGGCAGGACAGGCTGGGTCTGAGGTACGGCGGCTGAGGGTGACGTCATGCCGTTGGCGTAGCCATACTGTCCGTAGGGCGAAGGGCCGCCGTTGGAGTAGGCCTGGCCGGGCTGCAGCAGGGGCGGCTGGGCGGGAGAGTAGTGGCTCATGGGTCCCGAGGTGACGGTCTGGGGTTGTTGGGGCTGGCCGGCGGACATGTGCGGCGGATAGTACATTTCGCTTGCACCGCCGTGGTTCATGGCGTCAAAGGGAGCGATCGCGGTGGGAGGGCCCGAGATGGCGTTGAGGGGTAAGGTAGGAGAGGGCGTCTTGGGCCCGGTGGAGGAAGCAGCCCGGGTGGTGGTGAAGGATGTGGCCTGGGACCCAGTATGCGAGCCGTTAGAGCCTAAGCCTGGTGGGGAGAATGAGGAGTGATGCGAGTGCGTCTGAACGAGAGGCGGGAGGTAAGAAGAGGAAAGTGCTCCGATATTCATACGCACGGAGCGCTACGACACCGTGAGAGAGAGAGAGATTGGGCAAGAGAGGAGAGGAGAGATGTCTGCCTAGTAGCCAGACAATAGACACACACGAGACCAATTCTACAGGTCCACAGTGTTGGCAAGGTAAGAGAGAGAGTCGCGTCCAGGTGAGCTAATCACTGCTGCTGATGAGGAGCAGAAGCTGTGTCAAGAGAGCTGGGTGGCGTGTCGGCTCGGAAAGCAATGTTACTCGTGGCGGGCATAAACTCGGAATCGTAGCAGTCGTAACACGGCGGCGGGGTTTTTGAAGTCGTTGAACCAGAAAATGTTGCAGAAAACAGATGAAGCTTCCCCTCGAGACGAAAGAAGGAAGAGTCGTACTAGACAATTGACGGTGTCCAGATGATGGGGAGGGTCGTTCAGTTGCCTTGCGAACAAGATTTGGGAGAGAACACACGATGATATGCTAGCTCGCAGCAAACAAGACAAACGACGACGACGACGACCGTGAGACGCTGAGGAACGAAAAGCAAAACGGTCGCTTCTCTGGTTGAAAGAAAGAAAAAAGACGACACCCGCTACTGCAATGCAGAAAAAAGAGACAACAATATTAGCCTCTCGATGGGGGGAGGGGGGG
>NW_023336200.1:779735-790971 GCF_012550715.1 Geosmithia morbida
ATGGGAAAGAAAAGAGAGAGAGAGAGAGAGAGGTGTGTATCCGTATCGGAACATTCGTTTTTTTTTTGTCTCTTAGCTAGTGTAGGATTGACAATTGAAGGGCGACAAATAATGTATATGTACGCAAATGGCTGGCGGTTGGGGGTGACTTCCAATTCTTCCACCCTCTCCATCTCACCAGCCAGGGCTCAGGAAGTGGAGGAGGACCGTCCATTGAGTTGTCGTGGAGGGGAGGGGGGAGGGGGGAGGGAGCAGAGGCGCGAAAAGAGCCAACAACAGCGGTGTCCCGCTGTGGCGTTTTGGCCCGGAGCTGTCGTCAACAACCCTGTCAATTCTTCTGACGCTATTTGGTACGAATAACGTGTATTTCACAACCTGGACGGGCCAGCCAGTTACTGCTAGTAATGATACTAGTTGGGTGGCTATAGTACTCAGTAGTATTTTTTTTTGTTTTATCCGGGATAATCACTCGCACTCATACATGTAGAGTTCAGTAGTAAATACCGAGATACAATTAACCACTCCGAGCTGCTAGCTCAATAACAGTACATATAACACCTGTAGTACGACTATCACCACAGCGTACGGTACTCGTGCTACTCCGAAAACTTGAGCCGTCTCGGGGTTCGAGCTAACCAAGAGATAAGGCAAAGCAAGAAAAAGGAACCTACAATGCCCCCCCCCCTTCGGTCCTTCCTTCCATGAATGATTCCTTCCTCTTTTCAATCAGTATCAATTTTTTTCTTTTTCTTTCCATCACCTTCTCGGTATGAGAGGCACAAACTACCGGAGCTGTGCTGCAAAGGTGATTCCCCGCCACTTAAAACATTTCCCTTGTTTGGTTTGTTCTTTCGACTTTGCATGTTTTTTTTTCGTGTCTTTGTTCACTCAGTGTCGAATTGTGTGCGTGGGTGTGTGGATGTGTGTGTGTGTGGATGTGTGTGTGTGTGGATGTGTGTGTGTGTGTGTGTGTGTGTGTGTGTGTGTGTGTGTGTGTGTGTTGGCTCCTATCCTTGCTACCATGGTTTGGCGCGAAGCAGCCGGGGGAGAAGAGGGGGGGGGGTGGATAGGTCGTCCGCATTCCAAGTGAAACTCGTACTGGTACTTGAATAGGTCCGAGGAGAGAGAGAGAGAGACTGGGAGACACAAAGAGAGAGAGAGAGTAAACCTGTTAGCTCGTGGTCGTAAGAGAGTAAGTGGGGAAGATGGGACAGGGGATAGCATCAGGTTCGGTCAGGCCCAAGATTGGCGGAGCCCGTGGAGTTGGACGGCTGTGGGACGTAACCGTAGGCGCTACAGCTGTCTCTGGTCTCGGGCTAGTCTGGGTGACTCTCTCTCTCTCTCTCTCTCTCTCTCTCTCTCTCTCTCTCTCTCTGTGCTCGTACCAGTATGAGTACATACATGTACTATTCATCATCATCGTCCAGTCCCAACATTGTGTGTACTCGTATAGTCGCCTCTGGTTTTCTTGCCTCTTTCAGAGCAAAGAAAACAGTACTCTCCTACGGTCCATCTATAGGTTACTCCTATAGCACTACCCGTTTTGGCGCAACGTATTCATCCCCATCTGACGTTGAGCCATGTTTTTTTTCTCGGTACTCGGTTCAACATGTGGTACAAACCCTCTCCTACTCATTATCCTTGGCCGTTTGGCCAGCCATGATATGTCCCCGAAGAGGTACCGGTACAAACGGAGCAACGTCCTTCACCCTCCATCCAACCCCCGTACAGGATACGGCTACGTACCTGTATCGCTATTACATGTACGAGTAGGAACTTGACTACCCCCCCCCCCCCCCCCCCACCTCTCTCTCTTACTCTTGTCTCTTCCCACCCCGGCAAGTTTACCNCTTCACCCTCCATCCAACCCCCGTACAGGATACGGCTACGTACCTGTATCGCTATTACATGTACGAGTAGGAACTTGACTACCCCCCCCCCCCCCTCCCCACCTCTCTCTCTTACTCTTGTCTCTTCCCACCCCGGCAAGTTTACCGTGCCACTTTCTTTTTTTTTCGTACTCGTACCCCGGGGCAAGTGTGTGTCTATGCCCTAGTTAAGAAGGATGAAGGGGGAAAAAAGTCGCAATGCGGTGTGAAAAAAGAGACGGGTCTCTTCCGGCGTGTCTCGTCTACTTTTTTTTCTTTCTTTTTTTGGTATCAAGGGAAGGGAGACGGAAAAAAAAAAAGAAAAGGAGGTGAATAGCCGATGTAAGAAGCAGTACAGTAACCAGCAGCAGTATTACATGTAGTGGCAACTCTTGGAGAAAGCGGGAGATTCAGAGAGTAAACAAGCATTGACGATGCAAAGATCTGCCATGGATTCTTGTCCTGTACCCCTCTCAAGAGAATCGTAGTGACTGCTTCTTACTCGTACAGCGTATACTATAGCATGCACAGTAAATGTACAATGCGGCATGCCCTATGGAAGCACGTACCTACCTACAGACTACATGCTACCGTACAGCTTGCCGTCTGCACATGCGATGCGATGCGAGGTCTGGCAGGCCCCCCTTTGATTGGGCCTAACTTTGGGAGATCTCTTTCTCTCTTTCTGACGGCGCATTGTTTACCTTGTTCGCTGTCCTTATGCTTCTTACTCGTACTTAGCTGCAATGTACGAGTATCTACATGTACGCATGAATCCCGGCAGATCTGCCATCCGCCTTGCACATTGTCATACTCACCGATTCTACCCAGTAGCAGTAGTATCACAGACAATAGACAGACAGATAGACAGACGGACAAGCGTCAATACTCCATAGTAGCAGTACTCTGTACGAGCAAATATCAGGAAACGCGCTGCTACGAATGGCAACGCCTCCTTCGAGTGGACCCTACCACCCCTGATCTTTGCTTCAGGTGGACGGACGAGTAAGCCCCTCCCCCCCCCTCCTCCCTCCACCCTCCCAGGAAAGAAAGAGGGAAAAAACCTAACCAACCTCTCTCTCTCCCCCCCCTCCCTCTCTTAGCAAAGAACAAGCTGGTGGTGGGGGTCATGGGTTAAAAGACAGGGGAAGAGGGAAAGAAGGAGCAGCGGGAAAGGGAAAACCCAGTATGGGTGCAGGGGTCTTTGTGTCTTGGTCCGGAGAGCAGAGGTTTGTGGATCAGCGTCGCAGTATAGAATCCTATCTGGTTAGGCCCCCATGAGCGGGGGGATGGCTGACCTATGCTGGCGTGACAGCGCACAACAACAACATCAACAACAACAACAACAACAACACACGCGCGCACACACACACACACACAATGGGATGTATGTATTATCTATTATCACATGTACTTTTCTGCGCTGCTTGTATTTAGTAGACAATACTCGTGCCGTGTGTGAGCTGAGAGGTGTCGTCTGTGGTACCGTATACTTTTTCCTTTTTCTTTGCTAGTATCCAGTTAATTAATACTCTGTACTTTCTGGCGGTGGGATGAGTGGGGGGGTGAGGAAGGTACTGTGCGGCGGTGCATAGGCTTTACTGTCTTGCCTGTCCGGTCCTTGCTTTGGGGACCGTGGTTGATAAACATTTCGTCCCTTGTTGAGATGGCCATGACGGTACGGGGTAGAGAGGGATGGATTACTACTAGTAGTGGTTTTAATAGTACTAGCAGACTCAGTCGTACGATGGAAAAAGAAAAGAATAAAAAAAAAAGGGGGGGAGGGAGAGAAAGAGAGACAGAGACAGAGACAGAGACAGAGAGAGAGAGAGAGAGAGAGAGAGAGAGACAGAAAGAGGATGGAAATGGTATAGAAATCTCTCCAACCTCCCCGATATACATACAAATCAGTCGTTATTGCTCGGTATAATACTAGATAATACTAGATGGTCGATACATTGATACTCATGAGTCCTCATACGGTAGCACGGATCATGGTAAGAACTCGTCGACACACGCACACACACATCCCTGCCACCACTCGACAAGTCACACACACGGCTCCCCTCCCACAACGGGTACGACTTTGTGTGCTGCCGCTCGTACGAACAAGTATTGCGGGGCCATCGTGATCTGTTCCGTACGAGTACACACACACTTTGAGTACTAATGATACTACGGGTACCACTACTAGTATTACTATCATTACGTTGATGAGTGTCGAGATACTCTCACGGGACCCCCTGGTGCGTCTGCCAGTTCATCAACGTCACCATTACAACCGTACCGTACCGTAATATTACTTCGTATATTAGGTACTTGGGGACAGGAGCGAGGAGAGGAAAGGGGGGGGGGGAGGGGGGGAATAGTCCAACGGTAAAAGGAGCGGCTGCGGCTGCGGCTCAGCCAAATTCTCGCTCGCCCGTCTCCTTGTTGGGCGGCAGTATTCCCCGGTTCAGGCATCTTCGATCATATACACTTGAACGGTGGTGGATCTGGAAATAAGATTGATATTTGATTTATTATTCTTACTTCATCACCTATTACTGGACATGTACGAGAGGGGGGGGGAGTAATACATGTAATTGATATCTTACAGATATGCACATGTCAAGAGAAGATGACTTACCAGGACGCAGTCGACAGAGAAAAAGTAAACTAGGAATACGCGGCAATAACCACACTGTGTTACGAGTATTATCAAGGACAGGAAAAACAAGTTTGCATGACCTCATGCAACCGCAAGGCGAGGGCACTGCTGCTGCTTGATGCACCACTCCCGCTGCACTCCAGACAGTCTCGTCTCTTCTTTTAATTTTGTCTCCCCCCCCTTTTTGTAGAGTCATCTCTCTTTCTCTATACTATATATCCCCATGCAAGATGCAGGCACGTGTGGTTAGTTGGGTGCGTGCGTGCGTGTATGCGTGTGTGTGTGTGTGCGTGTGTGTGTGTGTGTGTGTGTGTGTGCGCGCGCGCGCGAATCGTATAGACTAGGCTGCGAGGCCCAGGACAGTGGTAACCCACCTGCAGTAGTCGTAGTATCATCGACTGCACATACATATAAGAGTATGGGGGTTTCATGTTCTCTGTTTCTTGTTCCTCTTTGCCTCCGCAACTAAGCTGTGCGGCTAATACTAGGTAGTACTCGTGAGAGGGCAAGTTTGCGTCTTGACATTCAAGTTCACCACCAGAAACTCAGTGGCTGGCATTGGTACTCCCTACCTGCGCGCAGTATTAGACTAGGCCCTCGCCGCCATCTTTCCGCTGTCCACTGCTGAGTATAATCTATATGCACACTGTAGAACAGAAAGAGAGGTCGTCAATCTGGAACCCCGAGTTGCACGCACACATAAAGGTAACGATGGACCTCGTAAAGCTGTGTGCACATCTGCGCATCTCCGGATTCGTGGTGTCAGAAGCAACCGCCGTGTAGCCGTTCTGTGAAGACCCAGCACGCATCATTGCGAGGGTACAGCATCCCGTACCTGCTCGTGCAATGCCGTGCTTCCCGTCTCAATACTGTATTACATCCTGGCTAGACCTTTTTTTGTTTTTTCTCTATACGGACAATCAAAAGGACTATCATCTCCATACTCGGTGCACGCTAAGAGAGAGAAAGAAAAGGAAAGAAAAGGAATTGGAAAGAGAATATGTTGGTGGCTGGCATGTACAATTCTCACCCGTCGGGCAAACACAGACGGTGTTTCACACCGCTTCTTCTTCTGATTCTTCTGATTCTTGTCCTGAGTATTATTACTCTGCTTCTCCTAATTATTAATACTAGCATGTTAGTCGTAAATGAGGAGGGTGTGGTGGTAAGTCGAGGGTCCCTCCCTGTCTTTTTTAGCTCCCGAGGCGCCATCCAAATTGGGGGTTTTTTTTTTAGTACGAACATCTCTCTACAGGTACAGATAGATACTTGAGTGATCAGCTACTACGAGTACGTAGCAGCACCGCCTGTCCTAGGTGATAGTAGTAGCATCAATACTAGCGGTAACCGTGACATCTGTGACGAGTTGTAAATAGCAAAAGAGGGGCGAGAAAAAGTAAAGGTCTCACTCGTGCGGGGCCGTTATTACTCATAAACTCGCCCTGACCACGAGATTCTGCTCCGGTCGGTTCTCGTACGTGCATGCCCACAAGAAAAGGATAAAAGGAAACAATGCTAGGCCGGTCGACTTACCGTCGTACCGAGGAGAGAAAGGGAAGTGGAGCAATGAGCTCACACGCAAGAACAAGGTCCAAGGGCCAAGGGTCAAGGGCCAAGAGTCAAGGGCTTGTCTGAGTTTGTCTCTGTTTCTTTCTCTCTCTCTCTCTCTCCCCCCCCCCCCCCCTCTCTCTCTCTCCCCCCCCCCCACTTTCTTAACCACATCGACCTTGGCCGCCGCGTTATTTTTTTCTTTCCTTGTTTCTTATTTCTCTATTATTATTATTTATTATTTCCCCTTACACCATGATCCATGGTCTAGGTCCATGGAAGGTGGATAAGTGAGAGGAAGAGAAGGAAGAGTAAGAAAGATGAAAGATGAAGAGAAAAAAAAAGATGGAAAAAAAAAGACGCCATGATATTGTTACATCACATCAGACTTGTCCTCCCTCGATGTCTATTTGCTAACCACGTATGACGTGGGATGTTACGAGCTCCATGTGGTTAATATTACAACCCTCGATACGAATCCATTTCTCTTCTCCCAGCTACGAGAGGTGGTACATCTAAAGGCCTACCTACCGTATACGAGTATTACTGGTAGAGGAAAAGTGGGAATCCCCCCCCCCCCCCCCTTCAACAGCCAATGCAAGATTCCGCTGGGGCTAAATCTAGTATCATGACCATCTAGCATAATGCAGAAAGCAAAAGCAAATTGGACGAAACAAGAATAGCCCACACAAGGCACACTCGCTCGTGCGCACAAAAGAAAAAAAGAAAGAAAAAAAAGAAAGAAGATGAAAAAGAAAGAAGAAGAAGAAAAGCAAGTCTGACGGCTGCCGCTGCTCTTGGGTGTGTGGCGTACGCACTCTAGGGAAACACAAGGTAATGCCGGCAAAGGAGGGGGGAGGATTGGAACAAACGGGAAGCGGAGTCGACGAGATTTGGGGGGTTTCCCAGCATATGGAGCCTGCAGGTAGGCTGCATGCTGCAAGGTCAATGAATATCATTATCAGGCCGCTGCGCTGGGTGTTTGTTTTTTTTTCTCTTCTCTGATGAGAAATGTGGCGAAGGCAGGAGACCGTTGAAGGCTCACCATTCTATCTTGTCCCGAGGTTTTGATAGTCGTGGTTGCCTTGGGTTTGTAGTAACTGATATTATTTTACTAGTGGTGCAGGCATACAGCGGTGTGCTGTGTGGCGATGACGTCAATGAAGGTTAGACTTTGACTAAACGCCCCAAAAGAGAGAAGAACAAAAAAAATCGAGCCACGTTGTTGCGCCCACCCATGATGAATATGTCTCCGGGTATGCAGAAGAACAAAGGAGAAGCCGCACACACACACACACACACACACACACATACAAGGTGCAGGTGCTAAACCCTGCAGGGGGGAGGGGAGATTTCCTACATCAACGCTATCAATCAGGTCAGCGTGGCTACACCTGAGAGAGGTTGCGGGCAGCTTGTGTATATTGGTACTACATGATGGGCACCGCATATGTAGCTCGGCATGACGAAAGAAATCATGCAGTGGTCATCATTCCCGTAGCATCACGTATATACATATATATATATATATATATGTGTGTGTGTATGTATGTAAGTATGTATGTATGTATGTGCATACATATGTATGTGTATACATATTGCTCATGTACAAAAGCCGGTTATATGTCAAGGAGGAGCTGGTAAGCTACATCGTCATCTTCTTGTTAGACCCTGATGATAAAAACCCTGATGGTCAATGTACAACTGAGCAATATCGACCGACGCAGGGTAAAGTTCTGGCGGCTCGGCTTTACCTTTTTTTTTCTCGACGGACAAGACCAAGACGAGCACGATTATATAACGATAAGCAATAAGCGTACAGTCCATAGCTAAGCCGTACATTACATCCGTAGTAGTAGAACAGTCGATGCTCTACGGATACCTGTACAGTTGCTAGTCCCAATGACCCGGAAACTTTCCGTCTGTAAGCCCTAAGGATGCATGGCAGGCAGTGATTGGAATGTAGTCGATCCTCTCTCTCATCCGACAGCTCTCTTCCATGATCTTTCCTGTTTCACGTCGCATCATGCTCAGACCTAGTGACGATGGCAAGGACGACAATAGTATCTGTACTCTAGTGCGAATCCGAGTCGTGATGCCACTACTGTTGCTACAGTTAATACTAAAGGATGAACCCAAGGCTACTGGATTGTACTGCTACTAGTAAGATACAATCCTCCGTGTGCTAATAATATCCATCATGCAAATGTAGCCTGTTATCCCGACATGGGCGCCTATATCATGACGTACATGCTAATGGTCCGCAGTTCATGCAGAGAGGGGACACATACACACGCGCGCCGCGCACCACACCCACGGCCAAAGTCGTTGTATTGAAAGTGCACCTTCCTTGTTTTCCACCCAGTCGCACCTACCCACATCGTCGGCCTTCCGTTCCTGCTTCTTTTATTCGCTTCCCCTAGGCCATTTCGAAGCGGACGGACCGATTTCTTTCTCCATACTTTCTTTCATTCCCTTCCTATTATTGATCGCTAGTAATGATACCGCCTAGCAATATACCAATACCAGTAGATACACAGCTGGCCTGAGGCATCAATTCTACTACTCCCCTCTTCTTCTTCTACTGTATGCGAACACGCACAGTCCGACTACTCCTCCTACTTCCACTACTACGACTAACTACGAGTACGGAGTGCTGAGTAGCAACGGCAACGGCAATGGCAACGGCAACGGCAGCACATGTATGCCAGTCGTGATAGCAATCACCACCACCCACCGCCATCAGTACTCCAGACATTCGGCAACAGGACACGCCTCGGCCATGCGCGAATTGTCTGCAGGCCAGTGCGTATGCGTTGCGGGACCCTGCGGCCTTCCTGGATCGGGTCCAACCCCAGTCCCGGCCGCCGAGGACGAACTTGACGCCCTCCGGCTCCTGCTCGCAGCCCCAGTGAAGTGGTCTCCACCGACCAACGAACAAGCAGCCGACCCCTCCTCCCCCATGTCAAAAACCGCTCGAATGTACCGGTACCTCTCACTGTCGGCAGCCAACTACACAACCCACGACATCCCCCCCCCCCCCCCCCTTCCAAGGGCCCTACGACGTACGAACCCGCATTATTACCCATGTTTGTTTTTCCTTTCCTGCTGCCCTTGCCGTCTTTCTCTCCATCGCGGATCCCATCCAAAAGCGATACGATACGTACTACTGCTAATATTACACCGTACCTGCTACGCCGCAATTGGCCAACGATATGAACGATATGGATGGGGTACGGTGATGCTCCGTAATTCAAGGGTCGCCCACGTCAGGTCTCACAATGTCAGCATCGGTCCAGACAAGGTTGCAATATAAAACTTATCACGAGTATAAGTACGGAGTGGCAGGGATTGAGCGGGAGGCTGGGCTTCCGGCTTAGGTCGCAACACTCCCTCGCCAAATTCCCCGCCCTTCCCCGATCACACTATTCCCTGTCCAAGTGATCTGCTCTCTCTCTCTCTCTCTCTCTCTCAAAAACGGGCGTCGCACGATGCTGGTTCGTCAAATCATCGAGACATGGGAAGGAACCATGCTCCGACAAATCCTTGGTGGTCCGCCCGCCTGCTAAAAGCCTACACGGACCTGTCTCATTTGCTACGCCTCGCACTTTGCCGTCCCGGTCCCTGGCCAACTTTCATCATGGTAATATTGGATTACTGCCACTACTACTCCGTACTGCTGCTCGGCTATATTGTCTCAGTTTGTGGAATCCCCATGAGACAGATACCTGTGGCAGTGTCGCGTCATACACGTGTATCTCGAGTCGATTGGAATGTGCGATCGGACTTTGCGGAGGGTCCGAACGTCTATGCCATGTTTCTCCCTCCCTCCCTCCCTCTCTCTCCTTTTCCCTTGTCTTCTCACGGTCCTCGCTTGTCTGTTGGGTTCTCGGTCGGGTTTGACCGATGAGATAGGTTAAAGTGTGCTCGAGATCTTGTCGATGAGAGTAATCGTACTCGTACGGCGTACTCGTCCGGGAACAGCATTCCCGTCTTCCCCATTGACAACTGCGCATGGCATTGCTAGTAATACTCGTAGGCACCGGTGGCGATTTCCGTCCTGCAGATGGGCCCTTAGGCAATGCGTATGCAACTCTCGGCTCGGGACGAAGATAGTGGCTTTTCCCGTCTACCCGCATTGCAGCGAGCGGACAGAAACCCCTCCGAAAGCCCCCTTCTCGCGTTCAAAATGGCCAAGAGCCTCAAAGCATGCAGCAACGCGTTGCGTCGTCTAGCATGCCACACACAAGGCATGGCAGCCCCCTCCCCCCCCCCCCCCCCCTGAGATCCTCTCTGCATAATCCTCAAACTAACAGCAAGGTAGGTGATGTCCGTCGCAGGGAAAATACTGCATGTACGTACATGTATGCTCCTGCGATCTCCTTCCAGGGTATCATCACTCGACTCCATGTACTATTATACCCTGTCTGCTGATATTAAACTTGCTGCCCTTGCCATGTGTATCTATCTGTACGAGTACGAGCTGGGAGGAATGACGGCGCACTGTCCATCACTTTCAGCCACTCCCGTCAACCCTCGGGGGTTAGGCTAATACCAATACTGGTACTTTCACAGATGACCATCTTATTAGTATCGCTGCGGATAGTAATAATACATAACGGTTACTGGTAGAGGAGTATTACTACTATGCGCAAATACGCCGATGACCATTTTGAAATGACTATCTGCCTCCCCGCCTAGAAGAATTATCTGTTGTCTTTTATACATCACCCATCAATCTCACGAACTTCCTCCCTTCTCTCCCGAATCCTTTCCTTTGCTCTCCGTTCCGGATCAGCTATCCGCTCTCGTTGTATCCTGGTAAGTCAGCTTAGAAGCAGGGATCTGTCTTTCCCCTCTCTCCCTCTCCTCCTTCTTCTACAAGTAATACAATAATACTACGGAGCACACCAACAAAAGAGGAAAAGAAAACAGATGATGTGTCAAATTCGCCAAGTACGAGTAACAGTATCGATGGTGAGAAGTTTTTTCCCACCCCTCTTTCTTCAGCTAGCCAGCTGGAGAGGGTAAAGAGAGCAGACAAGTGGGCAAGTTTGATGGTTCGAACCAGACAAGGTCCAGCTTGGTTGGGTAATATCACAAGTTAATTACCCGTATCATAATGTCGCACTCTGGGGGCGGACTCACCCGAATACTATGTCTTGTCCCC
>NW_023336200.1:791051-795966 GCF_012550715.1 Geosmithia morbida
CCCTCTTCTCTCCATTAATACTCTCTCTCCCCCCCCCCCCAAGGTTCTGCATCTCTCTGACATGTCATCATGCAAAGGGTGCCTTAATCGGAGGGAAAGTATTGATACAGCAGCACGTTTTACCCGTAAACCCGTAGCGATCATGTACGAAGCCGCCTTCCTTTCTCTCCCCCCCCCCCACACACATACACTCATACAGAGGGGGAGAGAGAAGAGAGAGAGAGGAAAAGAAATAGTCTGCTGTATATGTACGGGTTCGAGTACTTGCATACATATGCACAGCGGCTATGTAGGCCTAAAGCAAGGCCAATCACGGCTGCAGAGTGGTCATCCCTGTCATGACAAGGGGGGGGGGGGGACCCTTGGTTTTCCGTTTCAGAGGGGGGAGGCAAGTTCCCTTGGTTTCCCCTCTTCTTCGTTGTACCGGTACTTTAATCTTTTATTTTTTTCTTCCTCTTCGGCTGCCTTTTTCCCTTTGGCTTTTGAGTGGGAGGAGGGGATGCTCTGAACGTTGAGATGCACGTCAAGCTTGGAAGGGATATGCTGTTGCTTCTTTTTCGTTTTTCTTTTTCTTCTTTTTTTTTTTTTTCGTTTTTCTTTTTAATAACGGTACTCGGTGAATGTGGTAGCTTTCATTCGTCGACTTTCCCTTCTTCTACTTTCTTTCTTCTTCTTCTTCTTCTTTTTCTTTCCTCATGAGGTCTTGAGGTCTTGAGGTCTTGAGGTGCACGATGGTTAGACGGAGCGGGAGATACAGAGAAGACGTGACGAGATGTGGGGATATCATACGGATAGTATTATATTGTTTCAATATTGCTACGCCGTACGGCTACGGAGGCCACAAGTATTCCGTACAGAGCTGGCTAACAATGTCAACAGAGCGCTCGTGCATATACTATAGTGTGAAAGGTTGTACTCGAATCTGACGCGACTGTTGCTGTCCGTCCTATACAAGCCTCACTCTCAACTGTCCGGTATCTCCGCCGCTGCATGGCCCAGCACAAGTCATCCCCCCCCCCCCCCCCCCCCCGGGTGTGTTTACTCTTGAGAGAACATTGTTCTGCCAATCCGTCCCCAGACGTCTGATTCATATACTCTTCTGCAAATGAAGATGAAGATGAAGATTTTTTCTTTAAAAAATAAATAAAAGGAAGAAAGAAGAGAGCCAACTTCCTTCCAGAGTACTATTATGCACAGAACAGAGAGTACCAGTGATAATACCACGTAGACGGCGGCGGATGTTTAGTTGCAACTGAACCTCCTCCCTCCCCCTCCTCCTCCCTCCAAAGTCCAATGAGAGATCACCACGTCTCTCTCTGCGGAAAAAAAGATTGTGGTCGAGGGTAGAACCCACCAAGTCTTAATTGTTTGTCCTACCACATACTATTGCGGCCCACCAACTTTTTACCACCCGTCAGGTCTCTCTCTCTCTTCTCGATTCTCCCTTTCTTGTTATTTCCTCATTCTCTCTCTCTCTCTCTCTCTCTCTCTAAAAAAGCGGGAGACGGCATTGAAAAAGAACCTGAATCGACCGATGGGATGTGTGCTAAGAGACGTGTCCCCTCTTTGGGCTGCTATCTCCAGGTTCTGGTCGCCGATGCCAATTCATCAGCTTATTCGTGGATTGTTTCCATTTTTCTTTAATATATATATGTATATATATATGTGTGTGTGTGTGTGCGTGTGTATGTGTGTGTGTGTGTGTGTATGTGTACGAGTATCTTATACGAGTATTATCCATCATTCTCTTCCGACTCTTCGTAATTGATATATCCTATCCGGAGCAGGCTCCATGTCTCTCGTTGTGTTGGCGGATCGGCGCTTCCAACGTCGTATTTCTACGAGATATGTGCCGTGCGGCGGCGGCGACCAGAGTCCGTATTATGTACTCGGTGGTATCGTTGTCCCCAAGTACGACGACTGCCTCTTCCTTCCCCTCTTCGTTTCTACTCCAGTTCCTGATTGATAGGCCGACACCATGATTGCCCGCATCATCACGAGTTGCATGTGTTGGGGAGGGGTCCGTAGAGCTCTCTCGTATAGCTGGCAATCATCTGGTCGTGTGCTCCGCGTGCATATAATAGTCGTCGTTTATATACGGCGGTGGAAACGAGCTTGGGATGCGTTTACTACCGAGAATCGATGCCGATTACGTACAGCTGATCACTTGTTCGTGATATCTACACCAATATATGGATGGTGTTGTCATTATAGAAAACTGACTCGAGTCCTCGTACATGCACCAAGTCGAGAGACCGAGTCCAGCGGCACAGTCGCCAGATGATACAAGAATGGCGTAAGCCGCGATATGTTATATCTCGAGGTAGATGCTGAGAGGGAGAAGACGAGAAATATATTACATATAGATATATATATATATATATATATATGTGTGTGTGTGTGTGTGGCCTAAATGTAAATATGTACATGTGTAGACATATACATCTAAAGCAACATATACCATCATGAGCCGTGACAAGCCTTCTGCGTGAACCGCATCAAGTGATAGCAAGTCTCTGTGCTGTGCCCCCCACCCTTCTGACCAGAGATAGAATAGCATCCATGTACAGTATAATATACCTGTACATTCGAGCTTTGAATATTCAATCAGTCACGTCTGATCTAGGCCAGCTCCTTGTGTGTGTATGCGTGTGTGTGTGTGTGTGCATCGTTCCCTCACCGCTCCTTTGTAACGCACGTACAGGCATACTCGTACTCGTCGTCACCTGTTGACAATCATCTCTGCCGAAGAGACGTCTCTTTCTTATATGTGTATCTCTGTACCCTAATTGTTTCAATATTTCCATATTCCACGGCCCTTACATGCGTGGTGTATCCGGAGTCTCGATGAGTCGTCCGGTCTGGAATACAAGGTGCGAGCATCATACATCTCCTTCCGCTATGTGCCAGAAGGTATCAGAGTAAGGTACTCCCAGAGGCGGAGGAAGGGTATTGACACTTCGTATCTGCTAGTGTTGCGTCCAAGAAGTGTAGACGGAAGACAAGTGATTTAGTTGGGCGGCTAGCACGGGAGGGATCTTCTTCTCAATGTCAAGCTTTCCATTGGTGATACATGGCCCGTTCGACATGGCGCGAAGAGGGGGCCGGGGCGTATGCTGTAAATGTGTTGGGGGGGGGGGGGATACGTATGAACACGTAGGCTTCATCTGTCTCGTCTCGGGATCACGCTTGACCGCATCATATGTCCCCCGACAATGTGAAGCAGATCCCATCCAGCCAAGCGGTCCTTGTTCTGTTCTGAATTGGTCAAGAAAAGAAAAGAAGAGTTGAAATTTTTTTTTTTCTAAAAAAAAAAGCCCAAGACACGGCAACCCCAGGAGGGGAGTTGCAATGTTCAGCCAACCTCTTTTTTTTTTTTTTTTCTCGTCAGCTCCCTCCGATTAGGCAGGCGATGACGGAATCGCCGACTTCCGATCAAGACGTACGTACGGGCGGTTATAGAGGGGAAAGGGAGGTGTATTACATGATGTACGTCCGATCCTTCTATCCGGATCATCTGTACCAGCCGGTTCTGTAGGGTATTCTTTTTGTCTTTGTTTGAGAATGGAAAAGGAAAGTTGGTTGGTTCAGATGGGGGAGGGGGTTTGGGTTCGGGGGGGGTGCTTGTCAGTCTGATAGTAAAAGTGAGAGAGTATTACTACTATTATCATTACATTGTTACATGTAGAACAGAAATAGAAACACCACTTTACGAGCAATAGCTGATGAGATTTGCCAAGACTCGAAAAGAAAAGAAAAGAAAAGAAAAGAGAAAGAAAAAAGTAAGGAGAGACGCGACGAGATCCTGTAATACCTTGGGTATTGAGCCCTTGCCCTGTACTATGTTATAGGTCTCAAGAGTCAGTATCATCAATACCCTTCCTTACT
This sequence comes from Geosmithia morbida, assembly GCF_012550715.1. Taxonomy (NCBI): domain Eukaryota; kingdom Fungi; phylum Ascomycota; class Sordariomycetes; order Hypocreales; family Bionectriaceae; genus Geosmithia; species Geosmithia morbida. The sequence continues at coordinate 794,940 of NW_023336200.1, forward strand.
TATCCGGAAAACGGGATCATGCGCCGAGTACGAGTACGGAGTGATCGACTGGAAGTAGATGATGGGAGGAACAAAGATATACATGAGGGGGTGGTGCTCCTGCTCCTGATCCTGCTGCTGCTGGCGCTGCTGGTGCTGCTGCACGAGCAAGCCGCGGAGGACCGCTCAATTGCATGCGCATGTATGATGCGCATATGTGCGTGCGTGCGTCTGGTGCCTCCTGATCCCTCTGGATTTCCCTGGAAAGACAAAACATGGTATCATCTCCTTATGTGTGTGTGTGTGTGTGTATCTCTGACGGGCCAGCATCGTATCCAGAGTAGACTTCTCTCTCGCACATGTCCACCTCCATCGTCATGAAAATGTACTTGTAGCATCTCGTTGCCCTGAGAAGAAAGAAAGGAAGGAGGAGATCAAGAGAAGAGAGAGGCTGAGAAAGACATACATACAGACTATAGGTACACCCTTTGCCCTCCCCAGCAGGGAAAGGGGGGGGGAGGTTGAGGGTGACACAGAAATGAGGCTGGGATTGACATCTCATCCTCTTCCTTCCTTTCTTTTCATTTCCATCCCGCGTGAGGCTGGGTTTCTTTTCTTTTGATCTTTTATTCAAATTTAAGAACGAGCATCGCAAAATCATCTTCTTGAGGTGTGTTAGCCCTGCCAGGAAGGGAAAGAAAAAAAAAGAAAAGACCATTCAGGCTATAACGGAAGCATTCGCCCTCATCCCCGGTGACATGGGAGGGGCGTGTGCAACACAATCGTACGGACTCGAGAGGGGAAAAAAAAGAAAAGAAAAGGGAAAAAGAATGTAGTTCTTGTCACTCAATACCGCATCCGAGCCATTTTCTGTGTGTCTCTGTTCATTCTCCGAAAGCAGGGGTTTATCCTTCTTTCTTTTCCAGCCCCTGAGCTGACCATGTTGAGAAAGATTTTGTTTCCTGCAGCTGCGAGTACTCACCACAACAGGTTGACATTTCTTCCCCTTTTCTTTTCTTTTCCTTTTTTTTTTTTTTTTTTTTTTTTT
>NW_023336200.1:796166-823320 GCF_012550715.1 Geosmithia morbida
GGGGGGGGGGGGGTTGGGTTGTTTGCTGGCTGCAGGTACGCGAGGACGCACAGAGCTTGAAGCAGAAGCATGAGAGGGCATTTGACGCATGCGAATCGCTGCATAGAGGGTGATGTTTGTGCACAGTATTATGGAGTAAATGGGTAGATGTTGATGTTGAATGATGCTCAACGTGAACCTTGAAGATCGAACATTCCAGGTTTGATGTAAAAAATGCAGGGTAAACAACAAGAGTAGCCACCGATTCACGTGTTTTGGCGTCACAAATGCGTGGCAGACCAGATCTTGTTTCCTCGACGCTAGAATCGGAAAACCGGGTTAGAACCCTCTTCTTCTTTTTGATTTTTTTTTTTTTTAAAAAAAAATTCTTATACGTAATATATACACAGATACATATAACCCAGTAAAACGTCACTGTAATGCACAAGCTCGAAGAGAAAAACCGTCAAGCAGAGAATGGGAGAACCAGCACCCTCCAGGGCAGCCCCCTCCTCCCGTCTGTCCAAAGTCTTTGACCCGTGGAACTCGTCATCGACAGGTCACCAGCGCGCAGACCGCCAGCCCGGATCCAGCACTGCATGGCGCGCCTCCCGAAACGCCAAGGTGAACGGCCAGTTCCACCTTGGCCCGTCCGGCGGTCCACGTCTGAGCGATGCACGGGAACCGGGATCTCGCCACGTCGGGAGCGGCAGCAGGAGGAGTGTGGCTGATATGCTCGTCAGGCCCGGGTCCATGCGACAGCCAGAGACCGAGGGACTGGGAGGTGCTGCCACTGCTGCTGCTACTCCTGCTGCTGATGGAACATCACCGACGCCGAGCGCCGACAAAGCCATCTTCTCGGGTGTGGTCGTCTATGTCAACGGGAGCACATACCCCCTCATATCGGACCACCGACTCAAGCACCTCCTCGCCGAGAACGGCGGTCGTCTTTCCCTGCACCTGGGCAGACGTACAGTCACGCATGTTGTCCTCGGACGGCCGAACAATGCATCGTCCTCGTCGTCCTCGTCGTCGCCGTCCGGGGCTCGCGGATTCGGCGGTGGGTTGGCTGGCGGCAAGATGCAGAGGGAGATAGCGCGGATGGCGGGGAGCGGTGTAAAATATGTTGGTGTCGAGTGGTGAGCCTCTCTCTCTCTCTCTCTCTCTCTATTCCCTATTACATCTAACCAATATATATATATATATATAATACTCCAGGATCCTCGAGAGTATAGCCGCAGGCAAGAGGTTACCAGAGGCGAGATTCGCCACCACAAAGATTGCCCCGAGGACACAGGGAAGCGTATACGACGTATGTACCAAGAAGTAATGTTCCATCAGGGATGGTAATCAGCACACACACAACATACGCGCGCGTGCGCATACATTAGAAACGAGCACACGGTATATATAGAATCCACCCCAACTCTCACGAGAAACAAACAAGTACATAAAACGCACTACAGCTTTGGCGCAGCGTGCACCGCCCCTCTCTGAAGAAAGTACTCGCCGACCTTTTCCCTCGCGACCTCGACGACGGCGGCGTCCTCGACGGTGCTCGGCACCGTGACCGGCTTCTCCGGCTCCCCACGCGCCGCATTCTCCAGCATCTCGCGCAGCACGCGGCGCAGCGTTTTTCCCGACCTGGTCCGGGGTATCATCCCTCTACCCTGGATGATGCCGCCCAGCGAGGCTATGGCGCCGACCTGGCTGCGCACTAGGGACTGTATCTCACCCGAGAGCTTCTCGGTCGGCAGGGGGGACGGCGGGTGCGGGTCGGACGAGAGCGTCACGAAGGCGAACGGGAGCTGACCCTTTATCGGGTCGGGGATGCCGACGACACAGCATTCTACTACGAGGGGGTGGGAAGCGATGGCTTGCTCAATGTTGCCTTTTTGTGGGGGGGAGGGGGGAGGGGAGGGGGAAGGTGTTAGTGCTCACGAATAGAAGGCAGCAAGAAGCAAGAACCGGATTGGGGGTGGGGACGGAGATTCAAGAGGTCAAGAGGGAGGAAAGGAAGAGGGGAAGGAAGAAAGAAAGAAAGAAAAGGAGAGCTGACCACTTGACAATCGATGAGCGCTCACGTTGAGCACATCATCATTCCGACTCATTATGTGCAGATAGCCGTCCTGGTCGACCATGCCGGCATCACCGGTATCCAGCCACCGGCCACCGAACCTCCGCAGGTAGCCCGCAAAGAATCGATCGTGCTCCTGCCAGAGGGTGCGGAAGGCCGTGGGCGGCAGCGGCATGGCGAGGACGATGTTCCCCATGGAGCCCCTCTCGAGCTCGTCCCCCCGGTCGTCCACGACGCGCACGTCGAATCCCGGCATGGGCTTCCCCGCGCTCCCCGGCCGCAGCGGCGGAGGCGGGTGGGTCCCGTGGCGGACGTCAGAGGCGCGGTCCCTCCCCGCGTGAGGCGCGAGGGCCCTCCCCGTGATGGGCGACCCGGACTCGGTGGACCACCAGTTGTCGACGACGTGGGCGTCCGGGGCGGCGTAACGGTCCAGCAGGCCCTGGTACATGGACACGAGGGTGGGCTCGGAGCGCTCGCCGGCGAGGAAGAGGGCCCTCAGGGAGCGCAGGCCGCCCCGCTCGCCGACGCGCGCGATGTGCTCGTTGCGCGGGTCGTCGCGGCGTATGGCCCTGAGGGCGGTGGGGGCCGTGAAGAGGGCGTTGACGCGGTACTCGGCCACGACGCGCCAGAACGACGACGCGTCCGGGGTGCCGACGGGCTTCCCCTCGTACAGCACCGTCGACGCCCCCGCCAGCAGGGGCGCGTACACGATGTACGAGTGGCCGACCACCCAGCCGATGTCGGAGGCGGTGAAGATGACGTCCCCGGGCCCGCGGACGCCGAAGAGGTACGCGATCGAGAGGTTGAGGCCGACGGCGTGGCCGGCCGCCTCGCGCAGCACGCCCTTGGGCGTCCCCGTCGTGCCGGACGTGTGGATGACGTACACCGGATCCGAGGCGGCGACGGGCACGGCGGCGGAACGCAGGCCCCGCGCCCTGGCGCTGCGCACCACCTCCTGCCACGACGCCTGGCCGCGCGACCGGTTCATCCCCCCCGGCCCGCCGGCCCAGCGGCGCTGCTCGCGCTCCCACACGAGCGTGAGGCGCGGCGGGCGGGAGGACAGCCGCTGCGCCTCCTCGACCAGAGGCCTGTACGGCGTCGGCGGCTTGCTGCCCTCGATGCCGCACGAGGCCGTCAGGAGGGCGACGGGCCGGCAGGCGTCGATGCGCTGGGCCAGCGCGGCGGACGCGAAGCCGCCAAAGACGACGGAGTGGATCGCTCCCAGGCGGTTGATGGATAGGATGGCTACGATGGCAGCAGGGATCATGGGCACTTTTTTGGGGGGGGTGGGGAGGGTTTGTTATTCAGACGCGTTGGCACACACGTAGTCGTGCAAGGAATAGAAAACGACAGAGGAAGGACAAGAATGATAGAGGATAGAGGTATAAGATAGAGATATAAGATAGAGATAGGAGAGAGAGGGGAGAGAGAGAAGAGATAGGGACTTACTGTAAATCATGACGACGTCACCCTTACGCACACCTTGCTCCCACAACGCGCCGGCCAGAACCTCGACCTCATCGAGCAGCTGGGCGTAGGTGATGGTCTGCTTGGATCCCGAGACGGGGCTGTCGTAGTAGACGGCTACGTTGCCGCCCCGTCCGGCGAGGACGTGTCTGTCCACGCAGTTGTAGCATGTCGAGATGCGACCGCCCGGGAACCACGACCAGTCCGGATGGGTGACGTCTGACGAGGAGGAGGAAGAGGAGGAAGGGGTGCCGAGCGTCCTGGTACCGCGGGTGAGGACGGAGGTGGGTTTCGTATGCCAGTGTAGGTGATCTGCCTGGTGTGACCAGAAGGACTCGGGGTCCTCTAGGCTGTGACGGAGTACGTCGTCCTGGTGAACCATCTTGTTTGGAATCTTTCGTGACGTTGCGCTATGTTGGGGGAGGGTTTCGGACTGTACCTCGAGAAGGGAAGAGGAGATATATGTCAGTTGCGAGAATGAATATATATATATATATATATGGGAAATAGGAAGAGAATGAGCTTTTCAAAATTAATAATTATAACAATAATAAAAGTCCCGGAGATGGGAGATGCCGTCATGAGTGTAAGATTGTGGGGTAATATGGGGGAAAGTGGTTGGACTTTGCGGGGGAGAAAAGGCGGAGGAGGATGGGAGATGATATAATGTACAGCTCAGCCCAGGCGTGATTGTGACCGCCTTTTTTCTTCTTTTTCTTGCTGCTGCCGCGGTTATCTAATTCCGCTCTCTTGGTCGTGTACCCGTACTGCGATCCCAGTGTCTTATTTGGTGACCGCTCGTCATACGCAGAAGCCGGACGGACGCGCGCTCTCCCCCCTTCTTCTCCCCCGGCGCAGAAGTGACCGTCTTCCTTTTCTCCGGTGGCGTAGATGACAGCAAACCGGTCGATGCCAAACCTTGTTAGAAGAAAAAAAAGAAGAAGAGAATTCCCACTCCTCTTTGTTCTTCCCCCTCATCATGTCGTCTTCTGGAATGGTGCTGTACCGATTCTGTGTCTACATCTTTCTCAATGTGTCGAGTCGTGTCTATTCTTTCAGAGCGTGTGTGGCATATATCAGCATATCGGTATCAGCTGCGTACAGACGGAATCCACCCCACTTGTATACATTTTCTATCATACCTGTACAAAGCACACGCGCCCATTGTAGTACCGCACGTATCACCGTTACTTCAGCAGACGACGGATCGTGATGGGACAGCTGGTCCGACTGGAATGTTGCTGGGAGTTATACAGCAGCCACCCCCCTTGAGAGGTTGTAGTGCAGAGTGAGAGAGCACAGAGGCATGATTCGGAGACGCAAACGCTCTCCATCTCATCATAGCAGTACCTGTCTATGTCAAGTGAATCGGTACTACTACTATAATGTGCGAAACAGAAATGACAGGGACAGTTGCCGCCACGGATCCGATGCTTCGAATCTACAAGATACAGCCTAGAGTCTAGCAGCGATTGATGACCTTCACAGCACACGGAGACGGACCATATCTCGGATCTGCCAAGTAGATATACATTGAAGATATCAAAGGTGATAGATGTGTATCCAGAAAAGGGGGGGAGAGAGAAGTGAAGTGAACGGCAAAGCCAGGTTATTGGTTTTTTTTAAAGAAATTATGTCGTGTCCGAATATATCCAAATCGAAAAAGAAGAAAAAGTTCCTATACACCACAGAGAGTGCCCTTCCTGAACTCCGATGGCACCATCTCTCTCTCTGACCTCAAGGCGGGTCCGAGACAGTTAGAAGGGCTGAAAGAATCCCCAGGCATCCCGTAAATAAAAGTTTCATCCATCTTTGATGATGAAGACAAGCGAATGTCTCATCACACCGGTCCGTTTGTTTTTTTTTGCTTCCACATTGTTTTTTCGTCGTTTTTTCTGATAAAGCGCGAGAAATCAAGGGGTTCGACAAAAGAGAAAGATCCTATACGTTTGGTCTCCTCTCGGTCTTCCAATTCTCCGCGGGAAGGCTCAAGAAGTCGAACAGGAGACTCCGGGAGGGAGTCTCGAGTTGGCCGTGACCAAAAAAGATGGGTATGATTATTTACAGGAAGTAGGCGGCGACGGCGGCGACGGCGGCAACACCAGAGAGACCGGCGACCTTGGCGGCACCGGCCGTGGGAGCGGGACCGGTGGGGTTAGCACCGGTGGTGCTGGCGGCGGGGACACCGCCGGTCGGCTGGGCGCCTCCGGGGACGAAGGGGACGGCAGGGACGGTGGAGTTGGAGACCGAAGGGACGGGGACGACGGGGGCCGTGGGGACGACGGGGGCCGAAGTGCTGATGCTGCTGCTGCTGCTGGGTGTTTTCGTCTCGTCAGTTCCGGGCTCTACTCGGATTCCATACGCGGCTATGGAAGATATCCATCCTCCTCCTACTCCTCCCCCCCAAGGAGGGGGGAGAGAGGGTATCCCCGGTGGATAAGGGGGAGGGCAGGGACTTACCAGTCGTTGCAGACGACAGACGAGGTGACGACGACGGGCTTGGTGATGGTGCAGGGGCAGTCGGTGATGGTCAGGGTGGTGGCCTCGGTGACGGTGTAGGTCTTGCTGCCGTGGGTGATCTGGGTGGCGGCAGGGCAGTAGGTGGTGTAGACGTCGACGACCTCGGTGACGACGGTGGCGTTGCCAGAGGCCATGACACCGGTGACGGCGGCGGCGAGGGCGGCGGCGACAGAGTACTTCATCTTGACGGCTGAAAGGATGGATCTTTTTTTTTGAGAGAGAAGAGAAGAGAGGATTTTGAAAAGGATAAGGAAGGACGACGGGATGGATTTCTTCTTTGGAAAGCGAGAGGATGGGTTGGCAGCTGAGAGAACGAATGTACTTGACTTATAAGGTCAGGAGAATATGACTGTCTAAACGAACGTGAGTGGGTTGAGAGGAAAGAAGGGGAAGAGAAAGGAGAAGAAGAAGAAGAAGGGGAAGGCTAATTTCGAGAGGGAAGGATGCCCCTGCTTTATACGAGGGGGGGCCCAGATGATTTGGGTCTTGGTAGACAGGGGGGGTGGTAAGGATATTCTGTATAGTGAGAGAGAGAGTGTGTGTGTGTCTGTGTGTGTGAGTGGGCAGGGAAGTCTCTTGATGGAAGGGGAAGTGGACTGTTCCAAAAGGTTCAGTCCAAGAATGCGGTGGTGCTTCGTACGAGTACGAGCAGATGATATTATCGCATACGAGATGTGCATGATCACTCGTAATGCTCGGACACTCGCATCTTGGCAGGCTACGAGTGCAGATTGCATACACGCAGATGGATGCATGTATACATGTATACACGTTAGCATCATTACCAAGTTGATACCGTGGCGGTTCACTCGCCGTATTACCGTCATCGCATGCACGTATCGATACGAGAAACTTTTACGAGCACTCTCCTACCGCGTATATCCAAGACGACTGCTCGTCCTCGTCGGTAGAATGTGCCGAGAATGGAAAAGGTCGGGATGCCGACATCCTGACCGGACCAGAGTCATCTGCATACTCATCCGTCAGGGTGAGCGCACGACTATACCCCGACAAGAAGTCCTGGAATTCCTCCCATCCTGACCCTCCCCATCCATCATCTCTCCGACCCTCTCCTCTTTAGCGCTTCTGCCGAGAGCGCACAGAGAGCTTCGAGAGAAGACCAGGGGGAGAGGAAGAGGCGGAGAGGGAGAGGAGGAGAGGGAGCGTCGATTGGACCGGGACCACTTTACCCCCTGACGCCCCCCCCCCCCCTTCCCTCTTCTCTCTAGCGGGGGGGGACGCGCTCAGGCACGCGACCAATCAAGATTCCGGATGCGAGGAGCAGAAAGTCGGCAGAATGCACGTATCATTACTCGGTACTTGTAGAGGTTGATACCACGAAGAAGGCATTATGATGATGATTATGATGATTATTCTGCTGTTATTCTGCTGTTATTCTGCTGTTATTCTGCCATCACTTTGTTATTGCTTTGTCATCATCATCATCATCAGTAGCACAGCAGTACAGATTACGGGTGCACATGTAGATGCACATCTCCTATATTTATGCTCAGCAGCTGTAAACCGGTGGAGAGATGGGAGGACGTGGGTACATGGCCGACCAGTGAGGAGGCACGGATACGTGAAAGACCAGCCTCAACCTGTATAAAAAATAAAAAAAAATAGAGGAAAAAAATAAAATAAAAGGCCCCCCTCGGAGAAGGAGACTTCCCTCTCTCGTGTGGTGAGATGAAGCATCGGGGTCCCTTGGCGCTCTGTGTTTCCTTCTTCCCGCTGCAGATATCGCTGCTGATGCAGTCTGCATGCGGTGCAGGTGATGGCATGTATCACGATGCAGGTACCGATATTTTCCTTGCCATTTCGGTTCTTGGTTTTTTTTTTTTTGTTTTTTGTTTTTTTTTTTTGCTTTTTTGCCTCCAAATCACTTCTCCGCACTTTTCTCTGCTCCTCCAATAAACCCGCCTGTCAGCAACGACAACGTAACGGAGGGTCGGACAGCTCGTATCTGACATCTGTCAGTAGCTTTCTTCTTTTTTTTTTTTTTCCAGTCCTTTTTTTTTTCCAGTATTCTTTTTTCGTCTTCTCCCTCTTATTCCTTCTTCTTTTTTTAGTCATGATGATGGTGGCGTGAGAGTCAGGTCACGTATGATTGCATGTCCCAGATGCCAGCAAGAGTCTATTCATGCCCCCGCCACGACCGAGACAGGGGACACCGGGTTCCAGACCAGAAAGCTCGGATGGAGAGGGGACGATGCGCGTCTCCAATCTCGTTGCATGTCTGTCGCTACCCTCTCATGTCATGCGCTGCCTGATATGGAGGTCCTGTGGGGTTCCTCTGGAATGGCGAGGTGGGGGGGAGGGGGGCCTTAGTCTGCTCTGCTCCGTAGAATGATGCCGGTGTATTGGTAGGTAGAGTACGGAAGAGTAGTCCTCCGTAATTGTACAGATGACAGATTACAGATGACAGGTACGGAGTAGTGCGGAGTAATGATTGTAGGAGTAATGATAGCAGGAGTAATGATAGTAGCAGCAGTACGGAGTACATGATTCGTAGATGAGTCACCATCGTATTCACAGCAGGTATCAATGTCAACTAACCATGCTGCTACCATGCGAATACTCGCACTCGAGGTTGGTTATCGCTGGTATATGATACCTCACGGCGCAGCAGGCCCCACCGCAAAGACAGCGACGACCTCTGCTCTCGGGACCCTCCAGCGCTGCGATGGTGGTATCACGATCCGTGCCGCGCCGCACGGGTGCTGACGGGTTACAGCACGTGACGGTGAAGCCGTCAGTCCATAGAGCCGGAGAGGGGGGAGAGAGGGGGAGAGGGGGGAGAGAGGGGGGGAGAGAGAGAGAGAGAGCGTCGGGATACTCTTAGGGACGCTGCTACGGACGCTGCTACGGACGCTGCTACGGACGCTGCTACGGACGCTGCTACGGACGCTGCTACGGACGCTGCTACGGACGCTGCTACGGACGCTGCTACGGACGCTGCTACGGACGCTGCTACGGGTAAAAGAGCTCCTTTGGTCCGTGTGGCTTGTAATCTCGTATGCGCAGACTTGCACCGGCCGGTACGGCTTCTATTTTGGGTAAATTGGTGTAATATTACGTGCATGTAATCGGTACGTGTGATGATACTCTCTGGCAAATCTTGATCCTCTCGCAAGGTAGGCTACGCTACGAGCATCACGCCTGTCCATACCCGCGTACCGATACTCACCAATACCCTGCAGCATCGTGAGCCTATGAGTATCGCAGTACAGACCTGTACACGGTACACGTACACGTACAGCATCGAGACTAGAATAGCAGCTACGGCGGAGCGAAAGACGCTATCGACGACCCGTACTCTTCGTCGACAGAGGGAGAGAGAGATGAAGACGTAGAAGAATGGGCATCATGAGAAGGATGGAAAAGAAAATACATACGAGTAGAGAATATCTGCATATGTATATATATATATAAAAGGTAGAAAGGTGTATAATAGAAAATTTCATCATAATAATAACAATAATAATAATAATACTTTTGAAATGGATTTTTTTTTTTGAAAAAAAAAGGAAGAAAAAAAAAAGGAAGAAAAAAAAAGAAGAAGAAGAAAAGAGTAAAATCGTCTCAGCTTCGATCCCATCTATCGGATCTGCACCCTACACATCAACCACTCGAATATATGAAAAGTGGCCATCAGCTGGACCCGGAAAACCGCTGATCTCGACACTACCGGAGAGAGATAGGGTGGCACCCGTGGCAGTGCCAGTTCCGGCGCCCTGACGATCCCCCAAGGGCATGCTATACGAGCAGTGGTAATCTGCAGCTGCGGATGCTGATGTACATCATCATACTCGTAACCGCAATCATACTCCGTACTCCTCCGTACCCCCCAACCGGTATCGACACCACCGCCGTACAGGTTCCCGGTACGCGTAATCACGGGTATCGACAGGACATCAACCGATCCATCCACTCCACGCAAATTTCCCTCACCACAGTCGGATCCGATCCTTGGACGGGGACAGATAGGTCAGCCAGCCTCGTCTCTGACAGAACTCGTGGAGCTTCCGTGCTGTCTGACGGTCCAGACGTATGCACATCTGCGTCCATGCGGTCGGTGCTGGACGGTAGGTCGATGATGTGTCAGCCTCGGGATAGAACTGCTCGTACAGCCGATGATACCTGTCCTGTACATGCTGATTGCGTACCGCGTATTTTCAACCTCCATCGTCGCATCGGACAGACCTCCTGGGACTTGAGGGGGGGGGGAGAGAGAAGATGAGAGAGGAAGAAGAAGGGATCTTTGCTTGCATGTGAGTCGAGGTGCGCATACGCCGCCGGTCGACATCATATGACGTACATAGATAGCGTGTGTATGTGATTGATGGTGAGGATTACCCGCAACCTTCAACTACCGCATAACCACACGACCTCGCATATATCGCGATACTTAGTCGGACAAGAAACCCCGTACTTCTGCGAGATGCAAGAAAGAAGAGAAAAAAAAAGAAGAAAAAAAACAGAGAGAAGTCATCTCTTTCACACACACACACACACACACACACACACTACTTCGCCTCTAGTCCCGTGAGAACGGTGATGGTGGCCAGAACCGCTGCCGGATGGGTACAGGGTATCCTCGCGGCAGCATGAATGTCGGGCATCCTCCCATGTACAGATGACAGATTACCATGATTGATGTCATCATACCGTGAGATCTCGGCAGCTGCGTTATTAATAATACATACAACCCGCATACATGTGAGGGAGATATCCTCGGGAGCTCCCATGGTACCGCATCACCTCCAAACCGCTTCCCGGACTCACGACACGTATCCTTAGAGGAAGAAACATCAGTACACCCGACATCAGAAACATGCCAGCCACCAAGCCCAGCATGACCACCATGAAAGCAGTCGGTAATGACGTCCCCCACCGCGAGCCACACCCCCACCCTTCACTGACATCCAAGCCCACACGCGCAGACATACGGGGCGGCACGGGCGAGGCAGAGGCCCTCTTCATCAACGGCGACACGCCGGTGCCGACCGTCGGCCCGGGCCGCGCCCTCGTCCGCGTGCGCGCCTTCGGCCTGAACCGCATGGACATCCTCCAGCGTCGGGGCCAGTACCCGGTCCCCCCGCAGGCGCCGACGACGTTAGGCGTAGAGTTCAGCGGCGTCGTCGTCGAGATCGGCGGCCCCTCCGGCTCCGGCTCCGGCTCCGGCTCCGGCTCCGGTGACGACGGCGACGGCGACGGCGACGACGATAGACACCGCCGTCACGACTTCCGTCCCGGCGACGAGGTCTTCGGCCTCGCCTACGGCGGCGCCTACGCAGAGTACATCTCCGTGAGCGCCAAGATGCTGCTCCGGAAGCCGGCGGGCCTGACGCACGAGCAGTGCGCCGCCATCCCCGAGGCCTGGATCACCGCCACCCAGGCCCTGCACCTGGTCCTGGGCTTCGAGAGGGGGCGGTCCATACTCTGGCACGCCGCCGCGTCGGGCGTGTCCGTCGCCGGCATCCAGCTGTCCCGCCTGGCCGGCGCCTCGGCCGTCTACGCCACCGCCGGCTCCGACGAGAAGTGCCGCTTCGTCACCGAGGAGATGGGCGCCACCGCCGCCGTCAACTACAAGTCCCGCGGCGGGGTGTGGGCCCCCGCCGTGGCCGAGCTGGCCGCCTCCCACGGCGGCGTCGACTACATCGTCGACTTCGTCGGTGGCTCCTACTTTCAGCAGAACCTCGACGTGGCCGCGCGGGACGCCCGCATCGTCCTCCTCGGCTTCATGGGCGGCGCGCAGATCCCGGACGTCGACATCGCCCCCATCCTGCTCAAGCGTATCCGCATCGAGGGGAGCACCCTGCGCAGCCGCGACGAGGACTACCAGGGCAGGCTGAGGGACCGCCTAGAGGGGTACCTGCCTGCCTTTGAGAGCGGGGACCTCAGCGTCGTGGTCGACTCCGTCTTCCCGTGGGATCGCATACAGGATGCTCATAGGTACATGGAGGCCAATAGCAACTCGGGCAAGATCGTCTGCACCGTTCCGTAGAGATGGATGTAATCGAGAACAAAGTCACGGTAGTTTCTCATAGTTTCTCTACTTTTTTTTTTTTTCAATTTATTTATTGAATCTGCCCCCCCCCCCCCTACTTTAAAAAAAAGGGTTTTTTTTTTATACAAGTCAATGTTCTTCTTCTTCATAATCGTTATGTACTCTCTACGGTCGTGCGCGGTATTCTCGTGCATTTTAGAGGGAGGCAGACGTGACGGAGAGCAATTGGATCCGCGCTTGCGCTTCAATGCGTTTGCACCCATCTTAGCATCTGCTCGTACGCCGTTGCCTGCGCGGACCGGATCGCAGAGTCTGTGTATTCGCCCACGACGGCAAACCCTGGCATCGTGTTAGCGGGAGCGCTGGTGACGTATCTGAATCAGGGGACTGGACTGAATTACCGTGCGGCACACCGGGGTATACGTGAACCTCGTGCTCCAAGTCGTATTCCGCCATGAGGTCCTCTCCGTGGATGCGTACGGCATCGGGGAAGAGCGGGTCGTCCTCGACGCAGGCAAAGCTCAGCGGCACCTTGACGTCGGTAAAGTCCTCGGGCGCAACGGAGGCAGCGTGGGCGATGGCGCCGGCCCTGATATATGGACCCTCGGTCTTGGGCTTGGCACTCTCCTGATCACCGCCGTCACCAGCAGCAGCAGCAGCAGAAGCAGCCGCAGCAGCGGCGGTCGGAGCCGTCTCCCTGGCCAGGAGAATGACGAAGCGTCCGCCGACGCAGTACCCCACGGCGTAGATGCCGTCGCCGTTGCGCACGGCGTCGCCGTACTGGTCGTGCGCGGCCTCGATGACCCTGCGCAGGATCGGCATGACACGGTCGGGCGTCACGCGGGCCAGCCACATATCGATGACGAACGACTTGGCCATCTCGGCGGCCTTGAGCTTGATCTGCTCCAGTATCGAGGTCGAGTCGTCCGTTATGGCCGTAGCTCCCGGCGCGTCGTCCCCCGCAAACATGTCGGGCATCAGGACCAGGAAGCCCTCGCTCGCGTACCTGTCCGCCTGGATCTGGTTGTTGACCGACTTGATGCCCGTGCCGCCCGTGAGGAGGAGGAGGAGTCGCGACCGCGTGTGAGGGTAGTCGGCTGGCTTGGAGACGTAGACCTGGAAGAAGGGGGTGGGAGCCTAGGTGTCAGCATTTCATGCGTGCGCGTTCTCTAGAGGTCGGGTCAGGAGAGAGGGAGAGAGAGAGAGAGGGAGGGAGGGAGAGAGAGACGTGCGTCAATGCCGTCGAGCTTGATGACTTCGCCTGTGGATGCCTGTCCGACGGCTGTTTTCGCATGCTTGGTTAGCGACCTATGTACATGGCACACCCAACTCGTCCGGTCACTGTCGCATGTAGTACTCACGAGTAGGCCTGTCGGTCACGCAGTGCGCGCCCGGTGGCAGCGCCGTCGTTATCTCGGCCTCGTGGTGTTGAGCTGGCGCTGCATCATCGGCGCGGGGCGAGGTCCCCGGACCGTCGCCACCGCCCGCGATCGCCACCACTGCGTCTCTGTCGAGGGAAGCGTCACTCATGGCTGCGAGCTCTGCTGCGGCGACGTGTGTGGTATTATACGGATTGGAGAAACGTTGGAAGGGAAGACGTCTGACGTTGTGACCGGTCGCGAATCCTTTATTTTGTTTTTATTTATTCTGTTTTTGTATCCGTATGGGAATCTCAACGGCAATTATTACGTACTACGCTGCTACTGGTAAAATGTAAAACGATTGGTATGACGAGAATGCGTCAACAGTTGATGGGCTGAGGGGCAGTGCACTAATCCCCCACATTGAGAAACGTTGGTTTCAACTGTCGTCAGCTTGTAATGCGCCTTTTTGCCCAGCATCCGCAAGAGAGAAGATACAGACCCCCTTTTCAATGATCATCATGATTATTACACATACATAGACGAATGAAGAGATGAAGAGAAAAAAAAAGTAAAGAAAAACATCAGTCAGTCATACAAGTACATATAGATGCATCTCAAGGCCATGTTGGCCGTTGCTCTCAACAGCATATCATTATCTTATCATTATCTTATCTCTTTATCAGTACTACTACTACTCTTACAACGCGGATTACATAATCAAACCAACCCCTCTCCCCCCTCCTCCCTTAACCCAGAAATACACTAAACGCGGTACGCGTCGAGTATCGACGAACCGTGAAGCACTGCTACTTTCCTACCCGACTTCTTCCCTACGAGAAGCTTACACCACATCCATAAACAAACACCTGGGCGTGCACACATCCGTCTTCCTTCTCCATTCTACCTGCCAAGCCAAGCATATAGACAGACGTCCTTGTAGACGGACAGCGACGACGACGTAACCTCTAGCCACAATGGAAGCTGCATCCGCTGCTCTGTCGCGCGGTGCGCTAGAGTGAGCCCAACCTTGTTTGCCCCCCTTTGCTGATCAGTCAACTCATCACTCTCTCTGTGTACAGCGCCATCTTCAACGACCCGGAAAAGGCCGAGAAGATGTTCCCCGTTCCCGTCCTGCAATGCCTTCAGGTCAAACAGATGGCTCCCTCTGCCCAAGCCGGCGACAGGTGGCGTCTCGTCATCAGCGACGGAGAGCACTATGTCCAGTCCATGCTGGCCACCAAGGCCAATCAGGTCATCCACGATGGCAAGCTCGTGCGTGGATCTTTTGCCCGCGTCAAGCAGTACCAGCCCAACAACCTGAAGGGAAGGAGGTGAGTACCGTCCCCTCTGATACGGAGACCCCAAGTCCTGCACGTGGCTGACGGCAGACATCTGCACAGCATCCTCATCATCCTCGATCTCGAGGTCATCGAAGACTACGGGGTCCTTGACAAGATTGGCGAGCCCGTCAGCATGGATGCCGCTCCCGCCGGGCAGGTCGCCGGGCAGGCCGCCGGAGACAACAACAACAACAACAACAACAATAACAGCGGCAACGCGATTGCCGGTAACGACTTTTACGGTGCCAAGAAGGAGGAACCGACACAGAGCAAGCCGTCGGCGGTGCCGGCCGCCAAGACAGTCACGCATGCGGGGTCGACGATACACCCAATCGAGGCCCTGTCCTTCTTCACGCACAAGTGGACCATCAAGGCGCGGGTGACGCTCAAGTCGGACATCAAGAGGTGGCAAAAAGCCAACAGCGAGGGCAAGCTTTTCAGCGTCAACCTGCTGGACGAGAGCGGCGAGATCAAGGCGACGGGCTTCAACGATCAGTGCGACGCCTTCTACGACCTGCTCCAGGAAGGTTCCGTCTACTACATCTCGACACCGTGCAAGGTGGCCCTGGCCAAGAAACAGTTCACCAACTTGCCCAACGACTACGAGCTCACGTTCGAGCGTGACACGGTCATCGAGAAGGCCGACGACCAGTCGAGCGTGCCGCAGATGCGCTTCAACTTCTGCACCATCCAGGAGCTGCAGAGTGTCGAGAAGGACAGCACGGTCGACGTGATTGGCGTGCTCAAGGACGCCGGCGAGGTGTCGGAGATCATCTCCAAGAAGGACGGCCGGCCCTTCCAGAAGCGCGAGCTGACGGTGGTGGACGACACGGGCTTCTCGGTGCGCGTGACGGTGTGGGGCAAGACGGCCACGAGCTTTGATGCCAACCCTGAGTCGGTCGTGGCCTTCAAGGGCACCAAGGTGTCAGATTTCGGCGGCAAGAGCCTGAGCCTCCTGTCGTCGGGCACCATGTCGGTGGACCCGGACATCCCCGACGCGCACCGGCTGAAGGGTTGGTACGACTCTGCGGGCCGCGGGGACAACTTTGCCACGCACCAGAACTCGGCCAGCATGGCGGGCGCCACCGGCCGCAAGGACGAGATCACGACGATCCGCAAGGTCAAGGACGACAACCTCGGACACGACGAGCAGGCCTACTTCACCATCATAGCTACCAATGTCTTCACCAAGCAGGATAGCTTCTCATACCCGGCCTGCCCCTCGCAGGGCTGCAACAACAAGAAGGTGACGGAGCTGGGCGACGGCACCTGGCAGTGCGAGAAGTGCAATATTGCCCATGAGAAGCCCAACCACCGCTACATCCTGTCCATCAACGTCGCCGATTTCACGAATCACATGTGGCTCACCTGCTTCGACGAGGCCGCGCGTGTCGTCATGGGCGTCCCTGCAAACGAGCTCATGGAGATGCGCGAGTCGGACGATGCCGCCTTCCAGTCTGCCTTTGAGGCTGCCACTCTCCAAAAGTTCAATTTCCGATGCAGGGCCAGGATGGACACGTACGGCAACACGCCGAAGTATGTCTCCTCTCCTCCTTCCCCCCCCCTCCCCCCCCTTCTCCTTTTCCTCTCTCTCTCTCTCTCTCTCTCTGTTCTCCTGTCTCTTCTCTACTCTACCACTCTTGCGTTATTAGAAAACCGAACTGACAAAAATAAACAAAATAGAATCCGTTATCAAGTATTGTCGGTATCAGCTGTGGACTACAAGTCAGAGGGTGACAGGCTGGCCAAGCTCATTGAGCAGTATAACATGGAATAATACATCTACTGTACAGATAAGAAGAACGAACAAAAGAACTAAACAGAAGGGAAAAAAAGAAGAGAAAAAAAAAAGTCCTAGGGCAATTATGTAATGGGGAATATGAAGAGGGTGAAAAATGGCATTGTCATGTCTTATGTGTTTTTTTTTTGGAGTGTTGATGAATGATATCAAGACAAGTTTTATTACTCTGACCCCGATGTTCAAGGTAGAATGTAGATATCGTACCAAGATTATTGAGTCGTGGTTAACAAACAAGACGACTCTCTCGATTTTTTCTTCTCTCTCATTCACACTCCCTTTCCTATCAAAAGAAAAGGAGGGTGGGGGCACCTTGGTACTCTTTTCGATAACATCATACTCCCTCCCATACCCCCCCTTTTTTTTATGCAATACATCATATCACAGAGGCAGCGTCTCATGAGTCCAAGGAATCTGCCCCTCACCGGTGCCGTAACCAGTGGTAGGCTGGTAATCACCCCGAATCTTATACTTGTAGATGGTCAGGCCGTCGAGACCGACGGGACCCCTAGAGTGAATTTTGTTGGTGCTGATGCCGACTTCTGTGCCGAAGCCGTACCGCATACCGTCGGCGAGTCGTGTGGAGGCGTTCCAGTACGTGCCTGCGGAGTCGACCTCACTCATGAAGCGCTCGGCCTCGGCGCGGTCGGATGTGAAGATGGCGTCGGTGTGGTGGGATCCGTGGGTGTTGATGTGGGCGATGGCGTCGGAGAGGGAGGACACGGTCTTGACGGCCAGCGTGAGGGAGAGGTGTTCGGTGTCGTAGTCTTCCGGGGTTGAGTCGAGGATCAGTCCATCGACGTCGACGTGGTCGTTGCCGCCTTCAGCCGAAGGGGAGGAGGAGAGTATGGCAGCCTTTGAGGGTGGATCGCAGCGGAGGGTGACGCCCTTGGCCAGCAGGGCGCGGGCCACGACGGGGAGGACCGAGGCCAGGGCCGCGTCCTGGACGAGCAGGGTCTCCAGGCTGTTGCAGGCGGCCGGGTAGCTGGTCTTGGAGTCGACGACGGCGACGGCCGAACCGGCCGGGTCGGCCGAGGAGGCCAGGTAGGCGGAGCAGAGGCCGTCGGCGTGGCCGAGGACGGGGATCTTGGTGGCCCCCTTGACGTAGCGGACCAGGTCGTTGCCGCCGCGCGGGATGACGAGGTCGATGTGGCGGTCCTGGGAGAGGAGGCTGGCGACGACGTCGCGCGCCGTCACCAGCTGGATGGCCGCGTTGGGCACCGCCGTCGGCTCCAGGGCCGCCGAGATGACGCGCGAGACGGCCACGAAGGACTCGGTCGACTCCTTGCCGCCCTTGAGGATGGCCGCGTTGCCGGACTTGATGGCCAGGCTGGCAATGTTGGCGATGACCTCCGGACGGGCCTCGAAGATGATGAGCAGCACGCCGATGGGGCACGATACTCGCTCCATAATCAGGTCTTTTGCCAATTTTCTGCGCAGCTGGATCTGACCGACTGTGTTTCCTGTCGTCAGCCTTTTTTTTCTCTCTCTCTCTTTCTTTCTTTTTTACTTTTGACTCTTTTGTTTTTCTTCTGTTGTATATATATATATATATATATATATATACACCCACCCACCCACACACACACACACACACGCGTATATATATATATCAGAGAGAGAGAGATGGAGATAGGAACATGAAGAGAGAGAGAGAGAGAGAGAAGAACATACTAGGATCAGGAAGATTCCGAACATCGAGAATCCCCTTGAGCATATCCTCAAACTTTCCCTTCTTGCCGAGATCAAGCCTGGACACGAGAGACTGGCTCAGATGACCGTCTGCCGCCGCCTTCCTGGCCGCCTCGAGATCCCGGGCGTTGGCGGCGAGGATGTCGTCCTTTGCGGAGGAGAGGGCGTCGTGGATGGCCAACAGGGCCGTGTTGCGCTCCTCAACGGTCAGGGTGGCCAGGGAGAAGGAGGCTGTCTTGGCTGACGAGGCGGCCTCTTCGGGGGACGCGGCTGTCAGCGACATCTTTCTTTTCTCTCCCGTCTTTTTATCTTGTTTCTTTCCGTTACTATCCTTTTTTTTTCTTCCTTTTCCTTGATTCGCTTTTGAGGTATCGTGTGTGTGCGTGCGTTTTTTTCTTCTTTCTTCTTTTCTTCCTTTTTTTTTTTTCTGCTTCGGTTCTTCTTTTTTCGTGTTTGGTTTCTTTTTTCCCCCCTAAGACAATTAATGGACTTTTTCAATAAGAATCGGGTTTGTTTGGCCGCATCCGATAAGAGAAGAGGAGAATAAAGAGAGTATTGGTACTCGGCACAGGTAGTAGGATATTCTCTGTCCCTCATTCTCTCTTTCAAAAAAAGAAAATATATATATATATATATATATAGGGTAAGCGCGTGTGTCGTAGTCCTGAAACCTGGAAACTTATGCCTGAGGCACGGTTTTCCCACCTCCGGGAGCACCTCTCGTGCCAAGTAATACCGCCCGGGGTAAGGGTCATGGAGGTGTACAGATTACACACGTATATGCATGCAATTGTCAGATCCCTAGCTGTCTACTAGACGTCAAGGCTGCACTCGCATCAGAACATTGATTGACCTAATCAGTCGGACTATCGTCGACATAGTGCAGGGGATCGACGCTTTTGCATCGGCTCACATAGCTTTTACCTATCAGCATCTCTCGATTCGCCTTTCCGCGTGATCACATTACCCATCCACACGGAGGCAGCTACGATGCCGCCCGAGTTCTTCTCTCTCTCTCTCTCTCTCTTCTCTTCTTCCTTTCGTAAAGGATTTACCGATTCAGGCCTGATATCCACCTGAGATCACCTCACCAGAAATAAACTGCTTCCCCATAGTGATGAGTCTACAGTAATCGATAGAGAAAAGTCTCATCATCTGCTCAGTTGCGTCCATGGTTCACGGACACAATCGACATCTGGCTTTGCACCGGCAACGTCCCGGGGACCGAATTTGGGCCCGTATACTCTGGAGGTAGCTTGCCAACCAGTCAAGGAAAAGATCACGCTCCTCCAAGAGAGCCAGAGAGAGGACCGAGGCGATGAGGCTCTCAAGATAGTACCGTCTGTGAAGTAAGATGCCCCAATGTAAATATTAGCTTTATAGGGCAGGATTGTTCACCACCAACACAAGTCAGCTAGGGATTCACCTCCCTAACAACCACGTCCTCCGTGGCCCAGCTGGCTAAGGCGTCCGACTGTTAGCACCTGCGCAATCGGAAGATCGACAGTTCGATCCTGTCCGGAGGAGTTTTTCTTTTTTCTGTCGACCTGACACTTTTTTTGTCTTTTCTATGTATGTTTTTGAAACATGAACCATATTATTTCCTTTCCCATTCTTCTCTTTCCTCTCCCTTCCGTATTTCATACATGATGACATTTCCTCATCTTTGTTGAATATTATTGGGCTAGTAGTCACCCTGTGAAGTGGACAGTAGTACATCGACACATCAACACATCGGACAACTCCCTCCCTCTCCCCCGTTATAAGAGGTTGCCGAGGTACACGGCCCCTCCACTCCCATTTCTTCGGCACCGTAATCTCGGCACCGAACCAAGGGCGCCTGCTGATCGACGACACGAGAGACACAAATAACCCGTACAGTAATTATGACGGGCCAAGTCCGACGATCGGGTTCCAACACCCAACACAAGACGATGCCATGGTTCAAAGTTCCGGTCTAGCAAACATCCAAAACAGTCAGTCCAATTGAATGTGTCAAAAGCAGAAGAGCACACAAGTAGACCCGTTGGTTGCGCTCTCTCTCTCTCTCTGTCTCTTCTCACCTCTCCTCCCCCCCCCCTCGCCCCCCTTGGGCGGCATGCCGTCTTAACCGGATTGACTAGTGGAGAAGAGTCAAGACTGCAGTATTGTGCATGACAGAGTAGTATTATTCTAAGTCTTGTACTTGAACCCGTCAACTTCAATACGATATTTTCCATCTCTTAACTGGCCCCTCTCTCTCTCTCATTTCTGGCTTTGGCATCTTGTTTCTTTTACTATTTACCCGGTCTGATAACCAGTCAGGATTGATGGGCGAAAAGAAACTGCTGCCCCTCCCCTCCCTCCCCCCCTGCTATCACAACTCCATTGAATCCTAGATTTTCCTCTCCAATTTTTTTTCTTTCTTCAGCATTATCGACCTAACTTGACGAATTCCTTCTTATCGTCGCCCAAAAAAAAAAGAGCATCTTCACACCGTCTTTTTTTTTTTCGTGATATTCTTTGGGCCCCCGATCATTTTATATACTTGAAAAATCTTTAGAGAATCCCATGCTCATACATTCCCTCGTCATCACTCAACCCAAGGGTCAATACCCACTCTGTCACTGAGTACAAAGTTGACAATAAACCAGAGAAAGAAAGAACGAAAAAGAAAGAGAGAGAAAGAGAGAGAGAAAGAGAGAGAGAAAGAGAGAGAGANAAAGAGAGAGAGAAAGAGAGAGAGAAAGAGAGAGAGAAAGAGAGAGAGAAAGAGAGAGAGAGAGAGAGAGAGAGAAAGAGAGAGAGAGAGAGAGGGAGAGAGAGAGAGACCATGATGGTTGATGACGTTGATCTGGAAAAGGGCAAAGATGCCCAGCCTACCTCTATAAACCGAGATGAGGATGAAGAGAAGGAGGAGAAGGAGGAGCGGCGCCGCCCTTCCTCGGCTGGTTCCAGCTCCAGTTCCAACTCCAACTCCGGCGATAAACACCACGAGCATGTCCGAACTCGCGATATCGAAAAGGGCTGCTACGGAGGTGGGAGACGGGACGGCCGAGACAGCGACGGGGGTATCGACGATGATGACGACGACGACGACGACAAAGATGGCTCGTCGTCGCAGCATCGCAACGACCTCGTCCCCGCCGCGACGGTGGGCGAACCCTCCGGCGAGGGCCTGTACGCATGCGAGGCCGACTGCCCCCCCTGCCGGACCAGATCGCGAGCCGCTTCGTCCACGCGGTCGAGAACCGTCGTCGTCGTGCCCAGGTCCAAGAGGAGGGGACTCCTGGGACGGTTCAGCGTCATCCCCGAGGTCGAGAGGCCGTACGACTACCGCAACTCGACCAAGTGGGCTATAACAGCTGCCGTGTCGTTTGCCTCGGCCGGTGCACCCATGGGGTCATCAATCTTCTATCGTGAGTCCCCCCCCCTTTTTATTTTTATTTTTATTACCATTTCTCTCCCTCCCTCCCTCCCTCCCTCTCTCTCTCTCTATATATATATGTATATATATATGCGTGCGCGCGTATACATGTGCAGGCGTTGACTCAACCATACAGCTGCCCTCAACCAGCTATCCGAGGCATTCGACGTCAACAAGACGGTCACCAACCTCTCGGTGGCGCTGTACATGCTGGCCATGGCCATCTTCCCTCTGTGGTGGTCGTCCTTCTCGGAGAAGCTGGGTCGGCGGACAATCTACCTGACGTCCTTCTCCCTCTTCTTCGTCTTCTCGGTGCTGTGCGCCGTGAGCACCAACATGACCATGCTCATCGTGTTCCGGACCTGCAGCGGCGCCACGTCGGCCAGCGTCCAGGCCGTCGGGGCCGGGACCATCGCCGACATCTGGGAGTCGTACGAGCGCGGCCGCGCCATGAGCTTCTTCTACCTCGGACCGCTGCTGGGACCGCTCATCGCCCCCATCATCGGCGGCGTCCTGTCCGAGGAGCTGGGCTGGCAGGCGACCATGTGGTTCCTGGCCATCTACGGCTTCTGCTGCATCATCGTCCTGACCTGCTTCCTCCCCGAGACCGTCTCCGCCCCCAACGGTCACGGCAAATCGTCATCTACGCAGCCGCAGGGGCAGAGGGGGCAGCAGCCGGGGCAGCAGCAGGTTGGAGAACCCGTGGCCGACAGCAGCCTGTCGAGGACGGTGACGGCGGGATCTGCCAGGGAAAAGACCAGGAGGCTCGCCTCCGTGGCCAAGAACTTCCTCGTCGACCCCCTCAGCGTCCTCCTGTTCCTCAGGTTCCCGCCCGTCGCCCTGACCGTCATCATCGGAGCCATCGCCTTCGGATCCCTCTACGTCTCCAACATCACCCTCCAGCACACCTACGACCTGCCCCCCTACAGCTTCAACCAGATCATCGTCGGCCTCCTCTACGCCCCTCCCGGCCTAGGCTACATCACCGCCTCCCTCTTCGGCGGCAGGTGGATCGACAAAATCATGGCCAGGGAGGCTAGGAAGGCAAACCGCTACGACGTCAACGGGAAGCTCATCCTCCTCCCCGAGGACCGCATGAGGGAGAACCTCTGGATCGCAAACATCGTCTACCCGGCCGCCCTCATCGTCTTCGGCTGGACCCTGCACTACGGCGTCCACTGGATCGTACCTTCCATCGCCCTCTACTTTTTCGGGGTTGCCTCCATGTTGGTCTTTGTATGTTGCTCCCCTCCCTCCTTGTCGACTCGTCCAGAGAGAGAGAGAGAAAAGAAAAGAAAGAGCCAGAATTTTTTCTCTTTTTTTCAATACGAACCGAACCCCCCCCCCCCCAAAAAAAAAAAAAAAATGCTAACTGCAAATCAAAGTCCTCCGTCACAACAATGCTCACCGAGTTCGTACGAAAGAAAAGCTCCGCCGGTGTCGCCGTCAATAACTTTGTCCGGAACATCCTCAGCGCCATCGCTGTCGTCGTCACCAGTGAGTGGATTGACGCCGTCGGCACCGGATGGGTCCTCACCACTGTGGGACTCGCCTGCATCGTCGTTGGCTTCTCCGGCATCCTTGCTCTTAGGAAGAATGCTACGAGGTGGAGGATCGATATGGACAAGATATTGCAGGATCAGGGGCAACAGAGTTAAGTGTCAGAGAGGACTGACGGAACGACGAAAGAAACGAAGGAAATGCCTTTGGATACAGCTATATACACACGCACGCATGATAGAGAGTATACTCCGTACGCAGCATCATTTTAGAATACGACTTAGAACCCATCAGTGATAATAGATCCATATGATATAGATGACACGTCCAACCCCCCCACCCCCCCTTCACTTGCAAAGCTGTCTTCTACGCAAACAACTTACCAACCGTCTCGGCACCAACATTGCCACCACTAAAGACGAGACCAAGATCCCAACCCTCCGGTCCAGCCTCCTTCTCCACCATGGCACGAAAGTCCTCGTCGAACAGCGCCACAGCTAGGGGAACACACCCACTAGGCTCGACGACGAGCTTGAACCGCTCGAGCACAAGCCGCATAGCAGCCTTGATCTCGTCCTCGGTGACGCTGTAGAAGCCCGACACCAGACGGCGCTCGTATATGACGCCCCAGGGGTGCACGCCGACGGGGGTGCGCAGCCCGTCGGCAACGGTGAGCGTGGAGACGGCCTCAATGCGGGACCCGGACTCATACCCGCGCTTGGCATCGTCGGCGCCCTGAAACGACGGCTCAGCACCGTACACACGGATACCCGTGCCTTCGCAGGAGAGCGCCACCCCCGAGAGCATGCCGCCGCCGCCGCAGGGGGCGATGATGGCATCAAGCCCACCATCGCCTTTGGAAGACCTGGTGGTGGGTGCCCTCTCCAGACCGCTGATCCCCCCCGCCGACCCGGATTCCGCTGCCATCATGTCGGCCACCTGCTGCTGGAGCTCCAGACCCAGCGTCCCCTGTCCCAGCATGATATCAGGGTGGTCGTAGGGAGGCACGAGGCGGGCGCCCGTCTCGGCGATGACGCGGTCCGCCACGGCCTCGCGCTCCACGCTGGTGCTCCCGCTGAAGATGACGTTTGCGCCATACCCGCGAGTGGCGTTGACCTTGAGGGCCGGGGAGATGTCGGGCATGACGATGTGGGCTTTGATTCCGCTCTCGCTGGCTGCCAGGGCAAGAGCTTGTGCGTGATTACCTTGTATATACGTCAGTGACAGCTGCATGCACATCCGTGTAGATCAGATGGTGGATATATAGAGAGAGGAGAGAGAGGAGGGAGAGGAAGAAAGGATGACCAAGCGGGGATAGTGGAGGGGGAGAAGAAGGAAGTACCAGAACTGTGCGTCACAACACCCTTCTCTTTACCGCCGCCCTCAAGCCACCCGGGCTCCTTCTTGAGCTTCTCCACGGCATGAAATGCCCCGCGCACCTTGAACGCCCCGATGCGCTGCATGTTCTCGCACTTGAACCACAGACGCAGCACGGGCCGGGCAGGCGTGCGGCCCTCCCATCGCGTTCCCTTGAGGTCTGACTCCGTCCGGGGCGTGGACGCCAGCTCCGTCAGGGTGCGGTTCGTCAGCACGGGGGTCCGGTGGACGTGCGGCTTCACTATGTCGTGGGCCTCTACCACCGATGACCGTGTCAGCGCGCTGCATGTAGATATGTCGGCCATCCTTTCCTCTCCCTTCCCTGTTCCTCCTTTGACCCCACACACCCCGCTGATGTGTCTTGTCCTGTTCTGAGAATGACAGGAAGAAACAAGATGTGATGTATATGATGGTTGTACGCAAAGGGAACAATGACGAACACAAGGCCTTCAACCTTTACAAACTCAGAAAAGGGAGAGGGAGAGAAGAAGGGTCTCCGTCCCACTTTGGGGTTCCTCGATGTCGAAGGCGGGGAAGGCGCATGCGTTCACTCGCTCCTACCCGTTGCGGCAAAATAGCTCTCTTCGGGTGCCGAATATCGGCGTCCGGTATCTAAGGTCTAGTAGTCATATACACTTAGGAGGATACGCACGGGGTCCATGGCCGGTTCCAACATATACAAGCACGACGGGATTGAAGAAAAAAGGTGCTGCATTGATAATATAGCACAGTGATTTTTTTATTTATTTATAAATTCTTGGTCCCTATACTGAGGTTTTAAGAAAAGGGTACTTGTAGCAGAAGAGAGTAGCTTTGAAATAAGCACCAAGACGATAAAAAAAATAAACCTCCCTATGAAATCCTAAGTTGTAAATACACACATCTCAGGTCCCCCCTTTTTTTTTTCCGGTTTCCCCATATACATCAATCACTCACGCACACATGCTAGGTTGACATGTGCGAGAGGGAGAGAGAGAGCGAGCGAGCGAACGAGCTGCTTATTTTTGGTTCTCGGGGCGAAGAGAGCGGACGGCCTTACCGGCACGCCAGATCTCAAGGCCACGGATCTCCTCCATCTCGGACTCGAACTTTGCGCGGTAGTCCTTCTGGCCGTTGTACTCGAGCGAGCGCTTGGTCTCGGTTCCATCCTTGACGGACTTGTACAGGTCGTCGAAGACGGGCTTGAGAGCGTCGCGGAAGCGAGGGGTCCAGTCGATGGCGCCGCGGCGGGCCGTGGTGGAGCAGGCCTCGAACATCCAGTCCATGCCGTTGGCACCGATGAGGGGGTACAGGGATTGGGTGGCCTCCTCGACGGTCTCGTTGAAGGCCTCGCTGGGCGAGTGGCCCTGCTCACGGAGGACCTGGTACTGGGCCAGGAACATGCCGTGAATGCCGCCCATCAGGCAGCCGCGCTCGCCGTAGAGGTCGGAGTAGACCTCCTTCTCAAAGGTGGTCTCGTACAGGTAGCCGGAGCCGATGGCGACGCCCAGGGCGATGGCCTTCTCCTTGGCGAGGCCGGTAACGTCCTGGAAGACGGCGAAGGACGAGTTGATGCCACGGCCCTCGCGGAACAGGGAGCGGACGGTGCGGCCGGAACCCTTGGGGGCGCAGAGGATGACATCAATGTCGGTGGGGACCTCGACCTTGGTGATGTCCTTGAAGACGGGCGAGAAGCCGTGGGAAAAGTACAGAGTCTGAATACATGCGTAGAGCTTGTTAGAGGCCAGAAGGGGTAAAAGGAAGGGGGAAAAAAGCATAGGCAGTTTCAATGGACGAGATGGAGAATCGTCCCCAAGGTCGGTGACTCGTAAAAAAAGAGGGTAGGAGTGTATGAGGGAAGATGGAAGAAACGTACCTTGCCCTTGGTGAGCTGGGGCTTGATGGCGGGCCAGGTCTCGGACTGGGCGGCATCAGAGAGCAGGTTCATGACAATGGTACCGCGGCCAATGGCCTCGTCGACTTCAAAGAGGTTCTTTCCGGGAACCCAGCCATCCTGGATAGCGTCGTTCCACGACTTGCCTTCCTTGCGGACACCGACAATGACGTTGAGGCCGTTGTCGCGCAGGTTAAGACCCTGGCCGTGACCCTGGGAGCCGTAGCCGATGAGGGCAAGAGTGTCGTTCTTGAAGTAGTCCTGTTTGAACAGATTAGCCATCTGCTTTTCCTTCCTCTCTTCCTCTTCGCCTGCCTCTATCCAGAGATGGAGGGAAGGAGATTTTTTTTTCTGGGGTGACTCACAAGGAGCTTTTCCTGAGGCCAGTCGGCACGCTCTGTAGGTAGGTATGGCGGTCAGCAAGGGAAAGAACGGATAAGGAAAAAAAATTCGATTGAGATGAGAGTCTACAAGAAGGGAGAAGATGGTAATGGAAGGGACAATTCATTCTTACCGTAAACGTCCTCCTTCTCGCCAGCAAAGTCAATGGTCTTGACACCACGGACCTGCTGCTGGGCGCGGCCGGCAATGGCAGCAGGGCGAGCAGCAACGGCACCAGCGCGCACGAGATTGCGGGCGGCGATGAAGGTGCGCTGCTGGATCTGAGGAGTGGCCAATTGACGGGCTAGAGGCGAGCGCACAGATTTGGAGAAGCTTCGGGAGGCCATTGTGAATATGTATGGAGGGA
>NW_023336200.1:823780-837572 GCF_012550715.1 Geosmithia morbida
CCCCCCCCCCCCCCCCCCCCCCCCCCCCCCCCCCCCCCCCCCCAAGGACAGAAAGGCTAAGTCCGCTAGGACTGCCCAGCCCATGGAGCCGCCATGGAAACCAGAGAGCGGTGTCTGACTGTTCCATGCCTTACCTTACGGGAGGAGTAGACGGGGGGGGAGGTATTACTAAGTAATAGTAATATCGGGTGCGTTGTGGATTTCGTAGCCTCAGGTTCAACGTATCGGCTACGCCGTCGTACGAGTGCGAAGACCATCACCGTACGTGCGCGGAGCATATTACGACGCACACGCACACGCACACAAACACTCCCCCCGATGCAGATCCTTACGTCGTACGTCGTACGAGTACATTCGACACGCATCCGAGGGTATGGAGTATCACTACTCGTGCCGGAACAGAAGTGTATTGCGTCCCGAAATCACACAAACGCCCTTATTCTCTCCTGCCTCGCACGCCTTCTCCAGCTTTCGGGCCATCTCCGTCTCCCTCTCCACTGGGGGGCCGAAAAGGAACGCACGTACACACACCACCCAGGGTCCTACATATATATTATTCCGCTCGTAGCTTTGGTTCCACTCTGCGGACTGTCCTGACGGTGTGCAGTCGTAATACGGTGTATGGCCACGCTTATTGCTGGATAGGAGCAGGCCCGGTACAATGCTAATAAAGGCTATTGCTCATTTGCCTTCATCTGGCTCGTAGCTCTCCCCGTGGAGTGTGGTGCTTTGATCCATCTCGTCCATGCGCACCCTGACCATCACCTTTACCTGTGCGGGTGCTACTTGCCTCGGGTCCCCTGCATTCCGGTCTGCTTTGTGTCGTGGTTGCCGACTGCGAGCAAAAATATGAAGAATAGAAGGCTCCCTCTATATAACTATGGTATGCATCGTAATATCATGATATCTGACATGACTCTCGTCTGACTCATCGCTCCGCTCGCTTCCCTTCTCATCCTCTCCTTCGTCTCCGTCGACTCCTCCTTGGCTTCTCTTTGCGTCGTCCTCTCTCCCTTCATTCTTCACTTCAGCACCCGATCGTACGTCTGCCCCTTGACCAGACCACCGCCCATCGACGTCCTGACATTACGCTTGAATCCGTCTCTGTTGTTTCGGAGGTCGTCGGCAGCTTCCTTGTTGAGGGGGTCAGAAGCATTAGGCTCGAGAAAGAGGAACTGTGTTTGTGTGTGTGTCTGTGTCAGCCGCTTAGAAGAAGAGAGGGGGAGAGTGTGGTGATATGTACCTGAAGTCCAACAATGACAGCATTCAGATTGAGAACAGGCTTCCAGTCTTCCCTCAGGATATTGAGGCAGACCTTCCCCTCCAGGTCGATGTTGGGATGGTAGATCTTCTCTCGACATCGCACTTTCGGCGGGTCGTGCGGGAAGTTTTGGTTGATGTTGAAGTCGAAGGTGAACCGGCCCTGCTTATACATCCCCTCGTCCGGTTCGATGGTCAGGACAAAGTTGAGGATGTCGTCTGGGTTTGGGAACGTAGTCTCCATTGTTGAACCGAGGGAGAGTTCAGAGAGGTCTAGTGTGTCCATGTCAGTTTTCTGTTCCTCTCATCCTGTTCGTCTCTCTCTTATTTTGAAAGAGAGAGAGAGAGAGAGAGAGAGAGAGAGAGAGAGAGAGAGAGAGAGAGNCTAGTGTGTCCATGTCAGTTTTCTGTTCCTCTCATCCTGTTCGTCTCTCTCTTATTTTGAAAGAGAGAGAGAGAGAGAGAGAGAGAGAGAGAGAGGGGGGGAGAGAGGAAGAGGGAGGGAGAGAGCTTCATACCCTTTTGAACTCGCAACTGCGCAGCCGTCACCTTCTTCTTCTTCCCACCAGCTGCTTGGCCTTCTGCGTTCTCTGCATCCTTTTGTTCTTTTTTCTGTCAAACATGTCAGACTTTTCCCCCTCCATTCTCTTCTTCTTCTCCCTTCTTCTTCGAGTCTACGCTTCCCATTTCATGCTCACCATAGACCATATCTTCAGCATTATGACGGTTTGCGCGCGTGGGCGGAGGGGAGAGGATCGCGGGGTCGTTTGTGCTCAGCTCGGTAGTTTGGAGAGGGGGGAGGGGGAAGGTAATCTCGAGTACTTTGATAGTTCGGGTTTGTTTTTCTTGCCCCGTTGAAGATGGTTTAGATGAAGAAGAAGAAGTAGAAAAAAAAGAAGAAGAAGAAGAAAAAGGAAAATGTCCCAAGACGAGAAAGGATCGCACTGCCTGATGTGTCGTTGTAGTCAGAATGCTTTTCTCATTCACGCCTAGTGTTTCGCCCAAACCATGACTTTTGCTAGCCCATCCGGCCCCGCCACCTTGATAAGATAAAAAAAAAGGATCAACTCGTACGAAGTAGGGGGGGGTAAAGATCCGGGGTTTCACCGACTTGACTACCGTCAACGTCTAGCGTAGTGAGCACTGAGTATCACACTGTATCACGTTATCACGTAATCGTGGCGGCAATCATCGTTATAAATCGTTATAACAAGGCATCCAGTCCAACCTTACCATTGCCGTTGAGAAAATACGGCATCATGTACGTGGTTACGATTCAACATCGTCATCACCGTTATACCAAGCCAACTTTTTTATATAGGAGTAAGTCACAAAAAAGTAGTGATATGCCATTTGAAGAAAAGAAGAAAAAAAACATCGCAAATTAAATAGCTAACAAGACATTGAAGAAAGAAGAGATGAAAAGGAGAGAAAATAAAAGAGTAAAAATACCAGGTGGAAAAAAAAACACAGCAGGTAAAAATAAAAAAACACATCCCCCACTAGTTCGGGATATTTCCGCAAAAGAAAACAAGACAAAAAAAAGCAACTTTTCCCAATAGTTTACACAACAAATATTGTACCAGAGGGGGGTCTCTTCTCAAATCTGGCTGGCAGATTCGCCCCAAGCAAACCACCGTATTTTCCTTTTTTTTCTTCTTCCTTCTCTTGTCCTGTAACAGTATATTTTCTCCATGTGCATCGTAAGAGTCATCCCTGACATCTTCCTTACCTCCTGGCAAAGCAGCACATAAGACCAGTGTTACCCAGGAACCAGAGGAAACCGATGAAGCGGACCAAGGAAAGCAGGGCGGTTGCGTAGAGGAGGAACTTGAAGAAGTTGGCGGTACGGGTGGACGAGGTGCTCTGCGATGTTTTGTCAGTATCTCTGCTGTGGGAGAGGGTGGAGGATGAGCGTGAGAGAGGGCACTTACACCGAGACCGAGCGCATCAAAATTGTCGCTGGTAATGGCGATAATGAGGAAGAGGTTGGAAAAGAGCCAGGTGATGACGAGGCCGGTACGGAAAGACTTGTACGAGTCCTCAATGTCCTTTTTCTCAATCTCCTCAACTTCCTTGAAGGGAGCCAGGGCACGGCGGACAGTCTGCTCGAACTGGCTGTCGATGTCCTCCTGCTCCTTTTCAATCTCCTCGACAACCACCTCGTTCTTCTCGCTCTTCGTCACCGTGGCCGAGGGGAGGGCCTCGGCCTTGTCGGATCCCTTGGTAC
Source organism: Geosmithia morbida (assembly GCF_012550715.1). Classification (NCBI taxonomy): domain Eukaryota; kingdom Fungi; phylum Ascomycota; class Sordariomycetes; order Hypocreales; family Bionectriaceae; genus Geosmithia; species Geosmithia morbida. Next base: position 827,271 of record NW_023336200.1, read on the forward strand.
CCCACGACACGTCGTGCCAGTTGTTGAAGGCGTAGATCATGAGGATGTTGATGTACGTCGACATGAGGACCAGGTACTGCGGGAAGGAGTGGAACATGTGCCACGGGTCCAGGTACAAGATGGAGGCGAGGAAGTTGAGACCGTAGATGGTGATGAGGGCGATGATGATGACACCGCCGGCGCCGCTGCCGCCGAAGAAGCTTTCCCACACGGCCTCGCCCGACTCGAACGAGATCTGGCTCTCGATGGGCGTCTTGCTGAAGGCGTTCGCGACCAAGTAGAAGGACAGGACCAGGATGTAACTCTGGACCAGGCCGAAGACCATGAACGAGGCGAGGTAGGTAAAGCGGGATCCCTTGGGGCGGTTACCCAGAGCCAGGATGAACTGCAGCATGATGAAGGCGAGGTACAGGTACTTGAGGATGGAGTTGATGACGGGCGTGGCCGTGTCGCCAAAGGGGAAGCCGTGGTTCTCCGAGCTGTTAGACCCGGGGATCGACGGCGTACCCACAATGTCCATGATGACGCTCGTCGTCAGGTAATACGAGGCCAGCGAGAACCAGGAGAACATGGTGTTGAGGAAGTTGTAGATCTCCTGGATGTGGAAGAAGAACATGCGGACGAAGTTGTGACCAGACTTGTACATGCGGCCAAAGTGCATCAGCGAGTAGAGCGTGGCGGCGAAGGAACCGTTCAGCCAGCGACGACGCTGTCCGATGAACTCGGCGGCACCTTCGGGAACGTCGGTCTCACCCTTGGCGGCCTTGATGTAGCCCAGGTGCCACTTCTGGCCGGCCTTGGCGACGACCTCGAAACAGAGGATACGATCTTCGGCCAGGAACATGTTCTTCTTGAAGATGTTCATGCCGTCGATACCCTTCTTGCCCAGCACCTTGGAAAGGGTGTGGTCACCGTGGAAGTACTGCTCAAGAGGGCGGCCCATGATGGCGCGGAAGCGGTAGGCCGAGAAGGCACCGGGCAGCACGGTGACGTATCCGAACGACGACTCGAGGGGCTTGTCGAGGATGTTGGAGATCTTGTACTCAAAGTTCTGGATGGCGACGAGGGGGTTGAGGAGCTTCTTGCCCCCCTTGCCCAGCATGGCGTGGATCTCACCGCAAGCACCTCCCAGGTCCTTGTCGTTGTAGAAACCCTCCCAGAGGGCGAGCAGGGAGCGGGGGCTAGGCTTGGTGCCGGCATCGAGCAGCAGGCAGACCTCGGGGTTGAGGATGCGACCAAAGGCGTTGAAGAGCCAACGGTGAGAGTTGATCTTCTTCGTGTTCTTCTGCTTGAGACAGAAGATGAACTGGACAGGGGGCAGGTTGTTGGTGCTGTCTTCGGTAGGGCGGATGAGCTGCTGGCTGGGGGTGACGGACAGCTGGCTGGTGTACTCGAAGATGTGAGCGACGGTCTCCTTGCCGTCGACATCCTTCTTGATGACACCGTCCTGGTAGATGCCGACGGTGGCGAGCACGTCGAGGACGTTCTTGTCGACCTTGTCGATACCGTCGAAGACGAGGCAGACGACAATCTTCTGCCAGGCGGGGCCTCCCTTGTTCCAGAAGGTCGACTTCTTGAGGTTGACAATATCGCGGATATTCTGCATGACACCGTGGAGGGTTCTGCTCAGCAGGACCTTGTCCTCGTTGTAGTAGGTGATGGCGATGAGCAGCTCAGTGTGCCTGTTGTACATCCGGGGTCGCAGATCGTAGCCGTTCTTGAGGGTGAAGTCGTTGGGGTCGCAGGTGGCGGCAGTGTAGCGCATCTTCATGAACTCCTCGTTGCCGCCCTCGAGGTCGCGGTAGCGCGCCTGGACGGCGTTCTTGATGGCGCTGGGGACGGGGTAGTCGATGCTCAGGACGGAGCCCTGGACAAGCTTGATCTTTCGGGTGTTGAAGCGCTTCAGACCGGTCCTGGAGCCGGACGTGTTGGGCATCTGCTGACGTTCCATCCAGCTGTCCTCGTCATCGTCCTCCATGGTAGACATGGGACGAGGCGTGCTGAAGCCGGCGGCGTTGGGGTCCAGGCCGTACTGACCGTAGCCCCCGGCATCGCTGAAGCCAGACCCGGGGGGGGGCATCTCAGCGGCTCCGGGAGCGTACGACTCTGTGAGGCTGTAGGCGGACACGGGGCGGTCAGGGGGCGTGGCGGCACCCAGCCTGCCTTGGTCGTAACCGGGGGCCGGGCGGTCGTTGAGGAGGTAGCGGCCAGCCTCTTCCTCCTGCTCCTGAGGGGGAAGGTGATACTGATGTTGAGGAAGGCGAGGCTGTCAATACAAGAGGCGGGAATGGTACGGAGAATGGCTCTGTCCGTGGTAGCTCGATGGCGGAAAAAACTTACGGTGCTTCCTGAAGGGAGGTCCTGCATGGGATGACCCCCATAGGGGCTCTGGCCATTGCCCTGGCCGTTGTATGCCATTATTGCTATGTGCGACGACTAGACGCTCGTGCACCTATAAATATCGCGATATCGTGGTGATGCAGTCGGCTAGAAATAGAAAAATAGGGGCGGAGGTGTAGATGGCTCGAAATAGAAAACAAGTAGGGGGACGACGGTCTGCTAGCGAGAGAGCCAGCTGATGGAAAATCGTGGGGCAGGCCAAGCAAGCCAAGCAAGGGCCAGATCAAGGAGAAGGGCGGGAAAGGGATGGTGTGAGTGTCTCTCGTCTCTAGTGGCACGCGGTAGGGAGACGCGCTCTAGGACTAGTTGGGAGCAAGGAGGATGCGAAGATGAGGAAAAAGAAAACAGCAGCCACGCATTCAACAGTAACGAAGGGAAGGGGGGGAGAATAAGGGGAATAAGAGAACAAAAAAAAGAAAAAGAACAGATGGATGAAAGGGACATACAGGTTTGACAAGGGTCAAGTGCGGATGGGATGTGGGCGAGAGAAAAGGGTTCACGTCTCTCGAAATGGGGGGGCTTTCTTCTTTTTTTTTCCCCCCCAGGCTCTTTACCAGCCGTTTCAGCAGGCTGGGGACGAAGAAATACATACGTTGCGCCCTGGCACTAGCGGGGACGCTGAGCCACAAAGGCACCTAAACGACGTGATGCCGGCCACTGGGTATTACTAGCGGAGACACCTGATGGACCATGGAAAGGGGGCACCCGAGGATCTGCCCGTACCTTTTTTCTATGAGAATTTCAGTATTACTATCATAAATTTATAGTACTCGTGCATGTATCCCTACGGAGCAATATGTACCTAGATGTACGAGTAGAGAGAGAGGATTGCCTACTAGTACGACTACGCCACGAGTAGCCTGTGCAGCCTGTGCAGCGTGCCTGTGTGGGCATGCTTCATACTCTGTAATGCAGAGCTCACTGCCCCCCACCCCCTGCACCTGCTGCTGTCTTGTCTGTTTACTGGCCACATGGCCTGTTCCAAAGTACGGACTTGCCTCTAAGCTGAGCCACACTTGACGCATCTCTTGCCTTCCACTCTCTGCTCCATCCTGCTCAGTGTCTTGAAAAGCAGCCCCTTTGCGGCCTCCACTATAACTGTCTATGAGTACGGAGTGGTAGTACCTGAGATATATCAACAAGACCACCACCGCCGACCCCCTTGACGAATGATGCCCAACGGAACGACGTGCCATCAAATGGTTCTCTGTCTCTGAGCAAGAGCGAACCGGGATTGCGAAGAAAAGGAAGAAGGAGGAGGGAGAGAAACCAGGAGAGAGAGAGAGCCTGCGAGTACATGCTGACTACTCAATTTGGTAGGATTATTCCTGCAGCATCCCGCCCTGCAGGGGGAGGGGGTATTGGAAAAGGAAAAGAGAGAGAGAGAGAGGAAGAAGAGGAAAAGACTACGCGTACGAGTGTGACCTGTGTACTCGTACCAGCGGGCATGCCGTCGATACGTTATTAATACAAAGGATCAGCGGTGTCGTTGTTAGCCCCAGCGCGGGCATCTTGCCCCCCTTGTCACTCTCCCAAGGGCCCATGGGAGCGCAACAGCCAGGCCAAGACTTTAATACAACGAAACCCGGCACTTGTAAAGGTTGCGGTGCTCTCTGCTCAAGTTATTACCAGCCACATGAAAACGCACATGAGGCGGGACGCAAAAAGAATATTAAAAAAAAACACGTCGGCTCTTTCTGATTTTTGATACCCTTTCCCTGAATAATCACCTGGTTCGGCAGAGATTCATATCGAGAAACCGCCGTTTGAGGCGTCGCGGTACAGACCGACATAACGGGGCGGGAACGAAGATGAAAGGGTAAAAAAAAGAAGGCGTTGAGAACCGCCACCCCGATGGCCCCTGACAAGAGCCAACACCAACGAGTGGGCTCTATGGGGAGGGTCCGCGCCAAAAATAGCAACAGCCATTTACGGGGCGACACGAGGGCCATAATATTACGAGTATTACGGAGTAATACACCTACAAAACTCCGTAATACAGAGAGAGGGCCTCTTATGCGGAGAGGCTCGTATCAACGGCAACAGAGTAAGATTGCCTGATACAACTCCGTTGGCGACGATGGCACTCGTATAATTCGGATGATCTACGGAGTACATCTGTACATAATATTGCAAACTAACATGCGCTCGACGGAGTACATACTCATACTACTACTGCTCCGTACTCCGGCTTCTATCAATCTCCTACCACGAGTTTTCGGGTGGTGATATAATAAATAGTCAATGGTCCCCGCCGAGCGACGAAGACATATCTCTTCATTCGCCAACCATCTGCTGCGCGCCGTAGAGACTCTCTGCTCCTGTACCGTAGCTGGGGCAATATGCGCTCGGGCTATGATGGATTCACGCTACCTTGGAATGCACATGTGCCCCCCCCCCCCCCTCCCCCTTCCCCTCCTAACTAACGAATACAAGTATATACATACGGCTCGCGCGCTCTGAAAACCTGCCTCGCGCACGCGTATTCAGTACAGTGCCTCATGCCGGTATGGAAGTGTGCAATGGAACAGCTGCTCCCACCAACCCGTTCCCGCCTCATGGTCCCCTCCCCCTCATCCCGATTCACTAGTGAGCAACCTTCCGATTACACCGAAGCTACGTAAGGCCATATTTCCAAGGGGAAAAGCCACTGTGTTGACGTGCTCCTACCTGGCCGAACGTGATCGCGCTACAGGGCCAAGACCAACCTCGTACGCCATCTGAACAAACATCAGGGCTGCGTGGAATGCTCTCCTCATTCATGGCTGGCATCGCCACCCTGCTCGCAAACGCAGCATTGCATCCGATCTTTCCTCTTTCTCTTTTTCTTTCAATACTATGCCCCTCAACGATGTATTGCTCTGTCTGGGATACGATCAGGTTTTTTTTTTTTTTTGGCGGCTCCACCGACCATCTATCTACCATACGGAGTATTACATAATACGGTATGGGTCGCCCTTCAGAGCTCCTCGTACAACTGATGCAGAAGATTGAATATCGGGATAGTTACCGTGATACGACGTATGGTTATTCCCCAGCACCGGTGGCACCGTCGCTGCTTATATTTCGTTCGAACTTACCTTAATGCTGTGCAGTTACTATGTTGAAGGAAGAGACGGGAAGACGCGGTGGCCCGGTGGGCGAATCAATCACCGCTCGGCTAATGGGTTCTGCTATGGGATAATACCGACGGTGAGATAGTGTGATTATTACGGTGAGATTAATATCGTCCTTTTCTTCCATTCTTCATCTTCATACGGCGTGGCTGCCGGGTGTCAGCTCACTCGGTTGCTCTCAACCTTTAATCCCCCCCAAGCTTGGCCTTGGTTCGAATCCGTGGCGTGATTCGTCCATGGGAGTAAATTAAACCCCAGGAGCCTCACGTCTACCACTTCATGCCGAATTCATAGGTTGCACGGTATTACGCTGCAAGGTACGTATTCGCAGCAGGCCAGCAAGCAAAAGAGACCCTTCTGCCTACCATCCTGATCCTCTCTCCCTCTTCTTCCCCGTCCATCTGCGGCGGCGGTTGGCTGACGTCGGTGACTCGGTGCCCTACCACCCATCGCTATGTGCCACCACCCATCGCTATGTGCCGGCACCCCTTGCGCTCTGTACTATGGGAGGGGAGGTGGATGAGGATTCCAGTCGTGGGCTTGTCCGAGGTCACTGCGCGTACGAGTACGGAGTACAGACGCAACATCCATACCTACGTGGTACACGCGTACGCATTGATCGGGCAGACCACGGAAGTCTCCGGTTGGACCCACGCGATCCGGTAAAGAAAGGACTCTCCTCCTCTCTCCCTGTTCGTCACCAAGGCGGTTGAAGGAGAGGCTCGGAGAAGGGGAAGGTGGTAGGATCCAGGTACGAGCTACAAAGGGCAGGTCTGGTGGCACAGTGTGAGATGGAATATCCTCAGAAGGAATGTAATGAGGGGCAGCATGGGTATAGACATGTGCATGCTGTGCGGAATCCGACCCCTCTCCTTCTCTCCCTCCCATTCTAGGCGGCAGTCTGATGCTGTACAGGTGAGCGGTAGCCTATAATACGGTACGGAGCGCTCTATTGCTTAGAGCGGGAGGGAAGAGTGCTGGCATGGTGCATGGTAATAGTGGTAGGGAACTTGCCAAGCTGCTGCTAATAGCAGGTTTAAGCCTCCCCCTGGTCGATGCATTATTAGCTGCCATTTCCGTGTGTTGGTTCCTGCTGCACATCTCGCTGATCGAAGATCCCCCCCCCCTCCCACATCACTCGTACCAGCAGCTTCATGCCCTGTGATGATACTCTGTACAGATTATACATGTCTCGGAGTATTGGTGACGATGCTGGGTAGTATGGCATACTGTAGATGAAATCGTCCCTCTCCACCTTGCTCCGCGTCAGTCAGGCACGAGCCAAAAGGTGCTATCCCGTACAATCGTTGCCTCGGTGCCTTGTTCCTGCATTGCCTACCGGGATACTAGTAATAGTACGCGCGTTATGCGTGGTCGTAAAACGTAGGGCTCTGTCAGGTTGTACATGTAAGAGAACGGGTACGGATATCGAAAGCATCCTTACTGGTAAGATTACCAGTATTGGATACTCCGTACAGTTGCCTGCGCTACTCCTGCCGTACACGGTACACGTGCCCGTACATTCAGGTACTTGCGGACTGCAGTAATGATGACCGCTCCCCGTCGCAGGGATCGTGCACGGTGCGAAATCATCCTCCAGTCTACTGTCCCGTAGATTTGTTTCGCCTGCACCGAATCGTCTTAGCGGCTCACAGCCAGTCCCCAGCGGTCCACCGTGGCCAGTCCACCGCGGCCAGAATCGGTGGCCCTGGAGATTCCACCATGACGGGGGCGAGATACTGTATTCGTACGTACCCGTACCCTGCGCATATACTGCACAGCAGTAGTCCCCAACCTGCCAAACTTGGGAAGGAAGGCCTGAAAGCGTTGGAAGCCGGGTGCCAGCCAGTCGATGCAAGCGCCCGCCCTCCACCAGACCAGCAGTGACCACCCTCCCACGCAAATCCAGGCTCCCTCCTTTCCCTCTTCGCGTGTGCGTGCCCACCTTGACTTCTTGGCTTGTCGATTCTAGGCCTCTCGCCCTCCTCCATTCGCTTCGTCCCCCCCCCGACGGCCTCACCAACTATCTTACAGTTTCCTTTCGACAACGCCCTGGTCGGTTGCGTCGCTTCATCTCGATTCTCCCTCTGACGCGCTCGTTTTCTTCTGCTTTCTTTCCTTCGCTTTTCTCCGAGCTAGTCTCGGAATCCACTCGTTTCACCGTTGTAGCACGCCGCGACAGATCAGACCTATCCGACATTTGATTACCCATCATCCTGACGCCTCGGTCCCGTTTCCTCTCTCTCACTCTCTCTCTCTCTCGCTTTCCGCCCACATCTCCCTGGACGAAGCACCTCTTGGCACTATATCGACCGCCCACGTCCCGATATACAGTATATCACGCGAGAGCCCGTCGTCATCCGGAACCCCCGACGCGGTTGCTCTGATCGCCGCCCGACGAACTCCATCCATATATAGAGAGACCACGGGGTGTCACTCGTCGGCTGAAGTCATAGTAGAGCCGACAGTATGGAACCCCTTCGCTTCTACACCCGCGACCTGGCTGAGTTGGATCAAGGTGCGTGCTGCCCCCTCCTACCGACGGTCGTGTCTCGCTGTTCATGTAAAGCTAACCGTCTAGCCTCCAGTGATATCACTGTTCCCTCGCGACTGTGTCCGGTGTGACTCCACCTCGCAGCTCTCGTGTCCGTCGTGCGCCGAGGGCCAAGCCTGCCAGTTCACCGTACCCACAGACTGCAGCGAGTGCGCCCAGGCCGTCTGCGTCGACGCCCCCGACGCCTCCGGCGACAGTTCTTCCGACAGCAGCCAGGACGGCAGCGGCGGCGGCAAAGACGGCGGTGGCGGTGGTGGCCCGAACGCGGGTGCCATCGCCGGCGGTGTCGTCGGCGGCGTCGTCGTCCTGGCCCTCCTGACGTACCTGGCCTGGAGGTTCCTCATCAAGCCCAAGCGATCCGAGGAGGCCGCCCGCCAGTCAGCCTACAGCGGCCGCGCCACGAACCCGACCGAGAGCTCGGAAAAGGATGGCGCCTTGAGGCTGACGCGCCGCTCATCGACACACACCGTGCACTCGATTGCCTCGACCGTCCTCACCCGAGCCTCCAACATCATCCAGATTGCCTACATCCCCGGCGTCACCAACCGCGCCCACAACCAGTCGTCGGGCGGCATGCTCGTGCCTCCGGTCCCGCCCATCCCCATGGAGCACGCCGGCAGCGGCAGCAACAGCCCTGCCAACGACGACCAGCACTTCTTCGTCCCCGGCGACCTGCGCGACTCGACTTACTCGGGCCTCTCGGGCTACTCGGACCGCGCATCGTACGCCACGCACGCGTCGTACGCGCCCCGCTCCAGCATCGCCTCGACGATCTACGGAAAGCAGGCCCAGGTCATGACGCCGGCGTCGACGGGGATGCGCGCCAAGCCGACCATGGTCAGCGTCAAGTCGCTGGGCGTGTCCAACGGCAACGCGCCGCCGGTCCCCGACGTCGACTACGACAAGTTCGGCGCCAACCGGCCGCAGAGCGTCGCCAGCAACTTCAGCGTCGGCTCCACGTTCCTCAACACGGCCACCCAGACGCGCGCGCAGGTGGTCAAGGTGGGCGGCGGCCTCCGTCAGGTGCAGATCGCCGGCAAGTCGGACTCGTCGGCCAAGACGGCCGGCACCGGCTCCTCATCGGACAGCAACTCGGACACGGGAGCGTCGTCGGACTCGGAGTCGACGACGCCCACCGGTCCCAAACCCGCGCTGCCCAAGCTAACGATCAACAACTCGCCATTCCTGGACCCGGCCGACGACGCCGTGTCGCCTACGGCCCCTCCCACCAAGTCGGGAAGCAACGTCGGCCTAGGTGCCGTGGTCGAGGAGGCCGAGGATGAGGAGGATGCGGGTGGTGACGGAAAGGACAAGCGACCGACATCTACGGAGAGGGGGCCCAGTCCCTTTGGTGATGAGCATGCCACCAAGTAACGACATTAGCGAATTTCTTCTTCTTTCTCCTCTTTCTTACGCTCTTTCTTTTTTTCCTTTTCCAACTCTTCATCTTCTTTTTGTCCTTTCAAATCTTTCAATTTTTTTTCTTCATCCTCGTCAGACATGACCCCCCCTTCTTATTCTCTACCCTCATCCGTGCTTGGAGTTGTCCAATCTACAAATTCTGATGGATTACGCGCGCTCGATACCTTTTTTTTTTTGTTCTATGTATATATATATGTCATTGTCGGTGGTGAGGGGGGGTTTCTCCTGATGTCTGATGTTTGTTCTAGATGTTGGTCCTCGGACTTGAACGGCTTAGATCTCTTGATGTCTGATCTAGATCTTGGTCCTTGAACTTGGACAGCATAGATCTTCCTTTGGATTGTCTTCGAAATCTCAGCCTGGAACGTCTCCCCCCCCCGGCCCACCCCTCCCCTGGATTATAACATCTCGTCTTTTCTGGACAAATGGGCTACGGCGTCTTATTCTAGGTACAAAAAAAAACCCATGTTCCTTCGATATTGCGTATAGCCGATGAAATATTTGTACGTTTTGGATGAGAGTCGTGACTCTTCAGCTGGTGACTTGTAATGCATGACCTGGCCATTGTGTCGCTTGCTATCTCTCGAGTCTGCCTTATATATACTTGGTATAGATACTGGCACTGTTACGTCCTCGAGTGATACGTATAAATGTAAACATCAGATGTTGTTCCCGTGCCGCGCCATACTTGGGGTTACTACTCCTCTACAAGTATATGCACACATGGAGTCAATCAGGAAGAAATTTTTTTCAAAAATATTCAAAAAAAAAAAAAAAAAAAAAAAAAAAAAAAAAAAAAAAAAAAAAAAA
>NW_023336200.1:837682-842655 GCF_012550715.1 Geosmithia morbida
GATGTTGTTCCCGTGCCGCGCCATACTTGGGGTTACTACTCCTCTACAAGTATATGCACACATGGAGTCAATCAGGAAGAAATTTTTTTCAAAAAAAAAAAAAAAAAAAAAAAAAAAAAAAAAAAAAAAAAAAGAAGAAGAAGAAGAAGATTGAAATTTGGAAAAAAAAAAGAGAAGAAAAAGAAGAAGAAAAAGAGACGAGTACTTTGAACGTCACGGCTACTGGGAAGCCTTGGAGGTCTGAGCGGGGAGTGAGCGGCATGTCATCGATCGGTAGAGATGCATCGATATGACGCCCAAGAGACTCTGAGAGGTTCCGGTTACTCGTCCTCGTACTGCTTGCCAGGAATGGTGGTGAGTGTACGAGTAATAGTGTTGCGACGGTGTGTGTGTGTGTGTGTTGTGTGTGTGTGTGTGTGTGTATCTGGATGTTTTTATGTGTATGGCTCTTTTCTCTCTCTCTCTCTCTCTCTCTCTCTCTCTCTCACTCTCTCACACACACACACACACACACTCTCTCTCTCTCTCTCTCCCGTCTTTCTCTTACAAGATGGAGTGTTATTTGCCATGATATGTTTTCCGGCTACTTCCATCGCTTCAACTTGTTCCGACTCGACTTGTCATCGTGTCATGCTGATAGTATACTGCCTACTACATCTTGACGTCGAGTTCATCTGATGAGCAGGTAAGCTTGATAGACACCTGCTGAATTGTACAGTAGTATCAACTCGAAAAAATGATATGTACATGTATACACACACACACACACACACACACACACATATATATATATACATAATTTGGTATCGTGAATCCCGTCTGGGGTAATGTCGAGGGGTCTGATGATGGCTGAATGGGTCCCAAGATTTGACTGTTTTTCTTCTTCTTCTTCTTCTTTCTCTTGAGTACAGACTTCCGAGTGATTTGAGAGTCCTGACTTCTTTCTGAGTACGAATGAACACGTGTGTAAAGATGCGGACATTAGTGACGTGTGAACATCACACCGACTAGAATTGAAAACACCACCACCATCATCACCACCACCACCCCTCCTCCCTTCCCCCCTTTTGACCTCCTCTACTCCACAAAACTTCCTTTTCCAAACTTGTGGGACCTATAGGTTACGTATGTACAGATTACATGTGAGCATTGTGCTCCGCGGCTTTTTTTTAAAAAAAAAATTAAAAAAAGAAGAAGAAAGAACCCCTCGTAGCTCGTGCGTACAGGGAAGTATGTTATGATATTATTATAGCTGTATATGTACGAGTACTATTATCTATTATACTCTCCGTGTAATCTGTATATAGTCTGTAATCATCAAACCCCCCCAAACCCCCCACCCCCAATATCTACTTCCCGTACTCTGGTATCATCATACAAGGGCCAGATAGTGGTCAGGAGCGAGAGACCCAAAGGTCAAGACAAGGCAAGTCATCCGACGAGACCGACGACGGTAACCAGTCAGATCAGCGTCAGACAAAAAAAAAAAAAAAAGTGTGTGTGTTTTTTTTTAACCCCAGTCTCAGTCTCATTGAGTCCCGGTCCATGGCATTGGTACGAATTTTGCAGGGATGGTATTCATCTTTTTTTTTTTTATAATAACAATAATAATGATAGTAAAAAGTACGACGTCTACCCTCATCTACCCGTACTTGTAGGACAACATCCTACTTTGTAATGCTTGTTGTGTACGATACTCCTGTACTGGTAGTTATCAGTACGAGTAATAAATATTGCCTGTTGATACGGGGTTTTTATTTTATTTTATTAAATGCCCGTACCGACAAAGTATTCAACATCGTCACACGATTTCATTTTTAATTTGCATCCTTCCCGCGGAAGTCCTTCCGGCCCATAGGTATGGATAAAGATGGAATCTGACCATGTCAAGTCTGTCAAAATCTGTCAAGAGACCAGGGGGGGGGGGCCAATGAGATTTATAAAAATGAATATCACGAGTAGAATTAAATAAATAAAATCAATAGATAAATTCCATCTCTCTGCTTTCTTTCCCCGTCCGGTGGGCAGATGAAATATGTCAAGTGGTCCATTCACATCGGTAATTCGGTAATAGCATCTACCAGTCATGAACGGATAGAGCAGGCAAGATGAGGAAGATATGCTTAGATTTGTTCTGCCATGCTCTGTGTTGCTTCGAGCTTTGATCTCTTCTTCTTCTTCTTCTCCCCCTCCTTCGCTCTGGCCCCTTTTTCTTCTTTGCTCTGATCTATTTTTTTTTCTTTTTTTGTGTAGGAGTAATATGCGGCACGTGCTTGCCATGTTCTTTTGGAGGGTGGGGTGGGGTGGGGTGGGGTGGGGGGGGGGAGGGGGTGGTTGGTTTTCGTCCGCGAGTACGAGTACGGGTAACATACATCATCATCATCACTACTCCGATACCTCGGTAGGTTAATATAAGTAATAATAACGCAGGAAAGGGAAAAGGGAAAGAAAAAAAAAGGGTATTGGATAGAACAAGCATCCTATTTGAGAAGAGAGAGAGAGAATTTAAAAAGGAAAGGAAAGGAAAGAAGAGAAAAGAAAGCCTTGTGTGTACCCCTGTCACCTAGCTGTTTCAGCAGGGATACTGAACCTGTCCAGGCCCGGCAGGACGCCAGGGTTGCCGTTTTTAAAATAAAGATATATAAAAAAATTAAAATGGAGGTACTATGGAATACAATTATCAATTACCGACTTTTTTTTTTTTTTAATCTATCATAGAGGGAGATGCTTGACACTTGACAGGGCAGGGTCGGGATAGATGTTTTAGAAGGGGTAGGAAGAGTGATACAGGTAAAAGTTGGTGAGGGATACCGCTTGATAAGAAATCGTACGAGTGATGATGTTGTAGAGGGTGATGACAATGACTGGGAAAGAAAAGAGGAAGAAGAAAGAAAAAGAAAGAAGAGGAGAGGGAGAAGGAGAGAAATGGAGGGAGAGAGAGAGAGAGAGAGAGAGAAGGGGGGGGGGGAGGCTAGGAAAGAGAAGAGAAGAGAAGAGAGAAGAGAAAGAAGGAAACATCCATACGTGACTGGGTTGGTGATCGTGATGGGTGGGACGTGTCTATCCCGCTCACTCTCGCTCTCGACAGCTGACCTTGACCGTTGACCGGCAGACGGACAGAGAGGATAGACAGACGACACGGAGGGCATCACACAATGAGAGACTGACAAAGCTTTTTATATCTATGTATATATATAGATAAATAAATATATACATCATGTATCTCCATCTTCCTTCTCGGGGGAATCCCCATGCGCCATTCGCCAAAAAAAAAATGTATCATGGAATAATAATACCTTGCTCTCTCTCTCTCTCTCTCTCCCTCTCCTTCTCCCTCTCCTTCTCCCTCTCCTCTTCTCTTCCCTCTGGCTTCCTGCTTAACCTGCCCAATCTCTTCTGTCTCTCAATATTCTTTCAACAAGTTGAGAAGTAGCCGTGAGAATAGAACATGGTAGAGATGAAAAGGAAGAAAATGAACGAATAAAGATGTATATATCCAAAGACAAAGGAAATAGAAGACAAAAAAAATTGTTGAAAAAAAATGAGAGTAAATAAACAATATAGATCGCCCAAATCAGATATGCTAGCCACAATATTTCGCATCGTGAAGAAGTTGAATCGTGTCGGTGTAACTGGTTTTTCAGAAGGGGGGGGGAGGGGGGGTAATAAGGGCGACTAATATGGCATCAATTGGTTTCCGCATCTTCTTCCTTTTCCGTGGTTTTTTCTCGTCTCTTTTTTTTCCTTCCCTTTCCGTGCCTTGCTTGTTCTTTTTTGGTGTTGTTCGTTCGCCATCATCTTTGTAGCGTTTGATGATGGGTGTAGTAGTAGTTGTAGTAGTAGTAGTAGTAGTAGTAGTGGTAGTAGTAGTAGTAGTAGTAGTAGTAGTAGTAGTAGCAGTAGTAGTAGTAGTTGTTGTTGTTGTTGTTGTTGTTTTTTCGAGGGTTTTCACTGTCGGTTATGATATCCGTGGGTGGGGTCCGAGGGGGGGTGGTTTAGCCCCCAAGGTATGTGATATCCAGGAATTATGAGCATCGAGCCAGAGGCGCTCATAATAGTACGCACTTGAGCTTGGAACCATCGCGGTCCTTGTGGCGGCGGTACCGGTGCGGATCACGCTCGCGACCGCCGGCGTCGCCGTTACTGGCGCGGCTGCGGCCGCCGGAGCCGGCGGCGGGCCTCGAGGCCTGCTGACGCTGGCGGCGCAGGATCCTGACGACGTCGTAGAAGGCCTTCTCGACATTGATGCAGTTCTTGGCCGAGGCCTCGACGAACTCGCAGCCGAGCTCTCGCGAGAGGGCGTGACCCTCCTGGGTCGAGACCTCGCGCTCCGTTATCCGATCGCTCTTGTTGCCGACGAGCATGATGGGCACGGGCATCTGCATCTGGGGGGGGACCGTGGTGTGCGGGGAGCCCGGGTACGAGGGCGACGAGGCGACCGACTCCTTGACGCGCTGGATCTGGTGGTGGAAGCGCTTGATGCGCCCGAACGACGAGCGCGACGATATGCTGTAGACGAGCACGAAGCCCTCGCCGTCGCGGATCCATTGGTCGCGCAGCGCTGTGTACTCTTCCTGGCCCGCCGTGTCGAGAACCTCGAGCATGCAGGGCTGGCCATCGATGACGACCTGCTTGCGATACGAATCTTCAATTGTCGGGTCGTACTGTAGAGGGAGGGGGGAGGTAAGAGTCAGCGTCTGTCGCTTCCGTCCGAGAAGCTCCCACCGGAAGAGGAAGCGGAGAGGCAGAGGCGCAGGGAGCGAGGAGGAGGGGAAGGATCGGAAAGGAGCTTACAGTCTCGACAAAGTGTTGCAGACATAGCTGAATCGTCAATGCCGTCTTTCCGACACCGCCGTCTCCCAGGACCACGAGCTTGTACAAGACCATTCGGCCCGCCATGGTGGGCGGTGTTTGTGTGCGCGTGTGCGTATGTGTGTACCGTGTGCGGACAGGTAGGTCAAGAAAAAAAAAAA
>NW_023336201.1:0-116952 GCF_012550715.1 Geosmithia morbida
GGGTGCACGTGAAGGTCGCATAACGGGCCGTAATAGTAAGCGGATATATATAGAAGTATCTTTAACTGAACAACGCGTGGTGTCGAGCCCCAAACCTATATTTGAACAACTCAACAGCAGTCCAGGTAATAGGTCTTGGATTAAATAAATAGACATATTATATAAATATGTAACAAGGCGTAGCTCTATCTGCTACTATAAAATCAAAACTAACCGTACATCTTTCCCAAGCGTCAATGCAATAAGCAATATACCTTTACAAGGCATATCCACTCTTCGAAGCCCCCGGATATTTCTCGAGAAGCCCAGAAATAATATCGGTGCCCCCAGCCTCTAGATCCTTAAAGGCGGGGCAGTCCAAATCCAGGAGAGGATCGAGGACGGCATCGTTGATAAGCTGAAGAGGTTTTTCTAGAGTTTCAAAGAGACCGGAGAGCGAGTTGGGAACGAACGTCTTGACAATGTTTAGAGTGAAGCAAACCAGGTTGTTACCCTCCAGCAGACTTGCAGCATTGAGAACACCGCTTGTGATATTGGCAATATCGACGCCCGCAAATGTGTTGACCTTACCAAGATTGCCCCCGATACTGGCAAGTTCCGGGTGCTTTAGAGTCCATATGACAAGGTCCACATTGAGTTCGACTAGGCTATAGTCGATGTTAATACGGTACCAATTTTCTGGGATTCGTTCCCAACCCCGTTTGTATTCGAGTTCACCCTGAGAATTGGTTACAACCCCCCAGAAACTCCGGAAAACATCCCTTGCTGGTAGGAAAAAGTTAGCATCTCACTAAAACATCAAGACGGGTCAACATACTGAGGTGGCCTCCCCCAGGGTACTCGATCGAGTGGTTGCTGAGAAGTCGCCCCGAAAACAAGTAGCCGGCATTGCGAGCAACAAAACCAGTGTATGGGCCGTAGTAGAAGTATGGATTGGTAGAGATGCTGTCTTGTAAACGTCGGCTCGCACGGTCGCCAATATCTTCCATTGTTAAAGCATCGGTGGTTTCGAATAAGGCATCAACCTCGTTAAATAGATCCATGTTCATCGTTGAAGCGTCCCCGGTGACGTACAAGTCGTCTCGAGTGTTGGAACTGTCTCCCTCAATCCAGTTGTGACTACCTTCAAGTCCTCTAGGAACGCCTGTAACTTCTCATCAGTCATAAAGGACTTTTTCGTTCGAACACTCATTATTTCCTCCCCCCCCCCCCCCCCGACATTATAAATGGGTACAGATCACATACCAAGAAGTCCAAGGAGGTTGCCCAACACGTTAGAGACCTTGGTTGACTTGCCGCCGATAGAGAAGCCGGGGTCAAGGGACAGCGGATTACCAACGCCCACAGTTCCCATAACGGACAGGACTGTTGCTAGCTCAATGCTCATACCAAATACTACCATGATTTGGCACGCATTAGTAGAGGAGTATTGCAATTGTTGGGGCCAAGGGGAGGGGGGTTGACTTGCCAGTGTTCATGGCTTCAATCACTTCAAAGAACTAATGGCACACCAGTTCCGTTAGTTTTAGGTTCCTCCCAAGCAACGGTTGTCGGGATGTTGTATTTTTGCTTCCTACCCCAGCTATTCCGTCTCTCGAAATGTATCCGTGGTTTGCCAGAGCATTGAGTCCTGGACAGGGACCGCGTTGGTCTCCATTTTCGAAGTCTGGAGGTTGAAACGAGTGACTACCATTAACTGTAACAAATATGTCAGATATACAGCTCATAGGTTCCCTCCAACAGGCAAGAAGGAGTAAGGTGACGGGACTGAGGTTGTTGGGTTTGAAGTGGTTGGACGCGGAAAACGCGCACTTACCTTCAATTGGGGTTGTCAGAGGGTCAAAGAGAAGGCGTTTTTGGTTCCGGAGATGCAGCAGGTTCTCGTGAAGTTTTCCAGGAGCTCCGATATCTTGGTGAAGTAGTTTTGCCATGTTTTCAGCTGACGGAAATGACATGGCAAGCCCTGGGAGGCTTGCCAGGCCAAGTACCAGCCGCCCCAAGGACAACGGGAGTTTCACCATTGCTGAATTGAAAGAGTAAAGACTTGGAAAAAACGAAAGGAATGACAAAGTCTTGCGAGTATGCTGAGTGAGACGGGAGCGGTAAAGAAAGGATGACCCGAAGGCTCGAACCAGTGCTGTTAGTATGTAGGCCTGGACTGCCACGATTATTGAGCGTAAACGATTACCAAGGGATCCTCGAATGGTTTACTAAGGGGGGAAAAAATTATCATGAGCAAGGGAAATGAAATAGATAGATGCTGACAAAATTGAATAGTAGCTCCTTCATTGGACCCTTGTAGGTTTCCCGTGTGATAATTCAAGACGGGGTACCTGCATTATTGCTACACACTGCACAAATAATATATGAGTGTTCCCAACCGTATACAATTATCTAATGACGAATAATCGCACTATAGCCAACTTGCCATCTCTTCCAGTCAATAGTCTAGGGGATAGTCCCTCCTGGAGAAGGGATACTATAGAATATAGCTAAATGTTCAAACAAGTGGCATCCCGTGTTGGGTTTCTACACGATTATACTTCTAACTCTTCATACTATAGCCTAGTAGTAGTTCATAGAGTGCGAGGCCTTGAATTGGCTTATTACAAGATAGCATGGTATAACAAGATTCGCACAATTTCAACACTTGCAGAAGTGTTCAGGAGGTTTGATTACCACCACCCCCCCCCCCCTTTTTCCCCTTCTTCCCCCCCCGGGAGATCGCCGCTGTCAGAATCTGGGAAACACGCGTTTCTGCCGTCTAGGATACGTGAGCGGGCAATTTCTGTGCGACGCAGGTGCTCGTACTACTTTGGCAAGGATTGGAATCGGCTATAGATGACATAGTATGGTGAAACACCAAGAATTCATGCAAGCATGGTATACGAGCCACCTTAATCCTTAGTGATTTTACTCACACCATTCCCTATCTGGACAATCCTGGAGGGAAAGACTACGTGTACAAGGCCCAACAGTACGAGCAAGCCCATTGCGCTTAGCGTCGCCAGATACAATTAATATCAAGATATGCCAGTACTCGACTATATGCCCCCATGTCTTTTTTTTTTTTTTCTACGACGCACGGGTAGGGTGCATGGATCCTTAAAGACGACACGTTACGTATCCACCGGGCCGTCAATCCCTCCTGTCATTCATGTATACTGGCTTGTATCACAAGGTCTGATATAGGTACGGGTACATTTGAGGTGCGTCAGAGGATAGTGCTTTGCTTGTTCGCCAGGGTTCCATAGTAGGCCCACTTACCATACAAGGAATAGCCACCACTGAAATGGGAGTGGCAAATATGACAGCCGTTCTCAACACGAGTACTTGCAAGGTATTGGCAGGGAACTGACAACCTGCATCACCGCCATGGACTTGGAGTCGAAGCACCCCTGGGACCACCAGGACCCGACAACGGCACTGCATGTATGGGTCAGCATGATGTACGTACAGAGCACTTCTTCTCGTGAGATAAGACAAGTCATTGCAACATGGTCCAGTTCCCACATTCCTTGAATAGCACGGCACATACGACGCAAGTAACAGAACATGGTGTATTGTAAGGGTGGCATTGACAGAAGATCCAAATTGCGCCTTGTGAGATGTACTCCGTACTGTCTGGTGACTATCAGATCACATTCGATATTGCGAAGACATTAACCCTTGGATCCGTAACCGTACATGTAGGACAGTTGCGCGTCAAATACAAGAGGTCGCCGTATCCTACTCCGCCGACTTCCCCAAGTCTTCTCCATACCAGTCTTCCAGAAGCCAGGCAAACCAGACGGTACCATTGTTCAAGTCACCGAGAGGCTTCGTCACACAATCAACATGGTGTCGTTTACGACTCTATTGAGCAGCATGGCTGCGATTTCCATCGTCGCCTCTGCTGAAACCCCTTCAGCTCAAGAGCTCATGGCTTTGAAGGCTGCTCAAGAATCCTATCCTAAATGCGCGGTAAGTGTACAATGCCACTTTAGATTCATGCCGTTGCATGAACCTTTCAACTGACAGACTGTTATCCTCAGCTGGCCTGTATGGCTAAATTGATACCCGAGTCCAACTGCACGGCAACTGACATCGAGTGCCTGTGTACCAATGAAGAGCTCACCGCGCAGACGACTGTCTGCGTTTTGGGAGGTTGCACACTCTACGAGGGTCTGCAGACAAAGAATGTCACGATGACCATGTGTGGCGCCCCGATCCGTGACAAGAGCATGCAGCCCCTCGTCATCGGTATCCTTTTCGGTGTTATCGCCCTCATCGCCTTTCTCCTTCGAATCGGTGCGATATTTGTCAAGTCCGGTCGTCTCCCCGGATTAGATGACGCCATGATCCTCTTGGCCGTTCTATTGGCCGTCCCGCCAACGGTTTTTGCCTGGACATGTATGTTCTATAGAGAGACACGTTTCGTATTATCCGAGTATAATGACTAATGCCCTCTACAGTGGTCGAGAACGGTCTCGGAAAGGACATGTGGACTCTCACCATGAAGGAAATCAAGAATGTTCTCCGAGTAAGTCGTCCTGAGAAAGTTGTTACAGTGTAACCGTCAAGCTAATTCATCTCCGAAACTAGTACTATTATTTCGGCGAAATCTTTTATTTCGCATCCATCACGTCAACCAAGATATCCATCTTGCTGTTCCTCCTGCGAGTCTTCCCCGACCAAACCTTTCGTCGACTAGTGTACGCCGCGTGTGGCCTAGCCTTCGCCTACGGTGCATCTTTCATCGTGGCGACAGCGTTGCAGTGTTGGCCAGTCGAATATTCGTGGCAGCAGATTGATGAGAGTTGGGGCACCGGGTCCTGCAACAATATCCACGTTCAAGGCTGGATGAGCGCCGCTATGAATATCGTTGTTGATCTCGTTGTGCTTTGCCTACCACTCAAACATCTTTGGCAATTGCAGATGGAGTTGAACAAGAAGCTCATGATCATGTTCATGTTCTCCCTGGGTATCTTGTAAGTTAAACCATGTCGCCATCTCAGACAACCAGCTAACAACACATCTACTTAGTGTCACAATCATCAGTATTATCCGCCTCCGATCTTTGGTGCTGTTCGCAAACACCTCCAACGTAACTTGTACGTTCAAGACTGAGGGACAAATTATACAATGGACATGGTCGGACTGGACTAACACATCTTATAGGGGACTATACCGCCCCAGCTTGGTGGAGCACGTTGGAAATTCACCTTTCAATCGTTTGCGCTTGCTTGCCTTCGGTACGCCAGTTGTTCGTCGTTCTTTTCGGCGACAAGGGGAAGACGACGAAGAATAGTTACGGGAGCAGCAAAGCATCATCCAAGCGCAGTGGTCAAGAATCTTCAACTACCGAGACTACTTACTCCCAGCGCCCACCGAAACATGGCGATGAGGGTGACTTCGTTCCCCTTGTTGACTACAATGGCAACAAGGCTTCGGACAAGGGTTCCGCCTACAGCGTCAGTGTGGCAGATAAAAAAGGTGATGTTTGATATTTAACATTCCACGGTTCATTCTGGAAGTCAGGGAGGTTCACTATGTCTCAAAGTCTCGGGTTATGCGGTGGGTTCGGAAAAATAGGGACAGCTCATAGTACTGTAAACACCAGAGTAACATATATTCGAATGTTCAAATTTATCATATAATAGTGTAATAATAATTCAAACCCCCGGGTGCTCCGCACCCTTTTCCCCTGAGTGTCATCAAGGGTCAAGGGATGCACATATTACTTTACTGTCTCAATAATTCAACTCCTATAACAGAAATATGTGGAGTAATACTGTCTGGAAATGAGGAAAACTATGCTGCTCTGTAGACTGGTAGATCCTCTCTTTTTTTGCGTTATTATATATAGAAATTGGACACCAAAGCATCTTTCCGTCTTCATGCTCATATTCATTTTGCACTGCGGCTAGAAACATAACACTACTATGATTGATTGACATGGATTGCTGTTGAAGACGTGTTCATTATATGAACCGTGAAAATGGTCTGATTAGATAGAGGTTGTTACTTAGATGAGACGAACCTCTTGGTGGAACAAATATAGCCACCATACATAGGGTAGTCATGATTAGAATGTACTGAAGTGTTTCAACGCCTTTCGGCATTGTATGAGGCATTGTACGTTGGCCATTGGAGGAGGTACATTATAGAAGATGATTTGGCTGGGAAACATGTATAAGAATGCTAATAATATAATATAGAATATGTTCTAGATGTCTTGAACTCTACTAACGTGGTCTACGTGAGATTTCATCGGCATTTGTGCGACGATGTACGGAGTAGAACAGGACATGAATCGGTCTAATGTCTTGCAGTTGTTATTCAACCGAGGCATTATTGATTCGCACCTAATCATACAGCGGAGTAGAAATCTAGCGGCTGTCACGCCTACAGAACCAGGAGCTCTGATTTTATGACGTGCATTCTATGGACCGGACAAACCATGTCAACTGTAACAGGTAATATAGAATGATATTATAATACTAATACCTTCTTAATAGAGAAATAACAGAAGAAAAAGAGAAGAGAAATAATAAACAAGGTCGTTGCAAACCACAATATCTCTTGGCAAGAAGTCTCTGCAATGGTCCTCATGAGTCGTGACTAGTGCGCCACTGGTAGGAAAATCATAATTGTAGGCTTCATGTAGGCCATAGATCGATAAAACAATGTCACTTACACCATTTTTTTTTCTCTCTCTTTTCTTTCTTGCTGTAACGACAGCACTTCCCCCCCTGACCAGGGGCAAGGCATTGTTTAGGGAGAGCCTATATCATAGTGGCTGGTTAACCAGTTATGCACATTCATTGTACTTGTATACATATGTTTGGCAGTCATTATTTTCATATCCATCCAGGGAGCATTTAACGACATGTCAACCCTACGATGAGGAATTGTTGGATCATTATTACTATGAGAAAACAAGGACGGGGCTTACTAGTAGCCCGAATGAGCACGAGTACTTGTACTGATACGCAAATAATACGACTCACGGCTTTGGCGAGAGTGTGTGGGGCAGATGTTGATCAGGCGGTCAACAACAGTGACAAGGAACATGTACGGATGCCGATGTCCTAGGAAAAAATTTACCAACTTATTAGTGCATGTGAGGACGTCGCCAAGTATTACCCACCTGCCATCGTTCTATTCGAAGCCTGGTACGTATGGAGCCCCCGGGGAGCTGCTGCGGGATTACCGGTGCCTGAGGATATATTATGGGGGAATCCACTGATCGTTCGCCATCGAAGAGGCTCTGGTACGAGCCCCTTTCGAGCTATATCACAGACAGTTATACCAAAGCAATATCGTCTCGTAGTCTGCCAACACTTTGCAATTCCATGGTAGTGGGACCATGTAACTGGGCATCAGCAATATCACTGTATATTATATTAAAACTCACGCGTCATGATCACTGGGCCATACTCGCGCAGCAATTAACGAGTATGTAGTCTGAGTTGTCAACCATTGGTGTTGGAGGTCTCATCATGTATGAGAAAGCACTCCTTTAAGTCCCTCGATACAAAGCGTACCATTGAACACAGAGGGGCGATGTATGGCATAGGTACATGTATAGAGCATAATACATGTGTACAGGTATTAGCTTGCAGAGCAATATTCCTTGCAATTAATGCACGAAGAGCAAGGTGACGGAAACAGGTATTGACGCAGGTCGATCCACACACACATTCTCCACCCGGCCCGGGCTGGGGTATGGTCTAACGGTTGTCGCCGAACAGCCCGCCCCCACAGATTGTCCAAATAACGGCTCGAGAAGCAAGAAACGCCATCTCGCCATTAATAGTGGGGCAGGAATTGATTTGTACAATGTGAACCTATACGTCACTTGTCATTGTCGTCAAGTCCTAGTGTCGTATACCCCTGGATGCCGGTTAATAGTTAATACCGACCCATTGGCTTTGCCGGTATCCACCATTCTGGCCGGCCTCGTACTTGTATGTTGCACCCTGGTCCCCTCATGCCTGTCATTCCTCTAGACAGTAATAACAGCATGGGTCTCACCGATGGTAATACTCGTACGCCATACGAGTACACGCAGATATCCATTCGACTGAACAGGGGTTGACCAAAATGATTCCTACTCCGTACCTGTACACGTACGGAGTAATACAGGATGATGTTGGGCCCAAGCGGCATTACCACGGCCTTCAACTTGGATGCTGGGATGTTCTCCAGGGAAAGAAATTCACAACCATTGAGCTGTCATATACGCCAACTGCGTAAGGTGACCGCATATTGCAGCCGCTCACATAGTTGAGTAGATTGCAATTCCCATGTCGTACATATCCGCTAAGGGTACAAGGTAGGCCGGGGGTACAGTCAGGAAATGGAGGAATATCGGACGTCACAAAAGGGGGCACATCGGTGGGTGAAATGACCCGAAGGTCCTAACACCGTTGTATTGCGAAGACTGGCCTTCTTTAAAAAGCGCCATAGAAGAACCTTTCAGTCTTCGCTCACCTCCTGATCTCCTCCACCAGGTTGCGGTTGGTTCCAACACCGTTCTTCTCATTCATTCTCTATTTGCTTTCATCAGCCTGGTTCCCTTCTCCGCTGTAGAGCGACTTGAAAGCAATCCGTTCATTCGGCTGTCATTTCCCTTGGACGTATTTTGCTTTTTTATTTTTAAGAACCGCCAACATGAGGGCAGTACTAAGCTCTGCTGTCTTCGCCTCCTGTGTGGCAGCTTCGTAAGTTAGAGTCTTGCAAATTATGTTCATGCATGAGTGTATTGGCTAACATACTCGGGTATTAGATGGACGGTGAAGCCGGTCCAGGACCAGCCAAGTTTCCCCCCCAATGGCTACAACCTTCCTGCTGCTGGGCCCAAGGACAACTCGACATACGAGTACATCATTGTTGGGTCTGGCGCTGGTGGCTCTCCTTTGGCGGCTCGCCTAGCCCTCGCCGGCCACAGTGTTCTTCTCATTGATGCGGGAGAGGATCACGGAACTGATCGCCAGGTCCAAGCTCCCGCTCTGCACCCATTCAGCAGTGAATATAACCCGATCAAATGGGATTACTTCGTGGACCACTACGCCGACGAAGAGCAGGCTCTCAAGGACACCAAGTACACCTACCAAACGCCGGACGGTGACTATTGGTCAGCGATAGACTTCTCTGGAGAGCAGCCTCCGGCAAACTCGCAGAAGAAAGGAATCCTATATCCTCGTACCGGTGCTCTAGGAGGTTGCACAGTCCACAATGCCCTGATCACGATCAAGGCGACAGACAAGGATTGGAACGACATCGCCAACTTGACCGGGGATGACTCATGGGCAGCCGACAAGATGAACGCATACATGGAGAGGATGGAGGACAACCAGTACATCCAGGGTGCGCTCAACAACCATCATGGTCACGGCGGATGGCTGCCGACACGCCTCACTCCTGCGGTCCTCATCGCCGAGGACATGAAGGTGTTGTCCCTTATTCTAGCCGCCGCCAGGGCTACCGGAAAGAGCTTCCTTGATTCCATCACTGGAGCCATCACGGGCGTCGTGGACATTCTCGCTCTCGATATCAACGGCAACACTAAGCTGCGAGATTCTACGGACCTCATGTACCAAATACCCCTTTCCATGAACGGAGACTACATCAGGACCGGACCCCGCGACTTTGTGCTCAGTGTGGCGAATGCTACGAATGACGACGGTTCCAAGAAATACAAGCTTGACATCGCGCTCAACACACTCGTTTCAAAGGTCAACTTTGATACGTCCGGAGAGGTTCCTCGGGCCACGGGTGTCGACTACCTCCACGGACAGAGCCTATATCGTGCTGACCCTCGTGCCGGCTCCAAGGACGGGGGCGAGCCCGGAACCGTCCACGCTAGCCGTGAGGTTATCGTGTCTGGTGGTGCTTTCAACACTCCCCAGATCCTTAAACTGAGCGGTGTTGGCCCCGCCGAGGAACTTGAGTCACTCGGTATCACCGTTATCAAGGATCTTCCTGGTGTTGGCGGTAACCTCCAGGATCGGTACGAGGTCGGCGTTGTTGGCGAAGCGGAATCCAACTTCGCCCTTTTGGAGGACTGCACCTTCCTGGTCGGCGACGATCCGTGCTACAGCGACTGGACAGACAAAGTTGGAGGCCTGAAGGGTGGCTACACAACCAACGGTATTGCTTTCGGGTACCTCCATCACTCCTCGGTAGCGGGTGAGGATCCGGACCTGTTCCTTGGAGGTGTCCCCGCCTACTTCAATGGCTACTTTCCCGGCTACTCTACTCACAGCACGGATAAGCCTTCGATATGGACTTGGCTCACACTCAAGGCTCACTCCCGTAACCGCGCTGGGACTGTCAACCTGACCTCGGCCAATCCCCGCGACACCCCGCGCATAACCTTTAACTCCTTCTCTGAAGGAGGCGAAGATGATCTTCAGGCGATCGTTGAAGGCCTGCAGTATGGAATCGACGCTTTTGAGAAGCTTATTCCCATCGACGGATCCTTCAACCGCGTCTGGCCCCCAACCAACATCACCGAGCCCGAAGATCTCAAGGAGTTTGCCCGCAACGAGGCCTGGGGACACCATGCTTCTTGCACCGCCCCTATCGGTGCTGACGATGACCCGTTGGCCGTGCTCGACAGCGAGTTTCGCGTTCGCGGTGTGAATGGCCTCCGTGTTGTCGACGCGTCCATCTTCCCCCGCATCCCCGGCATGTACATTGCACTGCCCACCTTCCAGGTCAGTGAGAAGGCCGCCGATGTCATTATCGCGAGTGCCAAGGCGAGCTAAAGGGGCGTCTGATTTCCTCTTGGACCAACTGCTATGGAAACCCCACTCCTCGCACCCACCTTGTGTGAACCTTGCTGTGAGAGCGTTGGTTGTATTTTGTTTATAGTATCTTTTAGTTTTTAATCTTGTCTATATTAATATCTCTGATTTCAAAATGTAGTGATATCCTGGCTTGTATTTTTGCTTATAGTATACGCCTTGCGATGTAATATGGCTCTATGACTGAGAACCGCCTGTCCCACCGGTCCTTTGTGGCAAACTACTAGTGCTATTGGTTCTCGTAGTATTTCGTGCAAGTGTATTTAGAGTCGCAACTTATCCTGTCGACGAAGTTGGCCTTCATGCTACTGCGTGTAATTTAAGCCCCACCGCTATTTTCAAGACCGGGTCGTCAAAAGCAACATGACCCCTGCCTTGTTTTTATTACTGCTCGTGAAAGCCTAGGAGTCCACAAGGAAATGTCAGAACGCCTTTGAGATATGATACTACTACACGGTGCTATTGGCTGATATGCCTCGCGAATGCCCCAACCTAGTGCAACAGTCGTCAACATTTTACTGTGTATGCCCATGTATCAGCGCCAGGGATGCAGTCGTGGACGAAACGCAGGTAATCGAGTTTATCCCTCACTCTTCAATGATCGTCCTTTGTTTTTTTCTTGATAAATTACTGCCTGGCTTATAGCATGCTTGACCTGGATGAAAACTCTGCACCTTTCACGTTCATCCGAATATTTGGACTGGAACTCGCCCGCTCTGTCCGCTGAGTCTTCCATGCGAACTGCTACGGTTTTCTCCAGTTTTATTACGGCTTGGTCCATAGTCTGAAGCGAGAGAATTCACAAATTATCCGACCTTTTCCGCCGATACCCCTCTACCCCTACCCTCGGACCGAAATATTCCAACATGATATACAACGCAGGAAATGAGGTTGATATTCCTAGTGTTGACCTCCTGACTCTTCTATTCGGTCCGTGACCATCTGTTGAATTTTGACGTCTTTCAACTCTGCCTGCTCCTTTGCGAACTCTTACTTACTTCTATGGCTCATTGCTGTTGCATGTATATGTGTGCGGCATGCATTTGCCAGCAGCCCTTTAGACACTGAGCACTCTCGCGCGTCTGAGTCGACGCCCATACATGCCAATGTTAGCGACGTAGAGACTACGACGCTCACCAAAGCCGATGCCCGGGCAGCAACGCAGCAAATTGCCTATTGGCTGCGCGAGAAATATGGGATCGGTGCAAATCAAGGCGATACTCTTGACGACGTTGTGGTGGTGTGCAGCGGCGGCCAAGCTGCACTACCATGCCTATTCTACGGTATCGTGGCCGCTGAGGGTATCTACTCAGCCGCGAGCCCCCTGCTGGACGCATCTGGTTTAATGCAACAGATGAAAGATGGCCCCTGTCGTCTACTTGTTTGCAGTACGGCCATGCGCGCCGTTGCTCTGGCTGCTGCTGAGGGGGCGGGGCTACCCATGAGTAATGTTGTGATCATCTCCACGGATCCTCTCCCTAGGCTCGAGTCTGCTGATAAGAGTACTTCTTGGAAGTACGAGCGGGAGACACAGGCCCTCCTACCCTGGCGGCCCATCACAGACCCAGACGAGCTACGCACCAAGACAATCTGTCTCGTCTACTCATCTGGGACTACGGGCGTACCTAAAGGAGTGCGTATCTCGCATGCCAACATGGTGGCGGAAGTATTCCTTCCTGCGACCATCAATCGTCCCATATGGGATCAGTGGGCAGTTGCAGGCCGGCCTTTTGAGACGCGCACTATTGCACATCTTGGTACTGGCCACATATCGGGCGTCCAAGGCTACTTCGTGAATGCTTTTTTCGAGGGTGGCATTGTCTACTGGATGCCACAGTTTGATCTTGCTACCTTTTTATCCAGCATCTCTGCCTTGAGAATCACCACGTTCTTCAGCCTTCCCCGTATCTATGCCGCGATCACTCTCAACCCCGCTACTGAGGCTGCTGACCTCACATCGCTCCGTATAGCTTACTCGGGCGGCATGCCTCTGGATCCTCGTGTATATGGCAGTCCTAAGCTCCGCAGAGCCGGACATGACTCTGTTTTGCTAAGCCAGACATGGGGCTCCACTGAGACTACTGGTGCAGCCACGCATATGCCTCCTGACCGCTACGACGACACGGGTAGCGTTGGGATTCTACTTCCAAATGTTACCATGCGGTAAGTTATTATCATGTTCCAGTTAAATAGTCTATGCAAGACCGCTTATCATTCTACTTTGGTTTGACGAATATATATAGACTTGTGGACAACAATGGAAACGATGTGGAACCGGGACAGCCAGGAGAGGCGTGGTTGCGAGGGCCCATCATCACACAGGGATATCACAGGTCTCCGAGCAATTCTCGGCCAGTTTTTTCCGACGGGTGGTATCGGACTGGTGATTTCATCGAATGCCGCGGCGATCAGTTGTATGTCCTGGGCCGTTTGGAGGTATGTTGTGCAGGAACCTATGAGACCAGGTGTTGTGTAGGTAGTGGCATCCGTGTGGCTGACGATTGAGTTGTCTTCGTTCCAGGACATGATCAAGTACCGTGACTTCCTGGTGCCTCCTGCCGAACTCGAGGCATTGTTAGTGCAATACCCAGGTGTTGCCGACGTGGTCGTCATTGGTACTTCTGTTGAGTACGATGGCATATCTACACAGGTACCACGTGCCCTCGTTTCCCTTCAGCCGGGCATTGAAGCATCAGATTCTTTGATGGAGGAACTGGCCATTTATGTCAACTCCAAGGTTCCGGATCACAAGAAATTGCGAGGTGGTGTAAAATTCATCAGCAAGGTCCCTCGGCACGTGTCCGGCAAGCTGTTGCGAGACCAGGCACAGAAGCTTTGAGTTACAATGACCATGTGGGATTTCTCTCTAAAACATGTAGCAAGAGAAGTTAGCTTCCGGGAAATTGAAATATGGATCTAGAAGTAAAGCATTAAGAAGTACACTTCAATACATTTAGAGTACATATATATACGTTCGAATCATGAAGAAACACCATACATTTCCACCCCCAGATGGCACAGCAATAGACTAAAGCTCTCTTACAACGGAACCGCATGAAGAAACCGGCCGTGACCTGTCACTGTACAGGTACAAAGACTCAATGTGGCATCTCGTTCCAGTGGATTCTGCGCACATTCGTAGAGGGTGCTTTCATTAAGGAACCTCCCAATAGGTTCCTTTATAGGTTTACTAGAAGTCTAAGCCTTTAAGACAATTTAATTTGTTCATCGGTGATGTCAACATCCGGGGGGCATGTCCTGGTGTTCGGGATGTATGTAGCCGCTGGAGCCCGATACAGCCCCTCCCTGCCTCCACTGTTACACATGACTTCGTGTATCCAGCTTGCGTTCAAGCTGTCCTGTAAAGCGGCTTTTCCACCGGACGACAATTAAGGGTCACTTTCGTCCTGTATTTATGGCTCAAGAGTCATACTTTTACTGTGTATTTCACTCATAGCTTAGGTAAGTGGGACTCGACTATAATAACGTCGGATCTAGCATAAACAACAACATCCAAGAACCTACACACGACTGGCAGACCACAAGACATACTGAAAGAGAACATCTCTTTTTTTGTATGAAATCAAGAGTCTAATATATCTATACCTTCCTTCCATCATTGTGGCTCGGCCCCATGGGCACCGTAGACTACGTTTATTTATTTTATGCTGCCTTGGAATTACTAATGAAACAATCTGAAATAAAATCCGTACCAAGTCTTCATAAGACCTGCTTGTATATTTTAAATTTTTCTTCATATTGATACTGTTTGTAACAAGGCCCGATTGACCAACAATCCTCAGCTGTAAGATGAACATGTTGCACTGGATGACGCTGCAGTACACGGCAGATGTGTAATTGTCCATTTCAATCAGTCAGGTTAACGGTACAGGTTTAAACGCGATAAGAACACCTGTATATTAGATTTTGTGTTTTGGGAAACTGGATGAGTGTGCCGGTTGGGCTCAACTCTAAGCTACAGGGTAGCCAGAGATGAAGTCGTTTATGTTGGCGAGACAGTTAGGATGTCGTACCGAGCAATGAGGCAGTCACAGTCGTAGGTGCTACTGTTGAAGGAACTGGGGTTTCAATAGAAGCGTTGACTTTGTTATTAATAGCTGGGTAAGAATGACTAGGCTATGGAATTGGGTTTAGTATATACTAGGTGATTATTTGGGTTGGGCGGTGATCGCGGGGGCGATCATTGCGATCATTAAATGATTTAAATGAACGCGTTATTGGTGTAAAGGAATGTGGTGATGAGTAAGAGAAAAGGTGAAGTGCACGTGAAGGCCGCATGACGGGCTGTAACAAGATCACGGTGAGCCACGCAAGGGATCACCGTGATCCACGAGCCGTCGTCGGAATGATATAAGCGAGGCAAGGGGAAGATAGTGCGGTCTTCTGTCAGACGGAGCGGCAGAATAACGTCGGCAAAAAGCTCCTCTAAGTTACCAGATTGGAAGGGGAATAATCCAGTGGATATAAGTGGATGATTGTATTAAACAGGTCATATATATAGGAATTGGGGTTATTTAAGTGTTATTTTAATAATTTTCATAATAATAATTATATAGGGGTAATTAGAACTATAAACGTGGCCTTTTATCGCTCGGGGCAGTTGATCGGACCGGAACAACCTGTTCCGACTGATGACTCAGCTGCTTATCCCAACATCTTCCTTGATCACGTGATACGACCGCTCTCGCCGGCCGCACGCTAGACCTAGTCGTGACAATAAGAGGTTAGATTTAGTCTTAGATAAGGACACACCCTATGTTAAGTGTCATAGAAAAACTACTCCTAGATTAGATAAGCGGGACTCGACCATGAAACCGTCGAGTCCGTCGCCACGATTATAAGAAAAACAAGAATTTGATACCACACAATACCTTACCTACCTTTAACGTACGTGAGCGTGTTAGTAGTGTGTTCTCACTAATGCCTCCTCATCCCTTAACCTATTAATGGTTGATTCCTACGACTATAACTAATACTACTCGAGAGAAGTTTCTTATAAGTGTTAGATCCCATTCTCCCTTCGTTAGATCCGACACGGTCCTTGTCAAATCTAACACTCAAGGACATCTCTGCTTTTTGGGTCACTCTAAACACACCCAAAAAGTATGACATTAAACGTCTGCCTTACTTCCATACTATGAACTCACAAGAGACCTATAATACTTAGTTCGATACCCTAACAGCCTCGCCAACATAAAGCGACATCTCTCTCTATCCTGTAGCTCAGAGTTGAACCCAACGTCACAGCGTGTGTGTGGAGTTGATGCATGTCACATAGTGAATCAGACCACTGTGGCAAGCACGTTATCAACACTCGTACCTACCACGAAAACTATATCAGTGTCACGTAATTCGGTTGTGGAGGCATCAACTTGTTGTGTATGTGTTGTGTGTGTCTGTTCCAGGTCTCCTCAGGAGACCTCGGTTGGGTACAGGTAGTTCGGAAATCCCCGACCCGCAGCTATTTTTCTATGGAGGGAGGAGTATGGCACATTATCCCTCTGCATGTCTCACTTCGTGACAGTCAGGGCCATTAGAAGAAGCCTACTAAGGTGGAGCCATCGGGACGGAAGAGGTTATATAAGTAACTGCCTGTCTCGTTCTATAATGGAGAGAGGGGGTTGGGGGGGTCAACGATTAATATATCCTCATCCCCTACCGCGCCTTTATATCCACTGCTTCGCTACGACTACGCCGTCACTTAGTAGACCTTATCACTTACCTCGCTACTCTCCCGTCCTAAGCAGACTCGTTGTCTGACAGACCGCTAAGCCTCCTTCCCGTAGCAATGGCGATTATGTCGGTACTCCTGAGCCTTGGAATTGGCTTGGGAACTGTCTATTTTTTCCTTCAGCTTCTCAAGACCTGGTCCCGGCCGCCGAAGCCCCCCGGGCCAAGGGGTTTCCCGCTTCTCGGAAACATTAGCGACCTACCCCAACCCGGGGTCCTTGAGGCCTATCACTGGTTGGATCACAAGCGCAAGTATGGTTCGTCGAAACCAGTCTTACATACTTCTCGTGTAGTAGGGGTGCTCAAGCTAATCCATCATGCTATTCGTTTTAAATAGGCCCAATCTCATCCGTCACCGTCATGGGGACAACGATGGTCATCATCAATGATGCTCAAATTGCGGCGGAGTTGCTTGAGAAAAGGTCCTCCAAGCATTCTTCTAGGCCGAAGCAAACATTTGCCGGCGAAATGTAAGACTAGTTACGAAGTTTGGCGTATGATGGAAATAACAATGGTAATGGTATCATAGGATCGGTTGGGACAACTCACTTGCGCTATTGCCCTACAACGATCGATTACGAACATACCGGATGCACATGAACCGCATAATTGGAACCAAACCTGCTGCATCACAATTCCACAGCCTCCAGGAGGCTGAAGTGGGCCATTTCTTGCTACACCTCCTGGACCAGCCCGAAGATCTAGTCCCCCATATTCAAAAGTGCGTTTGCGACCCTGATGAAGATTCTTTTATTGGCTGCTACTTACATGTTGAGTTTTAGGGAAGCAGGGTCCGTCATTCTTAAGATTGCCTATGGGTATACAACGGAGCCGTTCAAGAATGACTTGCTTGTCGACATGCTCGTGGATGCCATGGACAAATTTTCCGTGGCCGCCGTCCCCGGTGCTTTCATGGTCGACATGCTCCCATCCTGTCAGTGTATACCTATCACTGACTCCTCTGTCCTAGCTTGTTGAGTATGGTTCTCTAACATGCGACAGTGAGATACTTGCCAGAATGGATCCCTGGAATGGGGTTTAAAAAAACGGCTCACAAATGGGGAGCTGAGCTGACCGACGTGGTCGAGAAGCCTTACGTCTTTGTCAATCACCTCCTGGCGCAGGGAAGTGACCGAAGCTCATTCCTTTCGCGCCTCATCGAGGCCGACAATACTAATGAAGAGAAGAGATTCATCAACAAATGGTCGGCCCTGTCTCTATACACGGCCGGCTCTGACACGGTGAGCTCCAATCTTGGCTCGTGGCTCCATAATTTGATTCTAACATCCTTCAGATCGTGTCCACCATCTCATGCTTCTTCTTAGCTATGACTGTCTATCCAGAAGTGCAACGCAAGGCGCAGGAGGAAATCGACAGGGTAGTGGGCCAAGACCGCCTGCCTACGTTTGCCGACCGCGAGAACCTTCCCTATGTTGAGGCCACTGTTAAGGAAGTTCTTCGTTGGCATCCAGTCGGCCCCATGGGTCTCCCTCACACAAGCACGGAAGACGATATTTTCGAGGGTTACTTTATTCCCAAAGGGTCCATTTTGTTTGCGAATATCTGGTGGGTGAACTGATCTAATGCTCGGATGATGTTGGGCTGTAGGCTCATGCTTGATATTTACCAGGCACTTTACGCACGATCCAGAAGTCTATGAGGACCCCATGTCGTTTAACCCTGAGCGCTTCCTTGCGAAAGACGGCCACGAGCCTGCGCCTGACCCACGCACGTTGATTTTTGGTTTTGGTCGCCGTGTCTGCCCCGGGCGCAACCTCGCTGATAACTCTTTATACCTCAATGTTGCGCAGGTTCTCGCTGTCTTTGATATTGGCAAGGAGGTCCAGGGCGATAAAGAAATTGAGCCAACGATCAAGTTTACGCCAGGTATCATCAGCCGTCCTGAACCGTATCAGAACTCGGTGAAGCCCCGCTCGCCCCATCACGAAATGTTGATTCGATCTATTGAGAAGACACATCCATGGGAGGAGAGCGATGGCAGTGTTTTGGAGAATACCGTTTGATTGAAAATAACATCTTGGATTTATTTCCCGAGTATATTCTCTAGAAGTATTTTGGTGACGGTAATAGATGGAGCTTGCTTGGAATATTAATTGAAGTCGCGTCATCAGATTTGTATGGAGCAATTATGCATGTAGTATCAGGTAATAGTGGAGAAGAATGTAGGGGGCTGCGCCCCTCCCTGTGTTTGATGCCGATCCCACTTTTTTTTATTGATACCTCGTTGTGGTCATCCATGCCAAACCATTCCCAGTCTTTGAAGATAACTGTAAATCGAACCCTTATGAACATTTCCAATACTGCTCATCCAACGAGCAGCGAAGCTCCCTAGAAACGATCAATCCTCTGTCCGTTGCAAATGTTTGGGACAAAATCTCACCAGCTCGAGGTCCACGTGAAGCAAACCCAAGAGCCTCGACGACCCAAGGGGCGAGGCACACTAGCACGCCCAGAGCGATAATGGTTCCGGCTGCGATGAGTGTCGTATAATAGGGGTGTTCGTGAGAAAACTCCCGAGCCATATCGGTGGCGCGCTTTATTGCTTTGTTCATTGCATCGGCCACCTGGGCACTTCGCTGAATAATGTCTTCAATACCTCGGAGGATCCTCTCGGCAATCGCATCCGTTATGCTAGCCACTGAAATCACAGACTTCAGTCGTTCTTCAAGGTCCTTGTTCGATTCATCAGCCGTTCTAAGGATCTGGAGAATCTGCGCTGCAGGATCGTCACTATAAGCCCGCACGACGGGGCTTTCAACAACGATTGTATGCCCCTCCTTCCATTGCGGCGAGTCGTCAGGGATACTCGGAACACAGCATTTGAAAAAGTTCATTATGAGCAGTGTAAGGTATGCTCTACTCCTTGAATTTACTCTGTCCTGTAGAGATGTCTGGTGAGAAGACTGGGCATCGTATTTATTTATGCTGAGGGGTAGGTTCCGTACCGAGTGACTCTGGAAATCGACGATACAATTAAGATATGAATTCGAGGTTTTTATATGTCATTGGACGACTGCATTATTTCCTTTCTTTTTCCATCCAATTTTCTGATAAATGACAGCACATGCATGGACACATGCATGGACGGGATGCATGGACGGGATGCTCACGCAAGTTTCCACCCCCGACGATTTTCACGACGTACATGTAGCTCGACTTTCGTCTCTCACAGTAGGAATCATGTATCGTACTGTGATATTGCACAGAAGAGCTCCGGTCTTCTCGCAGGCTACTCTCTGAAACGGTTGTCTGATATGATCTCTGACTGGTTGAGACCTGGCGCTTAGCTGCGCCGGTTCTCACACCGACCAGGCATATATGCTTCCTGCATTGTGATCTCAAAGAAGCTGCGCTGCATGCGCGTCGGCTTTTTGTGATAAAGGACATCTGTGCCCGTGGGCATAGAGACCCGCCAAGAAGGGGAGGGGAAAATCGGTGATATATCCTCAGCTTTTCGAAACCGACACGCATCACGGAATTGTATGCACGCCAAATCCAGATACGAGAACTGTTGATAAAGGATGTCGCTGAGGCCATACATGAAGTCCTGAACCCGGAAGGCGTTGCGATCGTCCTAGGATGCATTTGTTTGTGGCAATGCGGGGAGTTCAAAAACCAGGGTCTCTAATTCGCACCCAAAACACTGTTAGGTGGGCTGAGAAATGACCATACCAGGCTCAATAATTATGTACACTACTTAGATTACGACGCAATTCGACTAGGCCCATTTGATAGATAAGATAGACTCCGATTTGCAGATATCCTTTGTTGGAAACCACGGTTCTCCTGGCCCTCAATAAGCCGGGATTTAGAAGAGTACTAGCAAAAAAGTCAGCGGCTGAGGAAAAAAAGCAGTATGGCAGACCTTCCCAATGGTGATTCCTTGCCAGCCGAAATAGTATTGATTTTTCTCCATTTGTTTTTCTCTCCCGTGGTTAGTGCCCCCAGTAAACCACCTCCCCCATCACCTGTGACTCGTGAGGTGCATTCACGTTCATGCTGGGCGCTAGTTATGAGATAAAACCAATATCATGCCTGCGCGACCAACAAAATGCATAGTCCTATAGAAATTCAAGTAAAATTAGCCTGTTTTCGTGTAATAACAATCCCGACGTCCATATGATTCATGATTGGGTCACTACTGTAGTCTTTAGCCACTTGAATGTCTATGCATCTCACTTCTGGTTTAGAAGATATCATTGGATATACTTATCCGAGGACCGAGAGGTCCAAGGTCAAGTTTGATAGGACCTAGTTATGTAGAGACAATATGCCCACCATGTCGTCTATACTCGTGTGTTGTCTATTGTCAGGGCCATTAGAACGGGAGAGGTCATATAAGTAACCGTCTTCCTCGTAGAACGAGGAAGGGGGGTCAACGATCAATACATCATCATCCTTCACCGTGCCTTTATATCCGCTGCTTCGCTACGACTACGCCGTCACCTAACAGGCCTTATCACTTTCCTCGCTATTCTCCCCTCCTAAGCAGACTCGTTGTCTGACACCTATACTCCTATGCTACTGCCCATATCCAATACCAAACACTACTCCCCAGTTATCAATCTTCCTTCTACTGCCAGAACACCGGCAGCATGGCGTCCCTAGACTCTCTAAAGAGCGTTTTAAAGCAACATGCCGACGGGTTGACACAACGACAACTATCTGAACGACAGTACTCGGCCGGGTTCGAAATCTTTTGGCAGGCGGCAGGGTGGAAAACATACGAAAACTTCATAATCCCAGGATTGAATCGCCTTTTGGAGCCGTTGATTAGTCTACGTTCGAGCGTATCCATACTGGAAATTGGACCCGGGCCCAAGAGCTTGGTGGGCTACCTACAAACCAATGTCCGCGAGAGGATCAGAGAGTACACCGCCTACGAGTCCGATTCTCTGAGCGCTGTGAAATTGCAGAAATGGATTTCTCAACCAGCTGAGGGGGGATACCTGCTTCCCAATCTGGAGCGCCCCCCTGTCATCCATCAAGCTCCTTTTGGGCATGGGAACGACCGCTACGATACCAATTTCACGAGTGAGGGTCTCGTGAGAAATTATGATGTAATACTATTCTGCCATAGCATGTATGGAATGAAACCAGGATCCAAGTTCATCGAAAGAGCATTGCAGATGCTCACTGGGCCATCGAATAATAGCGTGGTGGTGGTCTTTCATCGAGAAACTGGATTGGAACTTGATGGTCTAGTGTGCCAACAGATGGCCACCTTTCATGAGGGAGTCATCCATGTTGAAAATAAGGATGAAACCATACTCGATTTTTCTCACTTCATTGTTGGATTTGATCTGGACTTGACTGAGAGTCCCGCGGATGACGTTTACCTTGAGTGGCTCGAGACATGCCGCTCCCTTTCAACGCGAGGAGAAGACCACCCGAATCACCTGGTATTCAGCGCGCCAGAAATCATGATGGCCTTTACGTCACAGGCCAAAGGACTTCAAGAGCTCCTGGGAAAGGTAGTTTCCACAGACGAAAGGCGACCAATCAAAAACTGGGAGGCTCGTCTTCACCGTGCCGCCTCTATTATCAGGCCGATGGATGTTCGAGACGTGCAACATTGCATACAGTGGGCCATAAAGCATGAAGTCGGACTCACTGTTATATCTGGTGGCCATAGTAGTCACTGTCTTGAACCAAATGTCGTGGCTGTTGACATGGCTGCTTTTGATCAAGTACATGTTCTCAATGGCGATAAGAATAATGAGGCCGTTCCTGGCATGGGAGCCCCCACTTTGGTCGCCGCCGGAGCTGGTTGCAAGGTAGGAGACATCGTTCGCACGGCTTTGGAAGCGGGTGTCCAGGTGCCACTGGGTTCCCGCCCCAGTGTCGGTGCGGGTTCATGGTTGCAAGGGGGAATTGGCCATTTAGCTAGGTCGTGCGGACTCGCATGCGATGCTATTGTCGGAGCTGTGGTGGTAAGCCCTAAATCTGGCCAGTTGCTCTGTGTCGGCAATGTCCCCCGCCAGCTTCGGACACCTGATTTAGTACGGCCTGAAGATGAAGCCGATCTCATGTGGGCCGTGAAAGGTGCCGGGACTAATATCGGGATTGTTCTTTGGACCATCTTCGAAGCTTCTGCGGCTTCATCGTTCGCAATTCGAAAGTGTGTCGTTCTAATGGAAGATGGCTGTGAGGCACAGAAAAAAATCGCCTACTTTGACTCATTCGCTCAGTCGTTACCCAAAACATGCTCAGCTGATGCATACATATGGGACGATGAGGAGTTACATCTTGGTGTGACCATGTTTGAGTCAGGTTCGACAAGCGATGCCGGGGATTCTACCGCCATGACCTCTTTCACAGCCGCAGACCCGCTTCTAGGACTAGCAGAACGACCAGAGACATTGAATCACCTAGATTTATTCGAAGCTGAAATGTACATGTCTACAATACATGGCGGCCATGGAGGAGGCAAGACCGATTCATTTAAACGATGTGTCTTCTTGAAAAACATCGGGTCGGTTCAGATTGCAGGGGCCCTAGTCAAGGCCGTCCAGTCCCGTCCAACACCATTTTGCTATTTGCATCTTTTGCATGGCGGGGGCTCTGTCAGCGAGGTTGGCCCTGGAGATACTGCGTTTGGCTCCCGAGACTGGAGTTTTGCTTGTGTGGTAACAGGTGTCTGGCCGCGGGGCCAGAGCCACGACAAATCCGCACGAACCGCAGTATCGTGGGTTTACACCGTGGTCCGGGATCTGTTGCCATGGAGCAGCGGTGTCTATAGTGCAGACCTAGGAAACGACTCCAGGGATGCCCCACTGGCAGCAAAGGCTTTCGGACCAAACATACCACGACTGTCTCGTCTCAAAGCCAGGCTCGACCCCTTCAAGCTGATACGGCATGCCTGTCCACTTCCAGAACCGTCGAACAAACAGCGGATCATCATCCTCGTAACGGGGGAGAGTGGCGCTGGAAAGGACTACTGCGCAGCCATATGGGCTTCGATGTTTGCCAACAACGGAATGACGACACATGTCGCAAGTATCAGCGATGCAACCAAGCGAGCGTACTCGCTAGCCGAAGGGGCCAACTTCGAACGACTGCTGGGGGACCGTGCCTACAAGGAGAAGCACCGTCCAGAATTGACGGCTTTTTTCAAGCGCCAGCTACTCTCAAGACCTTCTCTGATGGAGGAGAACTTCCTGCAGGTGGTGGAGGACGCCCTCGATGTGGACGTTCTATTCATTACCGGACTGAGAGACGAGGCCCCTGCCACGAGATTTTCTCACACCGTACCCGATAGAAAGCTGCTGGATGTCCGCGTGCAAGCCAGTGAGGAAATGCGTAGCTGCCGCAGGGGAGCTCTACATGACGATGCAAGTCTTGATGAGATGGCCGTTCCCACGGGCCTCCAAAGATCCGAAACAATGCTCTACCGTCCCAGTCTTGTTTTTGATAACAGCACGTCGGATGGTGAACTGGCGAGAGGGTGGTCGAATCGTCACCTGCTCCCATTGATGGATGAGAACCTACAGCGTCTGAACAACATGGTGCGCCTGGTTCCCGGCTTTCCAAGGCCGACCGTCAAATTCCGACACGTGCTTGGGGTTGCACAGCAACCCGGCGGGCTCTCGCTATGCGCATCCCTTTTACGCTCCCACTTCGCCGACGATTGGTCCCGAGTGGAGAGGGTAGCATGCTGCGAGGCAGGCGGCTACATCTTCGCATCAGCTCTTGCACACCAGGTCAATTTACCGTTGATTCTCATTCGCGAAGCTGGAAAACTACCTCCGCCGGTTGTTTCGGCCATCAAACGCCCTTCACACATTTCGTCTTCGTCATCAAGTAGCTCCGGAGCCAAAAAGATTGAGATGGAGCTCGAAGCTTCTACGGTACGCGGGCAAATAGTGGTAGTTGACGACGTCCTTGCGACGGGGAACACCCTTGGTGCGCTGTTGATGCTTCTTAAGCACGCCGGCATCAATACTGACAATGTCAGCGTCTTGGTTGTGGCTGAATTTCCGGCACACCGTGCTCGTGAGAACCTCCGGATGCGTGGTTTCGGAAGTGTAAGAGTTCAAAGTCTTTTGGTATTCGACGGTCTATAGCTTAAGAGGATCTTCTTATGTTCGAGTAGTTCGAGCCCGTGATGTAATACAGAAAACGTCTACATGGGCCGAATTTAGTATTTTCCTTATCATTGAGTGCGCGTTTACCGTGCACTGCCGCGTAATGCTCTGCGTGTCTTAATCGGCTAGATCGGCACATTTTATCAAGATATGTAGGTCTATTACGGTCGCACATAGCCCAACTGTCCACTTTCGATATTAATCGGGGTTTTTTTTACCGGAGCTTCTTCCCAAATGGTGTGAGAATCCATCTGTGCAGGGCATTCAATGCACGTTTGGCCAATTGATACTCGATGTAGAGGAAGATAGCAACTATCACGAGCCAGTGCACAGCATGCAAGTGCCCGCCTATAATCTTTTGATCTAAATGCTTAGCCGCAAAAGGCAGGATGTAGCAGGCGGGACACCGCTTTTACTGCGTGGTACGTTACCTTATTTTTTTTTTGTTTGATCGTAATACCGCACCACTGGATTCAGCTATTATTTCATGTAGACTTATTAGTGCCGGCAGTGGCTGATTAAGATAAGCTGAAGTTCTTCTCCGAGTTTGTCTCGTCAGCTCCTCTTTCTTCAGCATTGTCGTATTCAGTATCACCTTCAAGGAGTTACTGAAGAGGAAGGGCTAATCTTTTTATACAATGAAGCCTCTTCAGCCTGTAGCCTATCTGGCTTCGTTGCTCCCGGCCGCCCTTGGTTGCGGCGATGACGATGGCTGCTATGGCCCTTCGGATGCAGTCGAGCACGTACGCCATGTGAAGCGCATTCAGCCTGGTGCACCCGAGGCTTCGTACTGGCCCAAGGCGCCCCTTGAATGGGGGCAAATCAATTTTATCCATACCGTGAGGTCTTCATCTTGTTCTTCTCATTTCCTCCTGGGCAAGAGCATCCATTGCTTACCGCAAAACAATTAGACCGACACACACGGATGGTTGGAGGGTCATATAAAGGAACAAAACTATGGAGCAGATTGGGGCGATTTTGTCTCCTTCTCAGGCCGCATGAAGCAGGCAGCTGGGAACATGGGCGTGGATCTACTTCTCATCGATACCGGTGATCTGCATGATGGCACAGGCCTATCTGACGCTACCGATGTCGACGGCGAAAAATCGATGACCATTTTTAATAACATTGACTACGATCTCCTGACAATTGGTAAGTAATCTATTGCAATGTACATCAAGCTTCGTTGCTGACATTCGCACACAAAATGGCAGGGAACCATGAGCTGTACGTATCTGAGGTTTCTCAGCAGATGTTCACGGTGTACTCCGAGATGTGGGGAGATCGTTATGTTACATCCAACGTGAAGATCTTCAACCAAACGACTGGCCAGTATGAGTATGTGGGCGCCACCCACCGTTACTTTACTACTAAACAGGG
This sequence comes from Geosmithia morbida, assembly GCF_012550715.1. NCBI lineage: Eukaryota > Fungi > Ascomycota > Sordariomycetes > Hypocreales > Bionectriaceae > Geosmithia > Geosmithia morbida. The sequence goes on from NW_023336201.1 coordinate 26,036, forward strand.
CCTGCGTATCATGGCCTTTGGCGTCCTCTTCGACTTCACTGGTAGGGTCCCATGCACGGGTCCCTCGCTGTTCAAAAAAAAAATTGTAGTTGCTAATTCTTTTCTCCCAAGGCAACTCCAATGCTTCTCAAGTCATCAAGGCCTCTGATATGGTGAAAGAGCAATGGTTCAAGGACGCTCTTACAACCAGCGACCCTATTGATATGTTCATCCTCTTTGGCCACAACCCTGTACGACCTACAGATGATACCAGCACGTTCAAGATCGTTTGGGATGCCATGCGGGAAGCTCGCCCAACAACTCCAATTCAGATCTTCGGGGGCCACACCCACATCCGTGACTTTGCTGTCTATGACAACAGGTCTGTAGGGATCGAGTCAGGCCGGTATTGCGAGACTCTTGGTTGGATGTCCATGAGTGGCTTTGACTCCGAGAATAGCGGCTTCAGAGGTGCCAAGAACCCTCGTGGGGTGAAAAATCCGACGCACCGAGCGACCAACAGCTCAGTCTCACCGTTCCTCTACTCCCGGCGCTACATGGACTGGAACCGCAATACTTTCATCTACCACTCCCGCATCCCGGCCAATACCTTTGATCGTCATGCCGGAGAGGTCGTCACTCAGAACATTACCGGAGTCCGCAAGGAACTCAAGCTCGGTGAAGTCTACGGGTGCGCACCGGAGACATATTGTATATCATGCGTCCCGTTCGAAGACGAGAAGAACATCTTCCCCGCCGTCATCGTCCCAGCAGTGGCTTCCATTGTTATTAACGAGAGTCGAGCCGGAACCCCCCGGATCATACTTGGTAACACGGGTGCCGTTCGATTTGACCTACACAAGGGACCGTTCACGTATGACGATAACTTTATCGTCTCTCCCTTCAGTGATGTCTTCCTCTACATTCCCGATGTACCCTTTTCGAAGGCGGACACCATTATTGATCAGTAAGCTACAATATGCAAACCCTGACTGCCCAAAATCGCTGACCGGGTCTATTGTCATCAGGCTCAATAAGGGTGGTGCCGACAAGCGAAGCATCTTTGCCTCCATGCCTACTCCTAGAGATGCCTGTACAGATCCCATAATAGGGACATTAGGGCGTCGCCAGGTGGAGGGGCCTAGAGGAATTATCCGGCGGCAAGAGCCTGTCACATCCGGATATGTGACCTCTGATGACTGGGGCACTGATGGTATACTCCCATCCCTTTTCTGATGTAGCTATTCTCTATGGCGTGAGTGATCACTCGGCTCTGACAATATCCTGTAATAGGTGACGACTCTGTCCATACCAACCTTCCGGACTACACTCTGCCTGACTACTGGGAATCTCGTGCCGGGTTCCCTAAGGATGACACTAACCCCGACTCTGTCGACTTGATCTTTTTAGATTTGTAAGTGCCAATAGCCACCAATTGCCGCTGTTTTGTGGAGGGGCGCTGATAAGTACACCTTCTGTGTAGCATCCAGGACTACATTCTCGAGTATTTGGGTGACGACTACTCTGACGACATGGTGGAGTGCTACATTGATTGCGAGTTCACCAGCCGAGGTTAGTGGCATAATCATCTTTATATCCATCAGCGAGAAGTATATTATGTGAAATTGTTACTCACGCTCTATTCTCTCAGATTTCATGCTTCCTTATGCCAAGAGCGCTTGGCAAAAGAACATCGACAATTGTACCCTATCATATGCATAGTCGTCCAGGAATATGAAGGTCGTTGTCCGAGGGCACTTGACTGACCAATTCGCACCGGAGGTTTTCTTACACATCGCAAGTATTGTCTTGCGCGAGCAACAATCTCAGACATAATTCCAAATAGAACTCGTTGTATATATGATAGCTGTGATCTCGTGGATGTAAGTAGCCTTGTCCGCAAGTGCAAATGCCAATGGCAGTAATAGAAGCATGACACAATCATGTTTTCAGAATAATAGGGTTTCTTAAGTTTCCTTTTATCAGTATTTCAACCAAGTCCATTTATTTGTGTAAGGTGTGGTATTCGGATCTGAGCTACCCGAGCCTGTTTCTCTTCATGTCAGACAATGAGTCTGCCTAGGAGAGGGAGTGGTGGGAGAAGTGGTAAGGTCTACGTATAGATGTCAGGTAGAAGCGTTATAGTAGTAAAGCCACCTACAGAAAGTGTATGTGTATTGGACATAACCCCCTTTATTGACGAAATCGAGGTCAGAGACTACTTATATACCACTTTCAGGAACCTTTTGCACTACCTTCGTACAGTTCCCTGAATGAACCCTGACAGAAACAACATGCCTATCATCATTATGTGGTGCTATTATTTAAAAAAAATAATCATGGTCTCTCCCAAAGGGCATCATGTACATACACTGTCGCACTTTGATGTTAATGGGAAAACCACCTTATCAATCAAGGTTTTACACTGCTGATGGCAGGCATCGTAAAGTTGGTAAAGAATGTTACGCCACCCGTCTTTGATGTAGTTACCACGCCATCGGCAAGACCGCAGATATCTTCAAATGAACCGGCATTCTTCCATTTCTCAGCCAGAATTTTATCGTCGTATTTGTCAAGGGGGCAAGACTTTCCAGGCCCCTCCGAGCAGTCAGTCACCGGGTAGACTGCATCGTTGAGTAGCACTCGGAGGTACGAAGTGCCGTGGCATCGGAGGCGTTCAAAAGCAACCGTTCCCCTCATGGGATTGTTGCGGCTGGAGACATAGATCCGTCTCGGGTCCATCGAGTCAGATGGCAAGGGCTGTTGGCGGTCGAACAGTCCCATGCTCGAGACCAGCTGGTTGAGCTGATTGTCGTGCGTGAACGCTACAGTCAACTCGCCAAGGATTTCCTCGCCATTGTTGGCGCCCACAAGGGGAGTCTCAGGCCCGGACCTAAGGATGTCAATTACACCCTGGATAACGGGGAGCATGACGGAGGCGTTGTGGTAGCTTCCGGGGCCGGTGCCATAATAGTAACGCAGATCCTGGCGATACTCATATTGCAAAATCTCCGCTTCGGTGAACACCCCGCAGAACGGGCTGACCTTGCGGAGAATCTGACTCTCAAATCCACAGAGGTAGGGAAATTTGCTGATGTCATCGGTCGTCAGGCTCAGATTCCCCTTGATCAGTTGGTTGAGCCTTGTCGCAATGGGAGGCAAGTAGATGCTATCCCATTCGTCGATGTAGCCAGCTCCAGAGTTGTCCTCATACGCGGGGCACGAGTCTGAAGTAGCTAGTGAGTTGCCGACGGCAGAAGAATCAGTTGAGAGGATTGGCTTAACGGTTCCCAGCGTTGTGGCATTGGGACCTCCGTAGCCTCTGGCGAAAAGTCTGGCAGAGTCGATGGTCCTCTGGTAGTTGTTGGCCCAGACATGGAAAGGAGAGCCATACTTGTACCACCCTGGGTACCTGGTTCTCAGCTCAACACCGAGGTGGTACCTAATAATGCTTTGTTTAGCCGTGGAAATCAAAGAGATGATAGACGCTATTGCTATAGCTCACAGCTCATCATAGCCTCCGGGGGAGAGCTGGGCCAGCTGCTGAGCTGGGTCGTCGAGCACGGGCTTCCAATCTGGGAGGAACTGAAGCGAGCCGTCTGCCGTAAATTCTTGGGCTTGAAGCTAGAAAAAAAACACTGTTAGCTTTTCGGAAGAGCGAAGACGGTGCAGTGCCACTTCACATACCTTCTCATGCAGGTCAACCCATTCGGCATAGGCTCCTGGGTCTGGGTAGCGGCTGCCGTGGCGGACTATATAAACCGCTTGGTCCACGGTACAACCAACGGGCACTTCGTTTGGAATGCCAAATACGTTGGGACCTGATGTCAACGGATGCAGTTGTCAGTTCTGATCCCAGATTCCTATGCCCACTGCCACTCACCAGTGAACCAAGGGCTGTTGGCACCGAGATGCTCCAAAACGTTGAACTCAGCGACACCAACACCCACCAAGGTGGAGAAAACAGCAGAGTACTTCATCCTCATTCAAGTACGCAGCCAAGTACATACAGCCTTTGGGGCTGGATTGTGTAATCTTGGGGATTGCACATCGCCACCGACGGAAGATAGGAGCAGCCCTTTTATCGTTGATTTTTACGGAGCGCATGTAGGCCCGGTCGGGATGAGGAGTGTAATCTACAGGGTTCCCCAGTGGAACCGGACGAACGCACTGTTTCCTCCGGACGGCGTATCGCAAAGCCTGCCTTGTTACCCACGTGCCTGCGTATTTTCTTTGCTGTATTAATAGTCGACGATTTTGTTATGTTCATGCATGTGGCGATTAATTTCGTGGGACCTCACATTATTGACCATGAATGTTTAATTGGCCGATTCTCCGCGGGTTGTTTCCTATTTGCTGCGACGCGACGACTGCTCGTTGGAGTACATGCGTATTGTGTACTGATAAAAGGCCTCATTGAATCAGAGCCGGCAAAAATACGGAACTTGCCTTTGCAGTATTAAGACACTCCGCTTGTGCCGCTTTGTACATCATGTCCGACTCCAACCGTTCGACAAACCGACCTGGCAAAGGGATCTTGGCATTGCAGCGAGGGGCCCGAAAAAGGTGGCAGTAAGAAAAATTCAACAACTTGAAGCTCGAGCAATCCTCCTTTGACCATCATATCGATGGCCGATGCTCCCCGAACTGGTCTTGTGGAGCGTTTAACAGCGTTTCACAGTGATGGTGACGAGACACGCAGCGAAATGATATTGTAATACAGCGGAGAATTGGACGTGTAGGTCAGGTTTCTTCCTCCGTGTGCAGTGGCTCTGAAGTGGCCATCTGTGCTGCCGAAATTTGTGGTCCAAGGAGCATTATCACCTCGAGATAGTACGGTGGAGTGGAAGCTGACCATAGGAAATGCATGGCACTGGACCGCCCTTGGTTGAGTTACACATCAAGCTCGGGCGCAGATAAAGGAGGATATCATGTTAATCGGAGACCAATATTTCAAGCATAATTTTATATTAACGTGTTATCAGCTCGGCAATCGGCCTCTATCGGGTAACCGCAAACCTCAATATAATGTTTCAATACTACGCAATTAACCACCCCAATGCCGAAGGGGGCCAGCTGGGGCCCCGCATGATGGGGGAAAAGAATGAATGGCTGATCGAGTCTTGTCATTCTCGGCCCGTGATAATAAATCTAGGCCTGTTCAATTAGTGACCACGATTGATCACTCGAGCACTCGGTAGTAACTGTACAAGTAGTCCTGTTATGGATATGAACCAATTCTCCCGTGAACAAGGTTAAAGGGTCATTGAGATCGTAAGACGGATGAAGACAGTTCATGCGAGACGCGTGAATGTATTTCAATCGTGCTGGTAATGGGCTATAAAATAAAAACAGTGAAATAGTCCAAAATAACAATATATGATGCTATCGCCTATGTACAAAAATCGTCACTTCTGAATCTCGCTCCCTCGTAATGCATTACCGCCGCCGTGTGGGAGCATTTACTCAACGGCTCCGCAGCTAAAGGCCTTCTTGACAGTACCATCTTCGAATTTGGAGTTCTAATATTGGACGTGTTAGCAGCTATTCGTATCAGCAGGATGTCGGGGTGGTCTCACAATGTCGGAAATACTGGCATAGGTTCCGCCTATCAGAATGGCGATGCCAATGACGAAGATGATTCCGTTGGCAATGCTCTTGTAAATGTTCTGCTTGGAGTACCAGGGGCCCTCGCGGATGAGCATGAACCAAAACATGGCGGGGAAGTAGAAAGTAAATCCGGTGACGAAAAGCGCCGAGGAGAGCGAAAGGAGGTCGTTGAAGAAGGGTATGGCCTCGGCGATGACGAAGGCGATGACGGTGATGACGCTGATGAGAATGAGCCAGCTCGTCCACCCTCTGGGGGTGTTTATGAACTGGGTGACAGTGTTGGCGAACATGCGCCTGTGGAGGTAGCGGCTGACGACGGTGGTGTTGATGGATCCAGAGATGTAGATGACGGGGAGTCCAACGCCAAACGCAACCTTGGAAACAAGAGGACCGGCCGAGAGGAGAGCGGGAGACTTGACGTCGACACCGACAAAGGCATAGATGACGGCACCGCAGATAGTGTAAATGACGATCTCAATGGTTCCTAGGGTCCAGATGGACTTGACGTAGTCCTTGGGCTCGCTCATCTCGTCCATCATGGAGAACTGGGTGATGCTGAAGCTGTAGGCAAACACGATGTTGGTCAGAGCGACAATAGCATCGACGAGAGTGCAGCCCTCCTTGGGCCAGGCGGACCAGGGAACCGAGGCCAGGCCGCCATCGGAGTCAGACGCTTTAATGCCGGTAGCAATAATCGTGATGCCGATAGCGAGAAGGATGGAGACAAAGTCAATGTATCCGAGGAAGGCAAGGTCGGCGAAGGATGGCGGGATAGCAAGGAGCAGCAGGATGATGGCGGATACGACACCAAAGATGATGCTGCAGACATTCTTGTCGACAATGGTCTGGAAAGCAATGGTGCCAGTCAAGCAGTGGGATCCGACGAGGAAGATGAGCTGCAGGCAGAACATGACACCGACAACCTCGTAACCGACGCGACCAAGAATCCTGCCACAGGCATCGGCGTAATGGTGGACATCGTTGTACTTGAGTTTGACCTGGCCGACAATGTAACTGGTGTAGATGGCGACCAGGCCGAGGCCAACTGTCAAGATGACACCTGCGACCATGCCGAGGGTGGCAAAGGCCGAGGGGAGACTGAGGCTGCCGAGGGCGATGGCCTCGACAATAAGCAGGATGGTCATGCGCTTCCAGCCAAGACGGTGGAAATGGGCATGGCCCTCAATGGCCTTTTGCTGATCGAACCCGCTTGCGTCGCCAATGGCCTTGATCGACTCGATATCATTCTGGGAGTCAGGTAGGTCGTACATCTTGAGGTCACCGCCCTTGGTCTGTTCGGAAGGGGGGGCATCGGTGATGGAGTCGCCCATGGCGGGGTTGGGGTGCTGAGCCATTGATGATGTTGAAATGTCTAGGGATTTGTGATCGTATGAGTGTGTATAGACCCTGTGTTGGCTCGCTCCCCCTCAATGGGCTTTGAAGAAAAGATGAAAAGGAGTCTAAAAGAAATGGTTTTCCCCCGAAGGTAAGAGATATGAGAAGGGTCGGGCGAGGGTTAATAAAGTAACAAAACCTTGGGCGGGGAGGGGAGGGGGGCAAGTTTTCTCTCGGAACAAGCGAGTAGCGCATGCAAGTGGCACAACTCTAGATAAGAAGAATTCAGGGCAGGGTTCCCGATTGGCAGTGGGTCTGAGCTAAAGCCATAATGCCGGTCCTTCGTCTTTGAAGAAGATAGAAAGACCTCCGGAAGACAGTTTGGGAGTTGGGAAGCTACGCGGGTGTGACAGGGACACATGACAACTTGGAGGCCTGCATCAACGAGGAAAGCTGGTCCCTTATTCCTACCCCCGTTGCACAACCCCGCAAACCGCAAAGGTTAAAGATCCCTTGATTTGTTGTCGTGAAATGTATGTCCTGCTGAGAGAAAAGCAAAGTTCGCGGTGTTGTGTTGTGTATGTTAGTCGTAAACGCGAACGGTCATGGTGGATATTCATGACAAATGGCAATGCAAGGATGCCACTTCCAACTAGACCGGACATTGGTCGTCCTCCTAAAGCCGTAGTATTAGCGGAACGTAAGCGGGTCTGTCGGCAATCACGTACGAGTAGGAGTAGTTAGTCTTTGTCATGTTTTTGATCCCGGACAGTCCGTGCTCACGTCGACTCGTTTTGCACGACGTAATAGAAACCGTATCCCTCCATAAACCTCTCCACAAGACGCAAACTGTTGTGGGGTTTATCTCTGGCGAATCCCGCCCGCGGAGAACAATGTATCGTTTGAAATCTGATATATGGACGACATTGACGAAACGTCGTTACCAAGACGTGCCTATCAGCCCGGGAACAGTGATCGAAAACCCCATCTTCGAGCCGTACGGGAAGACCGTAAAGTCCTCCACATGATGAAAGGAGTACGCGCAGATCATTGCAAGCTCGGAAGCAAAACTGCCGATGGCGCCGCGCCAAGCCGGCAGTGACGCGCTAAAGCTGCATGCAGCGTCGAGAAGATTTCTAGTAGGAGCTGCGGAGTGAGTCAAGCAGCCAATCGGATTTCGCGATATTTTTCATGACGTTAGTCTGGCCACACCTGGCGATTTTTTTTCGCCCTCGCTCCACGACCTCTCTCTTCTGTACCTGCGCTGTAATACCGTGTAATGCGTTGTGGAAGAGAAGAGAAGAAGGCGAAACAAACAAACAAACCCCTCATCAGGATACGCGACGTAGTATTAGTAAAGGCACTCGTACGTCCTTCTCGCACGCCACACATTTGTAGAGATAGTCAATACTGAATACTAGTAGTAACATTACTCCGTAATGCTCTGTACTCATACATGGGTAGCTATGGGATGCGGGACCCTGCTGAGAAACTCGTTCTAGTACTCCGTACTCCAGTACATGTAGTAATAATACTCTGTTCTATTGCAGGTAATACTCACAGCACTTTACCCATCATATGTACCTTAGTAACGCTCTCGTACTGCTATTACGTCGTATTAGGTAACGCTGAGAATGCAAGACCCCCGAAGCGCATGGACCAAGAACTGAGCCATTATACCCCGGGTGATAGCACTGCCCAGAGTCAAAAGACCCGCCCAGCTTCGAGATAGAACCGGGAAGGGCGAATCAAAAAGTATCGATTACTCTGTGATTGTAGGTAAAAGTTATCGTTTATCTCTAGAGCAGCCTAGGCTCTGGTGTTTGAAGCTTTGAACTTGTCAACATGAATATGTATGTTTAGGAGCTCATGTGGCGCAGTTGGCGGCGTGGCAACGTGGCTGCGCGACAGCTCAGGTTCTTCTCTCAGCCACCTTGTTACATAGTAACAATGAACTCATACAAGCATGGAATCATCGTTACATGTGCCCACAGAATTTTAGTCCGTCGTATGACCAATATCAATAGTAGGTTTTGCAAGAAAAGGGGTCGAGTGAGGGGAAAGGGGAATGATCATGTTTCTCTCAACTCAACTTGCAATTCATTGTTGACTAATACTACATGTACAACAGAACACCATCGGCAACATCAACCTGGCTGTTCCTCCTACTCCTCCGCCAATGGATGGCATAAGGACGCCGAAGCCTATACGTAATGTTACTCGCACATTACATGATCTTGACGGTGATCAAATATGGCCTTTCCTCTATCCTCGGTACATGTACATTTACACTTACGAAGTAATAATGAGGGCGTAGAGCATTGAAGATAGAGAGTTTCGGGTGCTTCTCCACGATCTAGTGATGATCACCAGATACCAGCCCAAGCGTCACAGACGCTGTCCGAAGATGACAAGATTCTTATGATATGAGTATGAACATTGAAATCAGCGTAGACTGTTCTGCTCTCGGCCTACGAATAATTGCGTGCTCAGTCAATCAGCCTCAGGAATTGCATAGGACCCCTGCGCCACACTTTCCATCACCCTATTATTGGTTGGTTGACAGTGGTACAGCCAATATTTCCGAGATAGATCCGGTGTCAAAGCCACTCCAAGTGACCTTGCTGCGCCGCAAAGTCCGTCATCGCTGAGCTGTTAACAAGCATTGCCACCCCGCACGTCCATATCTATGACTTTATCTAAACGTATTTTAGCCCGCTTACCTCGCCGATTCTTCCATTTCATAGTATTCCGCGCATAGAACGTACCCGATCTTCAATACTCTATACTTCTCGGCTCGCAACTTTACCCTGACCTTCACGTCAACCGTTGTCAGACCATAGGTGACACAAAACAACACAACCTTTGCGCGCGTCTTACGACAACTCGGTTCCAAAGCCCCACAGATGCAAGGCTACAACGCAGCACCACCCCCCGGAGCTCCTCCCGCAGGAGGCGGTCCACCACTGCCCGAGGGTTGGATATCTCAATGGAACGACCAGTACAAGACATGGTGAGTCAACTACTTCTCCTTCTGGATTTGCGGCTCTCTGTTTGAGATCCTCAACTTATATGGAGAGCTCTCCCTGTCTAACAAGCAAACTCGCATTAGGTTCTACGTCAACACCCACACCCATGTTTCGCAGTGGGAACGTCCCGCGGGACCAGCCCAGTACTCTCAGTATGGGGCAGCGCCACCCCAAAACACCTACTCCAGCGATGCTGAGCTGGCCGCCAAACTGCAGGCTGAAGAAAACTCCCGGGCGTACGGCTCGTCCCACCAGCCAGGACCCCCTCCTTCCTATGGCCACCATCAACATGCATACCCGCCAAGCCCTCAACCCCCGCAGCAGCAGCATTACGGTGCACCCCCCCAGCAACAGTACAGCAACAGCAGCCCTGGCCTCTACCCACCGCAGCAACAGTACGGCCATCAGTCGCCTAGCCCCGGACCCTATGGGCAGTCTCATAGTCCGTATCCCCCGCAGCACCAGCAGCCGCAGCACGGCCAGAGCAGCGGAAAGGATGGCCTTCTAGGCAAGGTATTTGGCAAGCTGTCAGGTGCCGGTGTAGGTGGTGCCTCTGCTGGAGCCCTCGGTGCCTCCCAGTTTGGAAAGAAGAAGAAGAAGAAGAGCAAGTTAGGCTTGCCCCTTGGAGCCGCCGCCGGTGGTGCAGGACTCGGCATGCTTGGTGCTGCCGCCCTGAGCGGTCTTGGCGACCACCATGGCGGAGGATACTATGGAGATGGGGGTTATGGTCCCGGTGGTCCTGGTGGGGGAGGAAGTTCCAGCTCAGATGGTGGGTACGACTCTGATGGCGGAGGCTGGGGTGGTGGTGGTGACGATTTTGGGGGCGGCGATGACTTTGGAGGCGGCGATTTCTAGGTGGTTTTCTTGTTTCATCGGCGTATACATAGGTTTTGGCTTGATTTTCATCATGATCTATGGTCAAAAATGTAATTTAACGGTTTCACGCATTTCATCTCACCGAGTATGGCCATCGCGCTACCCCCCCCCCCCCCCCCCCCCCCCCCCCCCGACTATGGGAATTTGGATGTCTCCGTCACTGGTTCATGAACAAGCATAGTTGACTTTAACCCTTTAACATTCCAGTTGAATAAAGAAACAGGAGAGTGCAAATTTTTCTTTTAGGTCAATAGAGATATTAGCTGTATACTTAATGATGCATGTGGTATTGAGAGAAGTTAGTCCTGTGGTTGGATTTTATATCGAATCTTATTGACTATTAATACACTGTATTCATACCCTGAGGTTGTGATGTGATAGCCCTTGTACTTTTTTTCATACCCGCTTTATTAATAGATAATTCACCACCCCACATCGAATTTTTCCACCAACTCGATTTTGCCCCACTAACCGCCACCACGAAAAAAAAGATAATCCTACTACTTTCATACGAAATACGATTACCGGCAACGACAGGTTTCGTGATCTCGCGCTGATACATCGCACATATCGATATTACAAATCGGAAAGAACAACCATACAGAGTCTCAGATTTAGCCGCCATGGCTGTCCCCAACCCCCAGCAGACAGAGGCGGACCCTGCCTCTGCCCCGCCTTCGAAGCCCATTCACAGTCTCGTCCTCGACACGGGACCCCTCATCAAGAACGACCCATCTATCGATGTCCTCCGCGCTCGAGCCGAACAGTTCTACATCCTCCCTTCCGTAATCCCCGAAATCCGCGACGCTGCCACGCGCACGAGAGTCGAGACGGCGGTCCTCCCGTTCGCTACAGTGCGGGCGCCCAAACCCGACAGCCTCAAGTTTGTCATCAACTTTGCCCGACGCACCGGTGATCTCGAAGTCCTCAGCAGGCCTGACCTGGAGGTCCTGGCTCTCACGTATGAACTTGAATGCGAGCGAAACGGCGGAGACTGGCGTCTGCGCAACACGCCTGGGCAGAAGACCCTGAACGGGTCGGCACCAGGCCGCGACAACGGAACCAGCAAAGCAGAGAAGAGACAAGAAGATGTGACAAAGGATATCCCAGACGGCGACACTCCCACCGACACCAACACAGAATCTACCATCGATATCTCACCGGTAGAGGTCAACTTGAATAGAGAGGTCGAGAAGCTTAGTCTCGAGACTACTGAGGCCCCTGCAAATGTAGATGCTGAAAAGGGCGAGAAGTTCAGTGCTGCACAGGGTGAGAGTGTCCTGGCACTGGAGCCGGCGGCGGGGTCCCCTGTTGATGGCAAAAAGGCCGATGAGTCTGTAGCCGCAGAGGAACAGACTGAAGTAGTGGAACATGAGAATGATGAGGAAGATGATGACGACGAAGATGATGGCGGCGGTTGGATCACCCCGTCCAACCTGAAGAAGCAGAAGGCCAAAGACGACATCGGTTCTACAATAATGGGAAAGCAGCCCACGACACTGCAAGCCGCGGTCCTGACGTCCGATTTTGCCATGCAAAACGTGGCACTCCGCATGAATCTGAACTTGGTGGCGCCCTCGCTGGCGCGCATCTCTCGGCTGCGCACCTGGGTTCTCCGGTGCCACGGATGCTTCAAGACGACACGGGACATGGAGCGACGCTTCTGCCCGACGTGCGGACAGCCCACTTTAATCCGCACGGCATGCACCATCGACGACCGGACTGGTGAGCTGAAGGTGCATCTGAAGAGGAACTTCCAGTGGAACAACCGTGGCAACGTCTACAGCGTGCCCAAGCCGGTGGCCGGTTCGTCAAACGGGCGCATGCCCAAGGGTAAAGGGAAGCACTCTGCCGGGGGCAAGAACGGGTGGGGAGCGGACCTGATCCTCGCCGAGGACCAGAAGGAGCACACCAGGGCAGCGGAGGAGCAGCGGAGGTCGCGCAAGAAGAACATCATGGACGAGGATATGCTGCCGGGTATACTCAGCGGCAGGAGGGATGGCGGCGGCGGCAGGATACGTGTTGGTGCCGGACGCAATGTCAACTCTAGGAAGAGGAGTTAAGGGAAAATGATGAAAATTTTTACGAGCAATTTACGGGAAGAAAAAAAAAATAGAATATATAGGCATAATTTTTCTTTATTCGGCCTCGCCTCCTAGTCAAGAAGAACGCCTCGGGTGCCACCGTAACTCCGTGAAAAGAAAAAATAAATTGACCGAAAAGAAGTCCCATGAAGAGGTCATAATCCTCCTGTGTTTTTATGCACGCGTCTTTTTTTTTTTGGCCATCTCATCTCTGTCACTTCATCTGACTCGATACGCATCGAGTTTTTGTGCCGTTTGGGATGTCGTGATGTTGCTATCATGGGGGGGATGGGGGGTTGGGTGTCAAAACTAGAGTTCGAATTACTCTTCCTCTGCCATGGTTGTTAGTATACAATTCACCTTTTGTATCTGGTGATACTCCTTGGATCGGAAAAACTCACTCTGCTGGGTAAGGAGCAGGCCAAAGCGACGCTTGAGAGTGACACGCTGGCGCGACCACTTGTCGTCGGGAGAGAAGCGAGCAGGGTGCGCCGACTTGGTGACCTGGCCGTGGGCCACCTTCTTGAGGGTGTAGAGGCGCTTGCCCTCGGCGTCGAGAGTGTACATCAAGTGCATTATGACGGTTGTGTTATCTAGGTTGATCGACGGTGGGAAGAAGTCGGTCGTGTCGTCGACAGTCAATGGCAGGATTGAAGTTATAGGTAGTATTATGCCTTCAATTCGGTCACCAAAAAGAAAAGAAAATTGGTTGGAAATTTTCCGCTGAATTAGGTCACGTGGGTTGCCTGGCAAAAGAAAGATTTTTCTATCGATAAGTTTTCAACAGTGCCCACAATTATATATGGCAAGCTTCAAACTAGTGATGATTGCCTCGAGCATCACATGGGAATTCTTTATCCATCACGGAATGTCATTGCCACCACGTATATGGCACGCTACTTACTAGCTAGTAATACAGCTGCTGGTTTTCAAATATCGGACATGACAGAGATATCGCATTTAGTTTCACTATTATCACGGGCCAAAAGTGTTGGCGAACAACTGAATAGAAACGGCGCCATAGGCTTAATTAAGGAGAGTATAGTTAGAAAACAACAAGACTATCATATAAAGAGGAATTGACATTTGTCCAAAATAACTGGCAAAGCTGCACCGTTGATAGGCCAGCAGAATCAAGAATGTGAAGAAGTAACAGACAGTGTGTGATCTGCTAGATAGAAGCTTGAAACTAATCAAGCTCTCCGACGCGAGCACCTTTCTCGCCAGCCCACCCGTGACGCTCGTAGAAGCGAAAGACGAGATCATAGTCCTCAAAGTCATGAACAATGCGGTCAATACGACGGTAGCCCTGGACAGGGTCGACAAGGCGGTCATTAGCGATGCTCTTCTTGTCGGATAAGTCATCACCCATGCCATAGGGGTTGGCGCTCTTGCCCTTGGCCTCGAAGAGGGTGACGCTGAAGCGACCAGGGCGGAAGATGGAGACGACGTGCTCGATGACCTCAGCCGTGGTGCGTCCGCCATGACCACCAGGAACATTGGTCTCAAACGAGGCAAAGGAACATTCGGGCTCGGGAGTGACGTGAACGGTAAAGTACTGGCCGCCGTTGATCTTGGATAACTCTCCGTCCACAGCGGGAGGAGGAGGCACAACGCCATTGGCGGAGAATCCGCAGGGTCCAAAGAGGTAGGCGTCAACGCGGGCGTCGGGATACACACTAGCCGGATAGACGTCGGAGAGGCCGCAGTACTCGGAGACAACGGTTCCAAGGGCATGTCCCTCAGTGGTCAGGGCCTCGGTAGCATCGAGGTCTCCGTGCTGGGCACCGCCCATATCCTCTCCGATGCCAAAGACGTCAATTTCCTCATCCAGGCTACCGAGGCTCTCCTGGGCCCGGTCACGAGCTTCCTTGGCCTTGGCGGCAAGCTGGTTGCGGGCTTTCTCGCTAGCGTTGGCCAGGTAGAACTGCTTGGCATTCTCTACGTCTAGGTCCGTCATGAGGATCTCGAGCGTCTCATCGCTATGACCAGCCGAAGCTGCAGCGACGGGAGAAACGCCAGCGGGGATCTTGACCTGCTCGCCAGTAGCAAGCTCGGACTCGGGGGTGCGAGGGGGGGTCAGCGACTGGTTGGGAGACGTGATGTAAAGGTACCAGTGGTCGCCGTTCATCTTGCCAACCATGTAGGCGCTGCCGCCCTCAAACATGTCGTCGAGGAACTTGACCTCTTGCTTCCAGCTGCGGTGGGGGCCATGCTGCTTGTCCGGGAAGAGGAAGTTCTTGCGGCTGTAGAAGACGCGGTAGGGCGTGGCGGCAGAGCGGATGTTCTCGACGCTGTCGGCGTTGTGGAAGGGGAAGCCGGCGTAAAGGGCAGCGATGTGGAGCATGCGCTGGAGACCAAGGAGAAGGGTGGTGGTGCCGCACGTCTTGAGAATGAGCTTGTGGGGGAAGACGAACATGCTCGACTCGGACAGCAGGTAGGCGTCGACGGTGTCAGACTTGAGAACGGAAAGGATCTTGCAGTTGACCAGGTCAAGCATATCGACCCAGACGTCACCGGAGACGCTCTTCAGGCCATCTACGTGAGCTCCGGGAGGGAGGATCGAAGGGCTTGGGGCGAACCAAACCTCGAGGAGCTTCTCAGGGCCTATATTAGAGTTAGCTATGTACGGTACAGCATGAAGCGTGCGCGAGGAGACGAGGCCGAGGTAAAGACCGACCTTCAAAGGCATTGCTAGAATCAAGTTCGGCAGCGACATCGTGGTTGATGGTCAGATGAGGCGCAACCTCGGAGAAGGACAGACCATAGCCATTGGGGATCGAACGGCTAACCATTCTCGTGGTGTAAACGGTGGCAAGATATGCCCTCGACGGTATTCACGGAGAAGCTATTTGCTTGCCTTGGCAAGTTGAGAGGGGTCTCAGAGTTTGCTGAGTGAGAGTGAAGGAGAGCTCTTGTCGTTTTCCGTGCCCGGGTTGGCAGGGTCCGCGGAGCACTAGCTGCCACCCAAACAGACCGTCTTGGGGAGTCTGTCTGAGGAGAGTAGGCCCACAGGAATGTGGCTCTTGCAGGATGCTGGCGGAAGCCAGCAGCAATCAGCAGTGTAGAGAGTTTAGGCAACGTCTCTCAAGTGGACGTTAGGGAGGTTGGAATTGGAGGGCGAGCAAGAAGAGATCCCGCGACGAAGTCGTGGTAGGCAACTGTTGTCGTCCGATACCTGTGGAGGAGTATCGGATCCTAGGAGGATATACCTCGAGGGGGATTCGGTGTGTGTTTTTTTTCTGAGCAAAGACGTTCTCTTTCCCTTCAGTAGGGGTGTTATCGAGGCCTGGAGAAGCGGGATAGTCAGTATTGCGCACAATTGTGGGAAGAGGGCTTCATGGCGGGGGCGGGAGGCAGGACACAACAACATACTTGGATGGACGGTTGAACAGGAATCGAAGAGGGTCTGTGGATGGCATAGAAGGCTCAACGGGTAATTGAGCAAAAAAAAAAGGGCTCGACGAGCAAGACAGTGACAGAAGAAAAGTCACCTGTAAAAACTTGATTTTTTTGGTGCGAGTCTACTGGGATCGCTTCGACAGAGCGTTCTTGAAGGAAGAAGAAAAGAAGAAAGCGAATACTGACGTCGCTGGAACAATTTTTTTTTCTCCGTCCTTCCCCTCTGTGGGTTTTTTTTTCTTCTATTCATCTCCTAATGTGGTTCCAACCCGAGCAGAGAGTACCAGAATAGCGGGTGCTGATACCTCCTCGAGTTCCAGGTTTCAGGGCAGGTATACGGCGGGCGCAAACGACAGCGCCAACATTTGCCTAAAAAGACAAGGTAACCCACTGTGGCCCACCATGAGCACCTATAGGCACCTAGTTGATACTGTAGCCCGCTGTAACCATAGGCTGCAGCGGTCAGTCTCCAGGCGCCGGATAGCGCAGGAACGCATCCATACTCGTACATCCAACCGCGCCTGGTGCTTGCCAGTTACCAGTTGGGGTAGGGCCAGTGATAAAGTGGGCTTGCTTTATTACTGGAAGATTCCCCGTGTGTTGACGCCCGACGTTCATCAGGCTTTTGGCACTAATATTATTGAGATCCCAGCAGCCTACAGGTATTATAATATGAGACTATTAGTGGCCTCCAGTAGAGTGCTGTAGATTATCGTTATTGTATGTTTCTCCATGATCCCTTTCTCTCCTAGGAAACACGAGTACTATTTCAGTTTTAGTATATAATATCAAATATATGGATATATGGCTTTTCCTAACGGTGTTGTGGTTAAATATGGTTCAATCCTTCCCTCTAGGACATATGCGTCATCGCCGATTTGCGTTTCATCGCACTCGATGCAGGCCCTCGCATATGGCATGTCCAATAACAAGGGAAATATTAAAATACAGTGTTGTGCGTCCATGGCAGTCGGTCGCTGGAAGATTTTTTCAATCATTCTCGGCGGAGCAGAGCGCGGGGTTTATGCACCTCGTCTACACCCTTGATTCTACACCTTTGATATGGGCCATGTCATCGACGATTTGTCCTGTGTCGAGAGCACAAGTACGAGTAATATTGTAATATTACTGTAATACCCGTTTCTCACAACACTCGTCCCTCACCGCCGCTCTATTTCTCTCGGGTTGTCGTCCATGCGTCTCTCTTAGCTCCCGTGCAGCCACTGTACTAAATGTGCTACCCCTCTCGCTGACATCAGTCGCATAATGATGCATCCTCCTACGGCGTGGCGCAGACCGCAAGCTCGGCATATGCAGGCACAGGTACACGTAATACATGGACGAGTCACCATGTTGGCAACTGGCGACAAGTTGATGATAATATTGCATTCGCTAGAGTATCAACACACATGCATAGAACTGAGTAATTCGTATCCTTTGCCTCTTAATTCCCAACTGCCTCATCCACATATTTCAACACCTTTTCGGCGACATCCTTAAAAATGTGACTTAGTAAACAGTCCTTGTACTTGTCCACCAGCAAGCCATCATCTTTGCCACCCTTCTCGCCGTCATCTGCTGCCGCCGAGATGTCTCTGCCTCCAACCTGTGTTCCTACAGGGTAGCGGGGACGTCTACCCTCCTCGATGAGGGCGATGAACTGGGCGTCCATGGGCGCCGATCCCAAGAACGGCACGTTAAACTCAGTCGCCATGGACCTGCCGCCCCCAGATCCAAAGATGTCGGTACACTCGGAGCAGTGTGGGCACACGTAGCCGCTCATATTCTCTACGACACCGAGCACTCTCACGCCCGTCTTTGCGCAAAAGTTGAGCTCCTTGCGCACATCTGCCGTCGCCACAGCCTGAGGAGTCGTCACCACCACCGCTCCGGCAACCTGGCTGCCTAGGGCGTCCCT
Source organism: Geosmithia morbida (assembly GCF_012550715.1). Classification (NCBI taxonomy): domain Eukaryota; kingdom Fungi; phylum Ascomycota; class Sordariomycetes; order Hypocreales; family Bionectriaceae; genus Geosmithia; species Geosmithia morbida. Next base: position 44,269 of record NW_023336201.1, read on the forward strand.
CTGCAACGCCTCCACCAGTGAAATGTGCTCGTCACTCGTCCCCGGCGGCGTGTCGATCAAGAGATAGTCTGTGGGGCCCCAGAAGGCGTCCTTGATGAACTGTCGGATCATGGCCGTCTTCTTGGGTCCACGCCACACCACGGCGTCGCCCCGATTGGGTAGCAGGAACCCCAGGCTCATGGCGTTCAGGCTGCCGATCCCCGTTTCTTCGTCTGCTTCGTGAACCAGCACCGGCGCCCAGCCCCCGGGGACTTGTGTGACTTTGGACGTCTCGATGGACAGCATGCGCGGTATCGAGGGCCCCGTGAGGTCGACGTCGAGGATGCCGACCGAGTGGCCTGCCAGAGATAGCGATAGGGCTAGCTGAGTTGTGACTGACGATTTGCCGACGCCGCCTTTGCCGGAAAGAACCTGTTCAATCAGTAAATATTTCTCCCGGTAAAATGGTTTATTCCAGGGATCCTGCGCGACGTACCAGCACAATGTGCTTGACCATTTCCAGACCCATCTTGGCAATGCGCACGCGGGCCGGGCGATTCGGCGTTTTGTCTTTGGAAAGGTACAAGTGCCGGGGTCTTCTTGTCGATCTCTTTCTGTCGACTTCCAGACACGAAGAGGGCGTCGTCAAGTGATGAAGAGTGGGCGATTGTGAGCTCTAGTGCGATGTAGATGTTGATGCTGGAAAAGAAACATTTTGCAGACAATGGCCGAAGACGGAGCTATGATTTCAAAGCCATCGCCGAGGTGGCGGGACAAATCCAACCTGACGGCTTCCACCCCACTATACCCCCCATCATTTATAAGCTTGACGTACATTGATTTTCCTCCTCTACCATTGGTACGTTGTACATAATTGAGCGCTCCAACATCAGTGTACGAGTAAGTGTCAGTATCAAGGATTAGTGGGGGTCATTCGGTGCTTACTAAGTAGCACAATTATATATCATTGCGGCAAATGATACTCATAGTAATCATAACGCTTAGGAGGGGCTATCGTGGCGGGCTGGTTTTGCTTCAGTAGCCTTGAAGAGATTTATTTGGCGATAAAGAGGAAGGAGTCCAGCTATATGAGGGAAATTAGGAGTCATCAGCAGTCTCTCATAGACTCTCCATAGACTCGCGGCGTACTAGTTACTATATATCGTATATATAGCTGGTATCAAGACCCAGAATCTATTATAGCGGAGAGACTGCAGAGCCGACAAGTCGAGAGGGGTGACGGCTTCTTTTTTTTTTGGCGTAGGGAGCCTCCATGAGCATGGACAGCACAATACTGGCTGGGAAGAGATGGTCCCCGCCAGCTCAAATGGGACGCGGGTTCATCTGTGCATTCCCGGTGCGGCCTGAAGAGGCGGCAGATTCGGTCGGCGAGTGGTGGGCCACAACGGTTGGCAGGGCCGCGAGGCAGTATCAGCGTTGCCAAAATACAGTTCATCCACATTGTCGGTTTCTCGTAAGCCCTGATAACGAGGTACAACCCGTAACAGTTAGATAGATCAACGGCCATAACAAACCAGCAGATGCTATAATAGAGTTGGCACCTAACGGGGCGCTGAAAGGCCTAGTTGACAACAATGAGGTAACTATATGGATCTAAGTCCAGGTCATGAGGAATGAGGAAAATGTCGGATCTTGCGAAGAAAAGAGGAGATTTAACAAGGGAAGAGAGATAATCTCAAGGGCAGTCAGCGCCATAAGAAGAGATGTTCGAGTGTTTATCGACAGCCAAATATTGCTGGGAGAAAGGTTCCTCTAACGCCGAATGTGTGTGATCGAAATATTCTCACTCTTCTTCAAATTGTATGTACTATATATATTAAAAGATCATAACAGAATGTGGTATCAACAAGATTGCCGCCTGAGAAAATCAAAACGCCAACCGTGTGCGCCGCGTTAGTGCCCCTTCCTTTTGTGTCCTCGTAAACCTGACCCGGCACAGGCGTGGCCGTTATTTACCTGTACTCATGGAAACCCTCGCTAGTATGTAACAGATGCCTTGAATCCCTTCACCTCCTTTCTTATCCATTAACCCTGAATTCATCATTGCCTGTCCTACCTCTCCGGGTCCGTGAAATACCGTGCTGCATCCCGGGGCCAGGATGCAATCGTCCTGCCGAGCTCATCACGGCCCAGCATCACGGGATTTCCACCAAATGGCACGCTGGTGATGGGTCGATTGAAACGTATAATGGGGCCCCCGTCAATCGTTATACCGATATAATCTACGTCTCTCATGGTATCTTTCGAGATATCTCCGAGCTCGTTCTCATCGTCGACCTGAATCGTGTTTCTAGTACACAAGAGGGGGTTAGCCAACATGGACGAGGTGGAGCAGGGCCCTTAAGACAGGGACAGCGACAGCATACACTTGACTGATGGGGGGTCCAGCATTGGGGTCACCAGAACTAGCTGTGCTTGTCGAGGCGGCCCTCATCTTCTTGATCTTGGTCTTGGTGCCTAGGTGGAACAGGTGGAGGAAGCCTGCAATGACAAGAACGGGTGTTCCGAGTGCAAGCGCCCAGGGCCTAGATAGAGATGTTAGTCTGCTTTCATGGACTTGATAACGGCATATGTTTGATATCAAGGAATAGGGAATAGGATCCAGGTGGGGGGAGGGGGAGCGGTCAACGTACGGATGAGCGCTGTTCCTCAGCTGATGGATCATGGAAAGGATGATGCCAATCATGGCAATGAGCGAGCCCACCTGGATCATCATGAAGGATGACCAGTAGAGAGAAATCAGGTCCTCTCCGTCACAAAACTGGAGCGCCATGAGGGAGTAAACCTCCATGACGACAATGACGGTCGAAACAACAATGCAGCCAAGACACAGCAGCATGTACATGCGTATCGTCTTTGACCTTTTCTTGGGATTGTCTTTCAGTCGATCGGCAGCGGTTTGAGCCCTGAATTCGAAACAAACAAGCGGACCCGGTCAGTCAGCCAATTCCATGGAGAGTGAGGAGGGTAAAATCAGGATCGTGAAATCAACGTACTTTGTAAAAGACCACGAGGCAAGAAACAGCACGAATAGGTTTGCGATAAACATGGTCCAGTAGATGACCTTGAACTGCCACCTGACCATGTGAGAAGCAAACTGGGCATACTTCTTGCACAGCTCCGGGTCGGGTTCAGAGTACGCCATGATGCAAAAGCAATGTCCCGAGACGGGAAACACTAAGAGATGGAGAGCACCGGTGAAAAGGAGAAATCCAGATAGAAGACGATGGGTTATTTGGCAGAAGAGGTAACAGATAACTAGTCAATATTGATAAGAAGCGTATCGAGATCTCGCCGCTCTCTTGTTTTGGTCAAAGCCGGAAATAATGTATATCCAAGGCAGTGAAATAGTGAAGACAACAAGAGATGAGAAACAGTCGAGCGATGGAGAGCGGACGAAGGTATTATAGGTAGATCCCGGGACATAGACAGGGCGAACGGGAACAGTGCCCCCATTACAACCCAATATCATAGCATAACCAAGCGTCACCCCTCCCTTGTCCCTGTCTCTTGTCCTCATCCTGTGAAACGAAAACTTATGATGAAAAGACATAGCTAGTACAACCCCACGCCCCCCTTTTCTTTTTTAGTCATGATGGATAAAGGAGCCCTACCGCGAACAAATTATAATCCATACTCTCAATAAGCACACCCCAGGCTATGATTAGTCTCCCCCCCCCTACTTTCCGCGGTCGCTGCCCGAGAGATCCGCCCTTACTGGGACCCCCCTTCCCCCCTCCCCGCCCATCTCTCCTAGCTTTACCTGTAAGCTTCGCCCGCTGGCCCGGTACTTGATAATAGATCATAACTCCGTAGTATAATAGTCAGTATAGACATACTCGTCAACTCACAAACTTGGTAAGAGTCAGAGACATGTGGCTTGGCAGTGGCACACTTGGCAGTAGCACTTGGCAGTAGCACTTGGCAGATGGAGCCGGCCAGTTATCAGGAAACCTTCATTAGTGTGTCCCCGTCCCGGCAGTGCTTGAACTTTGTAGAAAAGAAGTAGAAGATGGGGGGCGATATCAACTATGACTCCATTTGAAACATGTACTCCCGTTGTAGAGATCCAGTACAACTATACAAACTATACAGGTATGTATAATGTGCTTGACTGTCAGATTCGTACCCGGGAGCCTTTTTTCCTTTTTCGGCCACGCTTGACGAATCCCGCCTGTCCACTAACCCCGGCCCGTGATAGATGACGGAAATGAGATTGGGCCCTGAGCATCGGGCACCGGCATAATGTTTATCTTTCCACTCATTTCTTCTTTCTTCTCTTTCTTTTCTTTTTCTCCCTTGTTTCATCCCATGCACGAATTGACACCATCTTAAAATAAAATAAAAATCAACGTGCTGTCGGGCTTTGGCAACATGTGAGATACGTATACGCCAATCCCACCATACATCGAACCAATGGATTCTATAATCTTCTATTTGGGAACAAGAGGCGAACTACCAAGAGTACCTGCGCGCACTTGGTAGCTTAGATCGCCGTCCGGCTAGTCACCCCATTGGCCCCTATCTCCCAAATGGGCACCCCGGCACTCGTTGATATGCAATGCACTGCGGTGGGATCGCCCTGTGGCTTGGTCTTCAAGAAGTGAAAAAGGGCACGACATGGCCTATAAGTTAAAATTAGAGAGAGCGAGCGTGTGCCGTCTTCGACCAAACGCAAGCCGGCACGGTCTATGGATGGCAAATCAGGTCCGGTACCCTCCCTCCCTGTCTTTGTGTTGCACACCCTCATGTATGTTGATGGAGTCAAAGCCCAGCATGGTACACACACCCCTCCTTGCGTTTGGTCCCTTGTTGGCAGCACGCAAGCAAGCAAGCAGCTGAGCCTCATTGCGCGCACTGGCACACACCAGACACATGTCTCTCTCACCTTTCCCAAGAGGAAAGCGCGTGTTTCGCCCTTGGTCTGAAATCTCAACGGTGAGTCTCTTCTGTTGCTCTTGAATCATGGCTTGTCGATCCACGCCCCCCCTCTCCCCCCCCTCTTGAGGCTGTGCAAAACATGAAGGGGAAGAAAAAGAGATGACATACAAACAGGCTCGTCTTACTTGAACCTTGTAGGAACGGTGCCACACCTTGGTAATATAGCGTACGACGCAAGTCTTCGTATGGGTGCCGGGATGGAGGGCCACTTGGTGTACTTGTCCCTTCTCCCATCTCCATGGAGCCACCAAACTGCCAGGGTCTTATGGTTATAATTAAGCTACTCTTGACTACGACGTATTGACTGTCAGGCTTCCTACTGTGAATGTGAGACAACCAAACTCCACCAGTGTTGCGATGGACGGGGCTAACCTTGTATGGAGAGGCCTCATCCACCAGACTACGAGTACGGAGTACGTATACGACTTATTATCTCCCAACCCGCTCCACTATGGGGCAGTGCCGCACACATGCAACTTCATCCCGTCAAGGGAAAAAGAAAGCACCCAAACATTAGCAATCACGGGCCAACCATTCGACTCAACATTTGGGCCTCCGGGTAGCTCTCGCGGAATGATAAAGAGGAAGGAGAAAATCAAAAGGAAAGAACAAGATTGCGGCGACAGCTTGTTTTTTTTCTTTCATTCTTTCAATTATTATCTTTTCTTCTATTTTACCCTTTTTTTCCCTTTCACTTGTTTCATTACTCTCACCTCACCCTGTCCATTCCCTTGACGGGAACGTTTAGAATTGGCGTTTTCCCGCATGGCCAAGCCATGGCCGCATTGCAAGTTGCCATTAGCTGCACACACGTGCCTTTGTATTGGCGTCCGTCTAACCTTCAGCACTGCAGGTTATGTTCCACAGTATACGCTTCGGAATCCAACAGATGGTGTGCGTGGTAGTCCTACTCTATTGCCTGGGCTGTGCAACATGATGCCTTCGGGTAAGTTCGGAAGCGTCCTACTCTTTCGACCACGTCGTATCTACTCGTACATTTGTATAAATCGGCTCTGAATTGCCAATCGCCAGCGGGTGAAATACTCGTACATGTAAGTCGATGTTGACCTCACATAGACGAATGATATGTAGCAAAAGGTACCCGCCCATCAGTTCCCTCGATCTTCGGCACTGTGTGTAATGTTGTCATGGCTACAGAAAGCGCCAATCACATGGCGAGATTTTGACTCGTGGCTGAACTTCCCTTGAGAAAGATATGTTCAAGGCTTACGCCTTAGATAACGGACTTGTACAATGACCCTGGGTAGAATGTCTCAGAGTCTTGTGTTCAGATTGAGCTCTGTAACACTCGAAGATGTCCGTACATGTGCAGAGGGGGAGTAACACACGCTCTCCTTCTCTTAAAAGGTTCAACCTCAGGCCTCTCTCGCTCTTTTCTTCTCTTCTCTTTGCGCTGACAAGAGACAGCATGTGTATCTATCTACAGGCACTCTTCTACGGGTTTACTCATATGCAAAAGAGAAAAGTGACAGCTCCACCACGAAACCATGAAGCAGGGGTAGGCGCTAGGGGATAAGATCTAATCGCACTCAGGAAATCTCAGCGTATATCAACCACCGACTGATGGGAAATGAGGTTATCCTCTCAATCGAGATGCGATATACATCGTGCGAGCAGTCAGTATCGTCACCTAATCGGGGCATGGCACACATTCATTTCAAGCTCTGGGGCCAAGAGCGTGAACGCGGCCCGTGGCCATGGGGCGACTTGATGATAGTATCATCGGATTATTAGATTTCCTTGGCATCCCCGAGGTAGACCGTAGCTATGATGGACTGTATACTCGTAGATGCCAAGCATAACAATATCAGACGCACCCCACACACACCCTGACGCCGTCGTCGACTAGTCGTAGCGCTCCCCTTCATACATGTAGCTACTAAAACTCCATACAGTCGTCTCAAATGACTACCCAGCAGGACTTGTTCGGTGCCTCGATGCTATGTTTACCGAACAATGCCACCTCTGACCGGTGCTTTTTTTCCGAACAAAAGATCATTGCAGGCTTCTCCACAGATCGCCGTGCCAAGAAGATGGGGAGGAAGGTTTGAAGAGGAGAAGAGATGGGGAAGGATGATGACGAAAAGAGGCTGGATGATGGTGAAGCAAGAGCAAGAAAACAGGAGGCAAGATACCAGAATCCGTTTACGTTAATGCACGTCTAAGTCACACATGCACCTACAATTACGCCTTTCAAACCAATACTAGTAGCGGTCAAAGTGACCAAACACTATAAAATCTATCAGATGTTCTATTTCCAGTTACTTTATTTATATACCTCCCCTCAGTAAGTACAACACATTTTCCTTTTTTTTTAAAAAAAAAAAAACATTTAAAATGATACTGTACGAGTATGAACACGTACATGCTGGTTGCAAAAAAAAAAAAATATCAACCATGTGATACCGGGTAAGCGCGCTGTCCGTGAAGTGTCCCAAACAGGCTAGTCCAATTCCCAGTTTCAACTTCATTGCCAACTTCAACCACCTCATCACCAAAAACCTCATCAACCCATCTCATCCGACGTAATGCGACATTGTACATAGCCACCACATCCATTCACAACAAACACAACCGCCTTAACCGGCTCATCCACTGCACTCCTAGGAGTCTGAACCACCCGTGGCGACGAAAAATGATCTCCCACCTAGCAGCCCACCCCCTCCGCATACCAGTCTCAACCCTCAAGCTCCTCGCAGCATGTCATTACTTCTGGACCCAACACTACCAATGGGCTGACACGCAGGGCCCCTCCATGGTTCCCACCTTTAGCGTGAGCGGCGACAGCGTCCTTGTCGACTTGACGCACGCTCGCAATCGGCGAGGTCAGTTGCGCGTGGGCGACTTGGTGGTGTACCGGATCCCGATATCTCCTGATGCCAACGGGATGAAGCGCATCATCGGCATGCCGGGGGACTATGTTGTCGCTGGGACACCGGGGGAGAGGGGGGAGGAGAGCATGCTCCAGGTACGTTACTAGCCTCCGCCCCCTCTCTTCCCTGACAACTGTCAGGGTAGAACGAGTGCTGATAATTGTCCAGGTCCCTGAAGGACATTGTTGGATCGTAGGAGATAATCTGGCTGCGTCGAGGGACTCGAGAATGTTTGGCCCTTTACCGCTCGCTCTCATCCAGGGCAAAGTCACCGCCAAGGTTTTCCCCTGGGCTGAGCGTACCTGGTTCCAGAATGCCATGCAACCCGTGAGGATAGACGGCTAAGCCCACTGCTCTTTTCAATTCTCCTTTACCTTTTCCCTTACGTCCTATATATGCAGCTTCACTCGTGCTAGCCTTGCTACATCATATTATGTATATTAATCCACACATGTTCCGCATGTAAAAAACAAGTAGCAAGTCTTGTCTCTGCCAGCGTATCACCACCGTGACCGTCTAATTACATGCTGTATGTCTGTCTTCCCTACGAAACTTGGTATTGTCCACTTCAGCTACTACACGCCACTACCCCTCTCTCCGAAGACACATTCGGTACTAGTAATTCCATCGGCTAAAATCGCGTTCCTCCCATCAACTGATCATGCTTTGTACAAAGTGAAAATGGAAATGAAAAAGAATAAAAGATAAGAGACGTAGAGGAAAGAAAAGGAAGGAAAGAAAAGGAATGTTCGAGAATCGAAAGGAAAGTAGATGTTGTTGGGCAGTTGTGCCAGGGCACACAAGTCCTTCTCTCATCCTGTCCGTCTTCTTGCAGTGGTATATGTCGAGTCGCCAATGGTACTACTAGTAGTAGCAGTAGTGACCATCTTGTTCGACCCCGGGAATGACATAGTTGACGGGACGTGAAAGGAGTTCTTGAACGTCTGAGCTGTCAAATCCTTTGAAAACGCCGCAACACCGTCCATTTCCCATGCCACTCAACTCCATCCGTAACAGGAAATTCGCTACAACAAATGGGAAAGAAGGAAAAAAAGAGAGGAGAAAAAAGGATGGAGGAGAGAAGAGGAGAAGAAGGGGAGGGAATATGAGGGGAAGAGAGAGGGTATGTGTGCACTACAGGGCTCATAGTTGATCAGTATGAGGCGAGGTCGATCATGTCCATCAGCCCTCAATGTGCGTCTTATTTCCGCTCTGGCCCAGGAGCTCCAGGCACCGCTGGGCCAAGTTGACAACCTCTCCCTCATCCTCCTCGTCCATGGCGGGCTCCGTGTCTACCTGTCGGTTGGCAATGGTTCGGATGTGCTCAATGACATCATCAGCTTTGCCTATGAGGCTGATCAGAGTCTTGTCTTCCGACTCAAAGAGCTGAAGGAGAGTCCAGACAGCAATGTGCTGGAACGTGGCGTCGCCTGATTGTAGGAACCGCTCCAGGTATCCGTGGATGCCCTGGTTGGGCTCGTCCCAGTTCTGGACGAAGACGGAATAGTCGCCAACTATAATTTATCTATGTTAGAAGCCTTCAATAATGCTGGTAGATGTAGCAATCACAGAAGTAGAGCGTCACTTACCCTTTGACGAGAGATTGCCGAGGGCAGCGGCACTGTTACCTTGAACCTCAATGCTCTCAGAGTGCGTGAGGGGAATCAGGACATCGCAGACACCCAAGTTCAGCAAGTGAGACTTGAGGTCATCGCTTAGAGCTAGGACGGCAATGGCAGCCGTCATCTCTGACTGCACCGTGACGGGGACGTCTAGCACTAGCTGCTTGCACTTTTGAACGGCGCCAGCGTCGAGAACGAGGGCCTTGTTGCGGTCGGAGCTTGCGGCGAGGTTTCGGAGGGTCGATATGGCGTGACACTGGATCTCTTCATTGTCGGTCGATCCGAGAAGGTCGACGAGCGGCTTCAGAAAGTTGGCCTCGATGATGGGGGACTCGTTCAGAGGGTGGATGGAGATGTTGCGGATGCAGGCAACGGCCGAGAGGATGAGTGGGAGGTACGAGGACTGGAGGAGTCGGAGGAGAGGCTGCAGGCCGTTGGCGCGCACAATGTCTAGCTGGTATTTCTCGTCCGAGGCCAGGTTTCGGAGAGCTAGAGCGGCCTGGCACTGGACCTTGGGAGACGACGAGTCCATGAGGTGGACTAGAGACTGGACAAGCTTGGGTTCGGTCGAAGCGAGTTTCCTCCGGTTGTTCGCGTCGACGGCGATATTACTCAGAGCAGTCGTGCAGTAGTACTGGACATCGACGTCGGCAGAAGAAAGAAGCTGGACGAGAACAGGGATGGCGCCAGCGTTGACCAGCTGCTGGCGGTTCTCATCTGTACGTCTGTGTCAGTACGGAGTCCGAGGTAATAGCAAAGAAATGCATGCGTCGTTAAAAGGGCAAGACTTACCAGAATGCGTCATGTTGAGCAGTGCGCCAGTGGCATTCCGCTGGACACGCATATCGCGGGATTTGGCCAGCCGGGTGAGAGGACCAAGGGCGCCAGATCGAGCAATCTTGGCTTTGTTCTCTTCGTGGGTTGCAAGGTTGGTGATGCAGCCAACGGCATTGCACTGAACTTCGACATTGGGCGACAGCATCTGTCGGATTAGGGGTGTCAGGCCTCCTAGTTGGACGATGAGGACCTTGTTCTCGGCTAGACAAGGGCGGGTATTGAATGTCAGCATGCGCAGAAAAGAGATCGGGCGGCTTGTTGGGATTCTGTGTCTTACTGTTGACAGCCAAGTTGCCCAGGGCTGCACTTGCCGCTCTTTGGACCTCGATGTCTGGGCTCTGGAGGAGGAACAGGATGGGCTCTAATGTGTCCCTGTCGACTTCGCGTACATCTGCAGTATATAAAGTCAGTTCGTGTCTATGCTTTGGGGAGCCATCAGCTATTCAAGGCTGCGTGGGTACATGTCCGTGAGCAGCCAAGGGTATGGCTACGCACCTCTTTCTGTGATTTCGGCAAAGGTGAGACTGGCACTGCGTTGCAAGTCGATATTCTCGGAAAAGACCAAGGTACTGAGGGCACGAAGAGGCTCGCCGCAAAAGAAGTCTGTCTCGCCCCGCTGTATCGTGATGATGGTAAGTCTCCGACGTCAGAGGGTAGGTAGAGAGGGGGCGTGCTATTACATACATTCTCGAGATATTGGAGCAGGTCAGCTACAGCTTCCCTCTCGCTGTCGGCAAGAACCGGTTCGTAAAGGCCATCACGGCTCTGGCCTGAAAGTATGAGTTAGCAATGATCGTGAAAACTAGCGCAGGCAAGCAAAAGGCTGCAAGGGCGGTGGGATGACGGACCTCTGCAGCAAGAGTTGCAGATACCCATGGCAGAAGTGGAAGAGGCCTAGAGCCTCTCAAATGTATATGAGGGTAGACTGGTCGTGAATGTTTTGCAATACTGCAGCGGTCCGGGACAGTATGACGGTGAAAGCGGTACTAAGACGCGGGTTGAGCTTGTTGTTTTTTTCGGTAGCTCCCACAAGATGAACCCAGGAAGGGTTCCGACAAGGCTGCAGCGGTTGATTACAAAGAATCAAGAATACGTTCCAATATCTGGGCTGCAGAGGTGACGATGCACAGATGAATGGCGTTGTCGCGACAATGGCGATGTCGTGGCCGTGGGGGGGTTGGCGGGTGTGTTGGTGTTTTGGTGTCGGGAATGTACCGGGATGCAGTTGGAGGAGGTTGAGGTGACGACGAGCCACAGCGACTCCCGCCTTTAGGTCGGAAGCTTGGCAGGAAAACGTGAAGGTTTCGATGGTTGCTTGGGAACATGCCTACTAACATTTAATGGATAGGGGGGGCCCTGTAATATTTTTTTCCACTATGGAGTACAGGGGGCATCACCGGGCGCAGTGGGTGGGTACGTCTATGGGCAGGCACCTGACTGGACCTATAAATTCGTATTGTGTGCAATCTATGGATTGGACATACACGTATGGACAGGTATTATAGGACTATGACACCTGTAATAGCTCCCCTGTACCCCTTGTAAAGCTCCCATCTCCACAAGATGTCTGCTGAGGTAGTCCAATGATCTAATTCTTATTCGTAGGGATTTCGCTATCACCCTCGACGCGCTGTCGCTGCCCTGTTTTTGCCTCGGACTCTATCCGTACTCTACTCCGTACTCCGTAGAGTTTGACCTTATCATGAGGATGACTAACAATCAGATTGGTACGAGGCAAGTGATGATACTACTAGTAGTAAGCCTATGGTCATATCGACAGCCATGGCGAGCTTATCCGTCAACAAAAAAGACGTATCTGATGGCGCAAATTTCATATGGGCATTTCCATGTGTTTGTTGTTGCTGCTGCTGCTGTTGTTGTTGTTGTTGCTCTTGCTGTGTTGGATTGTGGCCCATATGGCTAGATAGACTACTCTGTGAATCTGGGCCCGTGTTTCAAGTCTCATGAACTGCACCCATGTGATATGATGTACCACCACCATCATGACGTATCGCCTCACCCCCGATTACTAGGGGAGATACCGAGAGGTGAGCTTGCCTGTCTATTGATAATATGTGTACGCAGAAACTTGCCGTCAGATAACGAGTAAGGGAAGTCATGCAGTTTACAACTCAATATTCCTTTACCACAGATTGAGGTCTCCGATTCTTGCAGACTGCTGCTACCTGACATTTGATCAGCGCGTAGAGCATCCCAAGAGGAAACATGTACCGGCGATCTCGTTTCGCAGAGGGCAGCCAAGGCGCAGTGTAGGACCTCGTGATGAAAGGAACTCTTTCAGCTTAGGCGCTTATAGATAAGATATTACATGTAAAGAACACCGCCTGCAGCAACAATCCCATGCTCGTAGTATTGGTTGGTTTATGTCCATCTGTCAATTCTTGTCAACCGAGCTACGTCGTCGTATTGTACGAGTAATATTATATTGCTGCTGCTGCTGCTGCTGCTGCTAGGCAAGATATTCTTATAGGACACTTTTCAAACAAGTAAAGGACTGGTACTGGTAGTAATATTAGGTAGTGATACTAGGTAGTATTAGTACGAATGCTAGATGCAAATGGTAGATGCAAATTGTAAATGTAATACTTATTGCACCAATACCCGCCAATCATGCTGTAGCGGTTGACCCCCCCCCCCCCCTCCATCATGCTCATTTACCTACAGAGGGGGAGAAAGAGAGAGCGAGAGCAGGGTTGTCGCTACGTGCAATAATATTATCAATACGGAGTAATCTGTGCTATGGTAGCAGTAAGTGTGTATTCATCCTTTGCTCCTCCAGTCACCATCATATCCCCCTCGCACCCTCGCATATCACCAAGGTTGCCGACAGCTTCTTCCCTCTAAAGCTCATTACTGGCGGTACTTCCCCCCACCCCACCGTGTACTGGCATCCAAGGTTTCGACGGACAGACGGACGCGGGAACACCTAACAGAACAACAAGTAATGGAAGAGGATCCCGCGGCTGCTAGCGGCCACCAACTGGACGCCGCCGCCACAAATACTACCACGGCTTCATTGTACCCCGCCGACGACGCCCATAATGGCCACGACAAGCAGCGACAGCAGCAGCACGCAGAATACGACGACGACGACGACGACGAAGATGAGCAGCAGCAGCAGCAGTCACAGTACAGCAAGACTAAAGGGAATTTCCAACCATCTTCTGCAACCGACGACCTAGAATCAATAACTACACAGCAATATCTTGCGCAACAAACGGAACCGTCGTTGTTGTCGGGTGGTGCCGCTGGACCGGAATTCAACAAGCTGAGGCCAGTGGAAGAAGGAACTGGAGGAGGGGACGATTCACCACAACCACCGGCTCCGGATCCAGCGACCGGCCAACACCAAGTAGGGCAGTCTTCAAACGTTATTACCACAACTCCGCCTGTCTCGACCATAACCGTCAACTCTCCCGTCCCTCGCTTCGTCGCTCCCTCATCATATCTACGCCCAAGACCAATTAATACTACCGCAATGGCGACCGCGCCAGATCAGCAACAGCAGCAGCAGCAGCAGCAGCAGCAACCCGTCATGCCACCACCGCCACCGACCACCACTTTAATGCCGGTACATGACAAGGACGAGATTCAAGGTCTTGTGCGTGCATTTTATACCCTTCCACCATCGTTGCATGACCCTGACCCCCACCCTCCCCGTTTGCATGGGTTGCTTCATGTCCCTGCAGTGTCGCTAACCGGCCGTCTTACGCTCAGAACAATATTCGAGAGTTCCTCAAGGTCCGCTGCGGTTACGACGTCTTCCCCCTCTCTTTCCGTCTTGTCGTCCTCGACAATGATCTTTTGATAAAAAAGAGTCTCAACATTCTTATCCAGAACGGTAGGTCGCAAGCCCTTCCTACCCACAACTTATCGACACTCGAGGGTACACAAGGGAAAAAGGAAAATCGGCAACTCGGGTGAAAGAAAGCCTTCTCTTGTCTGCCGCAATTACTGACATCTCTCGGAAGCCATTGTTTCTGCGCCACTATGGGACTCGCGTACCTCGCGATTCGCCGGCATCTTGACGGCCACCGATTACCTAAATGTCATTCAGTATTACTGCCAGTTCCCTGACGAAATGGGCAAGCTGGACCAGTTTCGCCTAAGAAGCCTCCGTGGTATGTTGCACCACCCGACCTCCCAGGCTTGACGATGCCGTTGCGCTGACGGTATATGTGCAGACATTGAAAGGGCCATCGGGGCCCTCCCCATCGAGACGGTGTCTGTAAATCCCACACTTCCACTCTTCGGCGCTATTACGCGTATGCTGGGTACGCGAGCACGACGTATCCCCCTGGTCGATATCGATGACGAGACGGGCCGCGAGTGGGTGGTGTCTGTCATAACCCAGTACCGCATCCTGAAGTTCATTGCCGTCAATAACGAGCACAACACGATGCAGCTGCGCAAGACGGTCCGCGAGCTCGGCATGGGCACCTTCTCGAATATCGCCACCACCACAATGGAATCCACGGTCCTCGACGCCGTCCGCCTGATGGTCCAACGTAACATAAGCAGCGTGCCCGTTGTCGACGAGAGCAACCGTCTCCTCAACGTCTTCGAATCAGTGGACATCATACCTTGCATCAAGGGCGGCACATATGAGGAGCTCGACAACACCGTCGGCGACGCCCTATGCAAGCGACCCGACGACAGCCCGGGGATATACACGTGCTCAGAGAATGATCGCGTTCAGGCCATCTTCGACACTATTCGCAAGAGTCGCGTGCACAGGCTGATCGTAGTCGATGACGACAATAAGCTGCGAGGCATCATATCCTTGTCGGACATATTAAACTACATTCTCCTGGCCAAGGTGGAGTGAGGCAGAGGAGAGCTGAAAGCACATACTTTTATGAGGTACGACATGGACAAAGAACGAATGCCGACGGCTGTAAAATGCCGTTGGGAGCCATGTGCTCTTGGCCACCTATACACACATACACGCAAAGCGCCAAGCCAAGCGACGCTGTGACGCATCATGAAACTGGGAGAGAATAAGGCCCGGGAACGGCATGATATCTGCATAACGAGAGCAGTTCAAGGAGCACTTCTTCTGTTCTCCGAGGTAGGGTATCGAGCCACAAGATTTGGGCGTCTTCATGAATTTGCTATTGCTCGATCATAGGCACAGATAGGGGCAAGATCACCTTCTCTGCTTGCGCGGAAATACAGGAGACGAAATTCGTTGGCAAGGTATTACATGCACTACATTGGAGCCGCCACCCTTGAAGAAGACGCACACCGCCACTATCTGCTACCATCTTCTATACATTTAGTACTACGATCTACAACAATATATCACTGTATTCGTCATGTTCCGCCCTTTTCTATTCGTCGCGCTTGATTTTGATACCATGGCCTGTGTAACTCTGAACCCGATGTCAGGAGTGTGTCCAACGGAATATGGGTATCACGGTGAACCTGATGAAAGCAATACGTTTGTCAACTACCCCTATATTCCAAGCGCCAAGTAGTACGAAAAACGAGTCAATAAACACTGCTTCTCCCAGTAAGCATAACTGACCTCTTTATGATGATATACAGAGAATCACGTTCATGTGACAGTCTCTCGTGCGTGCCATTTGGTCCTTCCAGTTCAAACAGCATATGCAGAGCGCAACGCAACTGCCAAAGAAGAAAAGATGCAGACCGAGCACAACCTGTCAATAGTCCAGTCGCATCACAGTTACCTTCCCTTCCATCTATAGAGCACTGCAG
Source organism: Geosmithia morbida (assembly GCF_012550715.1). Lineage (NCBI taxonomy): Eukaryota > Fungi > Ascomycota > Sordariomycetes > Hypocreales > Bionectriaceae > Geosmithia > Geosmithia morbida. Next base: position 60,308 of record NW_023336201.1, read on the forward strand.
CCCTTTCAGCCTGCTTATGGCACGCATGATTTCCTCCATCAACTAGTAGTAATCAGCAAGACTGATATATTCTTTCTCTACCGAAGCTCTATCTCTATACTGAGCTCACTAACGAATAGATCATAAGAACGGCGCTCTCCAAATATCTGACTGGGAGACTACTGCAGCGTCGCAGTCGATGGCTGCCGATATCATCCGCCGTGTCAGGATGCGCACGACAAGTAACGAGAACCTAGGTGTCCTCGTGGATGCAGAAGACATCCAAGACAGAACCACATCCGTACAGGAGTATAACAGAGTTGCAAAGGAGGTGTGCAGTCTGGATGGGATCTGTCCATTTTCGAATCAGCTAACATCTGCGACGTAGTACGGCGTGGGCATGTTGAGAGATGATGGGTTCAAGCCCCAAAAGCAGGTGAGGAGGTGCTTAGTACATAAAGACACGAGTTCTGACAAGTAAGGATAGAGAGCACTGTCGAACCACAATTCGAACAAGCGGAGGAATTGGCTTGCCCGAATCTTGCGTCCTTCTGCAATTTCCACGTCTGCCCAGTCCCACGCGCGCGACTCGGTGCCCATGACGGTAAGGCACCGCCGCAGCATCTCAGAGCTCGCCCAGAACATGATTCCGACATATCGAGATACAGTCCAGTTCTTCAGCCCGGGAGAGATTGTGCGAATATGCGGAAAGGGCCTGCTGTATTTGCCCCAGAACAACGCCCATAGGCCCTTGGTCGTACCGATGTGCATCAAGGCCACAGCCCAGTACCTAGTCGAAAACTCAACTGCAAGGGGCCTGTTCCGCGTCTCGGGGTCTATCAAGACTGTCAACGCCCTGTTTGACTATTACTTTGCTCTAGGAGACAGTGCTGTCGATGAGGTAGCTAGCACAGTCCGCTGCTCGAGCTTGCCGAGCCACATACCGTACTCCGTTCACGACATCGCCTCGACCTTCAAAAGGATACTCTCAGTGCTTCCCGGTGGAATTTTGGGAAGCATCCATGTCTTTGCCACACTGCAATCCATATATAACAACTATGAATACGAATCCGGTAAGCCATGCGCACGGCTGGTAGCGTTGGCAATCATGACAATCGAGTCTTCCGTACGCAGAGAACTCATTTACGCTGTATTCGGTCTTCTGAGTCTAGTTGGACGGACGGCTCAGGTATCGTCGGGAAGTACAGATGATCACGTTCCTGTAGCAGCTGCCGAGCTGATGGGGTACAATGCGCTGGGTATAGTCTTTGGCCCACTGATTGTGGGTGACCTCTTGAAAACATTTGAGCCGAGACAGGAACCACCACCGACACCCCCTCGGCTTGTTCAACCCGGGAAGAGGCTTAACTTTGGGAATCGAGGAATCCGGAAACCGCCGACTATGGCCAAGATGGCAAAGGGCAGCATCACGGTCGCAAACATGTGTGTTGCCAACAATATTGCTGAGATGGTAATCTCTAACTGGTGTCATATTGTCCCCCACCTGAGAGAAATTGAGCAGCACCGGAGAAAAGGTCCAAATCCAATGTCTGCCCAAGCCCTTCTATATGATAGGCGCGATTGCAAATCCGCCTTGAGAGCATCCCAGAGCTGGTACCAGGGAGAGCCAGCAACCACACAGAGAAAGCGGAGACCCAACAGTCTGACTGAAGCATTATTAGATGCAACTTCACAGCAGTGTCTTATAGAATCTGAGGGTAGTGACAGAACCGACAGATCGGGATCCGGGAACTCGTAGGGCAATTTCTTAGGTTCCGCATTGGCAGAGGCAGGCATTGGCACAGAGGGCCTCGGACTGGAACGACCTACAACACCACAAAGGACAGAGGCTTCATGCAATGGAACCTCTGGGAAAGAGCGTTGCCTACGTGGAATACCCCTGAGAACATCGTCGTCAGAGAAATTCCTACACGGCCGGCTGAATTCTGTACCCAATCTCCGTGGTCAAGGGCAAGAGAATCAGGGCGGCGGTTCGTGGGCAAAGGCAAACAGTCTCCCCAACCTCAACATTTCCTATGGCAAGGTTGAAGAAGAAGCGGATCCTAACCCGCCCATGTCAGAGTCCAGGACCTGTGAGGAGCTAAAGGCCAGAGCTTCAGCCAAGAGAATGCCGCCCCTGTTCGACTCCACGGGAGACGCCAAGAATGACACGGAAGCATGGGCATCTTCACATGAAGAGTATCATGACACTGTTGAAGACGCATCCCAGTTCGAACCCAACGATATCTCTGAGAACAATGACCATCACGAGACAGCACATGAATCTGTTTCAAGCTTAAGCAGGAGGAGCACACATGTTGATGTCAAGTTCATGGCCGCCATGTTCAAGGGACAGGACCAGCTTCGAGCCTTGGCACCGGGGCAGACAAATGTGCGAACGGAAGGACAGAATAGCCTACGGCCGGGCGCTCAGGTCCTGTCGGGAAACCCTCTTCGACCGATATCAACGAAGGCTTGTTCCTCTTCACTCATCGAAGCTAGAGCCCCCAAGAGTACAGGTATATGTACCCATGAGTACCTTGGACCGGTGCATTCGCCCACAACGTTGCAACAGAGTGGCTTCGCGAACCTGGACGCGCCACCAAGTAGAGAACAGTTGATGGAGGTCCAGAGAGAAGTACATGTGTGGCGGGAGCGAGCCAAAAGGAGTGAGGCGAAACTGCAAGCTCTGGAAGGGTTCGTGGCGAGGGCAAAGCACATCCTGCAGTCGGCTCCTCCGAGTGCTAGGAAGGGGTGAGTTGCAATGGAGATTACCGAGAACAAAAGGTGGCGTTGGCATGTGCAACTAGCTGCCAGCATGGGAGTGGATTGAGGGGACCTTGACTTACAATACAACCTTGAGAGTAGTGGAGGTGGCGTGACATTGGGAGCACGCGCGGATTAGCATTGTTTCATTGGGTGCCACTGAATGAGCACAACACGGCTAGTAATACCTGTCTGCACCTTTATTATTCTACTCGTACTCGTAGTCTCATGTTATACACAATGGAGAGGAGATTGGTGATTATTAATATAGTGAGAGGAAGCAATTGGAATTGGACAGTTTGAAATAACTTCGTCGTTCAAAAAAAAAAAAAAAAAAAAAAAAAAAACCTTTGAGCAAGTGGATGGTACCGTAGAGCCAGATTACACTGTATAATGAATTGCTTGTACAGAGCTAAAATGACGTGCGTTTTACTGAGTAACACAGCAAATTTGAGTTTATATCTTTGCTGAGTTTGAAGTGCCAGTACCTAACCCAGGGTTCGTTCAGTTGTTTCGGTCCGGACGTTTTATACGCCAACGACCTGCCTCATCTGGCGCCATGGTCACATGCATCCTCCCGATACCGTCTACCACGGCATCAAGGAGGAATTCGCTATCGGTGCTCTGTGTGCCCTGAATGCTCTGCGTGCTCTGTGTTCCCTGCGTACTTTGCGTGTGTGATGGTATCGGATGTTGCGGAGCGGCCACCATGGCTGCCAGATATCTTTGTCGAGGTGGGGATGAGTATCTCCCGCTGGGTGGGGGGGTTGTGGACGAGTACGAATGCTGCTCCTGCAGCTCGCCGTCTTGGGTAGGTTCCAGCTGGGATAAAATGGGAGTGGTGTAGTCCTCGCGAGGTTGGGCGGAGGGTATTGAGTAGTCGTTCATTGAGGGGGACTGCGAAGGAGAGGGGGAGGGGTAAGGGTATGGGTAGTAATGATCACGGGGAGAGGAACGGTAGCTAAAGTTCTGGCGGGAAGCAAATGAGATATTAGAGTGTGTCTGGGATAGGGAAGCGGAGTATGGTCGTGTGTCGTTGTGATGGTCAGAGTCGGAGTCGTAGCTATGTGCAAGGGTAGGCCAGGGGGATGGCTGCTGTGTTGCTGGAGGGGTTAAGGTCGAAGGCAGAGAAGAGCGTGGTGCGTTTGTGCTTGAAGTGCTGGTGATGTCGTCGTCAGGTTCATCCAGCCAGACCATGGCCACGTGAGCTCGTGGTGGTGGGTATAGGCGGCCACGGTCCGGGCGAGCAAGTCAGTTGTCAACGGCAAAGATGGATTTATGTTGATGGGTGGCCTGGACGACGGAGGCGTAGAGGTCGAGGTCTTTTATTTGTCAGGTGTTGGCAGGTGCTTAGAGAGTAAGAGTTAGATGGGGGAGAGACATACCAACGTTATTACCTAAATCTTTGCAGTTCAGGACTTTGATGGACAGGTCAGGATTGACCTTGCCGTTAATGTGGGCTGCGCTGCCATTGACGAGATGCGCGTCCTGGATAGGTCAGAGATTGTATATCAAACTGGAGCGATATGCTAGAGTTTGGGAGAAAATAAAGAGGACGGTGGATGGCAAGAGAGATGTGTGAAGGAACTCACCCGGTTTAGGACAAGAGTTATCGTGCCGCCAGAATCAAGGGTAGCCTGGTCACCGCGGAGCTGGATGACGCTGCCGACGACGGTGACGTGGCGGCCGATGAACGCGTTGAGATAAGGCGCTGTGATGCGCGGCATGGGGGTTTGCTCAGACATATTGAAGGGAATTCTGGAGAGTGATTATAGGGCATAGAAGGAGCTGTTGAGGCGAAAGTGCCGAAACGATTAAGAACCGATTGCTATACCTGACATAAAGTGGAAGAACAGGAGGGGAACGCGTTGAGGGGTTGAGGGAAGGACGCGAGATCACGTGATGGATGGTGGTGTCAGAACAAACAGCTGAATAAGCTACCGGTATTTCACTTGGAGATGTCCTTGATAAAACAGAACATCTGTACAGTCGCTATTTCCCTCAGATAGATACAACAATGCATCATCAAGAGGGCAGAAAACAGCCGTATTTCGAGCCTTGTCTATTTTTACATCGGTGAGTAAATCTTCCGGATAAATTTCTTTCCGATCCGGAGCCTCAGATAAGTGCTTTACCAACATTATTTCGCTGCTACGTCTGACTGGTGGCTCGTTTTACTACCGGGTGCGCATATAAGTTCAAAACGCCATTCTTACAACAGCATCGCGAACGGTTGCAATTGGTCACTCCTGCCTCCGTATTAGAACGTGGAGATAACTTCTGGTCAATGGAAATATACCCCCAAGACTTATCTCTTTTGACTCATGGGCACTAAGTTGCCGTGGCCGCGTTTAGATCAGGGCCACGGGGGTGCTTTGAGAATTGGCATTTTGACAAGCAGACAGGGATGGGGGGGTGTTGTTGAATGACTTAGCGGATTTGTCACCTGGAAATCCCATGGCCGTTATCGGAGTGTGATGAAGTGTGATAGATTGTGATGGAAAGACGGATATCCCTGATGGTTCCTGTATCAAAAAGTTTGCCACGACGAACAGCGCGGTTCAAGGGGCGGAACATGTTCTCCTCTCTGAGTGACGGAGAGTTGTTCAAACACAGGGATTCATAATAGAAGAGGCCCCAGAATTAAGGGAAATTGATATCATCACTCGGAACTGATGTCATGGAAGATGATCTATACTCGGTAAGGGAGGGATGAAGCTACAGCGTAGAGTCTAATATTTCATCGTCGCTGTACTCTATGAAGTGTTATGGGAGAAGAGCGGGCAAGAAGCCCCTCATTTTTTTCTTTTTTCTTTTTACATAATCCTCTCCTCTTCTTTTCCACGGAACGCAGGAAAATGCAAGAAGAGGGAAAAAAGGGTTTGTGAACAGAAGTTAGGTTGGATAAAAAGGTCTGGACGGCTGACGCTGCCGGGTGCGGGCGATCCGTTTTCGAATTGCCAAGTCGTGAGTATGCTGGCAGTGTCACATGGGCAAGTAGACCTGTGAGGTTGAGAGAAAGAGAGAGAGAGAGGGAGGGAGTCATGACGCCATGGATACTGCAAGTCTAATAACACGGCATGGTAGATCCTAGTGCTGTCATGATACACCCGCAGATGGGTGCTTATAACACTGTATCATCGTAGCCTATAGGCAAGGGCACATGAACCACAGGTCTCGGGTCATAGGCATTGATTCTATCCGTTTCCTGAAGCAGTTGCATTCAACTGATTATTTAGCCCTATAAGTAATCTGTACTCAAGGGACAGTCTTGGCAGAGAGGTTGATGGCCAAGGCCCAAGGGAGGGGAAACTAAGATGGCGAACTCTTGGAAGGTGAGTTGTTGCTTGCGATAGGTTATGGAAGCAGAGTACGCCCCCCGTTACTGGGGTCCATTTGAGCTTGTTGTACCATGGCTCCTCGATCCCATCGTCGTCGTCGGCACTCTTTTCTCTCCCGAACCTTGCAGCTTGCCAGAATGGGGCCCAATGGGGTCATTTCGCGAAGGTTTGATGTGCACACCACATCCCGACGCACCCGTCAATCATTATCACAACGGTGTGGGACAGTCTTGCGTGGTTAAAATTGCGGGGGAGAGGGTCCACCAAGGTCCCAGGACTCTTGACCTTTGATTGATAGCCTGATAGGGCCGCTGCATGGTAAACTTGTACATGTACAGGGAGCAGAAAAGAGAGGGATAAAAAGGACGGGGGGGGGTCTAGAACATGAGGATTAAAGCTATGTGGACATATTATCCTAGGCAGGGGAAAGGGAGGGGCAGGAGTCCTGTCTGGGAAGCTCCGCGTGGCCTGGAAAGTTGCTTGGTTCTCAACGTCTCGACCGGGGTATACAAGTACTCGGGTGTTACGCTCTCGGATAAGGTGGTTTTGCTGGATGCTTTGAGTTTGCTAGACGAAGAAGAGAGGAGGAAGAAGATAATGCGGAAAGTGCGGATAAGGACAAGATCCGAAAGTAGAGTATCTCGATTACAGCTATAAGAAATACAACTGATACGGCTTATGGGGAGTAGAGCTCGGAAAGGCGGAGTGGGGTAGGAAGAAATATGGGAGAGATACCCACGGTTGATCCTCAAGATCATACGGAGTTGGTGCTCATAATGCACATACAAGTACCGGTATTAATACACAACAAGCACACAAGAGTTGGATACTTGGCAATATGCTCCCTCTTGTTTCGTATCATGATCCGATAAAATTGCCAGATTATGCTCCGAATATTCCGTACTGATCCGTAGAGAGTTGAGAGAGAGAGAAAAGAATCACACCATTATGACTATTATTACTACTATAGATGTCGGTAGTCATACGCGATCCGTATTATATGCAATACTGGCAATGGTTGACTGCCCGTATGGAAGTTCAAACATCGACTGGTTGCAGAGCATTCCAGTCGCCACAACAAAAACAGACAAGGCAGCTCTCGACGAGGGAGATATTATTCATATTAATCATATCACTGCATTCACGAGCACCGATACGGCTACTGCTTTATTAATCCCTTCCAGTCCTTTTGTGGCTGCGAACGCTACAGCCTTGGTATGAGGGCCAAGAGAGGTTAGGACCGTCTTAGACGGTTAGACTGTATTACACAGTATTGCACAGTATTGGCAGAGTCCAGTCATACTGATACCGAACGTGAGCATCGGCCGATTCAAATAGAAAATGAAAATCCAGATACGGACTGTCAAAGCAAATAGCAAGGCACTCGTACAGGTACTCGTAGTAGACCTCCGCCCCGCTGCTTTTATGCTCTTCCTGCTCCGCTTCTTGCGGTTCTGCTCAGCATCATGAATAAAAAGCTGTGACCCTAAGCGGGGGGGCCCCGGGAGCTCCTCCCAGGTCCTTCCCTGTGACTTTTTGTTTTGTTTTGCAAATACTGCGAGTAGTGGGTAATACTTGCACTGATGAGCAAGCATTGCATTGACAGCAGAGTGGCATTAACAGCTGTGGCTGGTATCATCAGTGGGGTGACAGCTGGAGAGGGTGCTAATCAGAGAGAAAAGTGTACATAATATTACTCGTAGTAAAGAGCAGCACCTTCCCTCGTACAGTATTATTGTTACTACTCTCCAAAGTCAAACCCCTCGTCTCGCCCAGGCAGGTCTCCACCTGGTGGGACGCTCCTGCCTCTCCCATACAAACCAACCCTCGCGCCATCCAATAGGACACGGCAGAACCATTCACAGACGTTCTCAAGGTGTGAGAGGGAAGTCGCGACCTGTGCGGTTTCAGCACTTCTTTTCTTTCTTCTCTTTTTCTGAGAAAGAGCAAAATCACGTGGGATTCACGATTTCGGGGGAGTCATGGAGCCATTCATGTTCTTCCTTTTTTTTTTCTCTGTCTCTCTTCCATGCCAGCTGCAGATACTACCAGTACCATACTATATGTATTACTAGTAGACTGTAGTATTACATGCGAGGCGCATACTCGTAGACACATACATATATACATCCACCCCCCCCCCCCCACCTCTTTTTTCCCTTCCCCCCCCCCCCCCCTTCTTTCTTGGGATTGACCCTGGACGTGAGCTGTACGAGTACATGTACGGACACTCGTACGTATATGTACCGTCTGTATCCTGTACCGATACTCCCTACTGGCACTCTCAACCCCAAAGTCCAATCGTTGTCAAGCATCAATGTATCCGAGTATCGCCCCTCTCCATCGAGCCGCCGCTTGCCCTTCCCGATCGACCCGTGCAAGCTTTCTCGTCTAGCCGCCCTCGGTTTAGCTGGTCAACCGTGCTTGGGCTTTGCCTTTTGACCTTGGTCTTTTGGACCTTGATGCCCCGCAACAGCTGCGCCCAACTCGGCAGTAGTACTGGTTGCAGTACTTTGTAGTGCTACTCGTACTGCTGCTTGCTTTACTTGCTTTACTTGCTCAGCCTAGAATCGGAAAGCAACGTGAAGGCGTCAAGAGAACCAGCAACAAGCCCCAACCAAATAAAGACGCCCAGCCAGCCCCAGCCAGCCCAGCAGATATTCCAGCAAAGCCCGGCAAAGCCTACTATGGTAGTAACTACTCGTACAGGTAATACCCATCAGCACCTACCTGTGCCCGGCACAGCCAAGCAGAAGCTGCATGGTCCCATCCATAATAGCTTTCCACTAATACCTGGATCTAGCCAACCCTACCACCAGTCCACGACAGCTCGGTACGAGACACTTTTAGTACCAAGCACGCAGTTACTATCACTCCTCCGTACCAGCCAGCACGCAGTACAACGACTGGCAACACACCAACAGTTTCTCTCGTAGTATTACTATTCGTACGAGTGCTTGTACCTTTTGCTGCTATCTTTATTTTTACTACCGGATGCCGCCGACAGAGGGGCCGATCCCCAGGGTACCTCTTTCTTAACTGTTTCACGCCCCGCGACATTTCACCCAGAAGCAACATTAACGTCAGCTTTCCCTCCAACCACATTCCTTCCCCCTCCTCTCTTACTTTTTTCCTTCCTCTACGTCCCGATACCCATATTCACTTTCTTCTTCTTATTCCACTTCTTCGCTCACTCGCCTTTGTCACCTCTTTACATCCCCTTTCCCCCCTCATTAACTCGTCAAGCAACTGCTGCGCATTCGTACCAGCTACCCATAACCACCGCCACCATGTCGACCCTGGCCGATCAGATGGTCCACCCCGCCATCCACCTGGACGACCTCATGGACCTGTCTGGGGACCCGACTTCCGACATGGCCGATCCCCATCTTGCCATGCCCTTTTTTGGAAACCTCAGTGGCAAAGAATCAGACCAGCTCACAGTTGACCCGTCAACCTGGGGCAACTCTCTAGACCCCAACCCATTCGCAGATTCTCCCGAAGACTACACAACCACCAACCCCCGCATCAATAACGCCTCTACTATTGCCGTTGACGATGGCGCTCTTGAGCTTCAGGTCGCTGACGCAGCCTCCCCTCGTCGCACTGCTCGCACCACGCGCATACAGGGCAAGTCCTCGCGAACCTTGAGCAAATCGTCTATTCCCTCGCTGTCGTCCGGCCCTTCGTCACCTGGCGCCAAGCCTGCCCGCGCTATCAGAGCTACCAAGAAGCAGGAGCCCAGGGCGGGCAAGACAGCCAAGGCAAACCCTTCAGCACCAAGCCGCAGCACCCGTGCAAGGAAGAGGGAACGTCAGCCCTCAGAAGATGACGTTGACGGCGGTGGTGGCATCGCTGGTGGCGAAGGTGGTGACTTCAAGCGCACAAAGTACCTGGAGCGCAACCGGATTGCCGCCTCCAAGTGCCGCCAGAAGAAGAAGGCATGGGTGTGTGACCTCGAGACTCAAAAATGCGAGCTCGAGGTCATGCACTCCAGCCTCCAACGTGACTACACGTCGCTCATCGACGAGATCAACCAGCTCAAGACGGATCTCATGAACCACGCCGGATGCGGCGACCCAAACATCGACGACTGGATCAACGCCGAAGCCAAGCGCTTTGTTGTCAAGAAGACAAAGGATGACCCCGAGCCTGCTCCTGCCGCCACCCTCGTCGACGATGACAATGACGACGACAACCAGCAATTCTCCTTGGCTGCCGGTGACCTATTTGACAACGACCCTTCCATGGTTGGACAGTCGCCCACCCTGTCCGATAGCATCTTTGCGATGTCGCCAGTCATCAAAAATGAAGAGGATATCAACTATGATCACATGCCTGATGACATGTTTCAATAGTTTACCTCGACGGTCGGTTTTTTAAAGAACAAAAACAAGAAAAGGAAAAAAGCGAGGCAAGAAAAAACACGTGAGCCGTTACCAGCGGCAATGTGTGTATGACGCCATAGGTTTCTGTGAGCGACACGATACCACCACAGGGCTGTGGTATCCGGACTGGGTTTGATGGGATTTTTTCTTTATCCTTTGTGAATCGTTATGGGCGACATTGTCCTCGGGATCCTACCTGGCGTACATGGTTGATTTGAGCGTGGCTATTTGATTTTGGCGCTGTATTATGGAACTCTTTCAAGTTGATATCTCAAGTTTAGTAATTGAACACAACACGGACCGTGCCAGGTTTCTTGAGCAGATAGATGGCAAGGAGATCGTTCAAAGTATGGTGATGGTTTTATATATAATCCGTACAGGACACTTAAATCGTACACTTTTCTTCCGCCTAAACAAGATTTAGTTCCCATTGTACATTCATTCCCTTTAATAAGTGCCAAGAAATAGGAGACACATTTCTTCTCCACATACCCAGTGAGAACAACAAAAAACAGGAAATGTACCATTGTAGGGGAGAAAACTGGCATAGTAATACAGTTTACAAGATATCACAGAGTAACACCCTACTTGCGCTTAGTCCAGCCATTGGCATTGGAGAGACCGCGAATGCGCTTGGTGTACTTCCACAGGTGGCGGTACTTAGGGCCCTGGTGCTTGGCCTCCCAGCCACGAGGCTTGACGGGGGTTTTGAGGCTGCGGACGCGGGTGGGACGGAACTCGACGTCAGCGCCGGGTAGTTTGTGCCTGGCCATGACGTCTGCGGTGTTGTCGTCCCAGACGGAGCGGAACATGGTGAAACCGACAGGGTTGAGGGAGAACTTGCCGCGGAAGGACTTGAGGGAGAAGCCGTCACGTTTGGAGGCGTACAGTTCGCGGAGGCGGGCGACGTCGATGCGCTCGCCGGGCTTCTGCTCGAGCAGGAAGATGGCGAGGCGGTGGTAGGGGGCGCCCTTCTGGGCGAAAGCGGGCAGCCACGGCACGGCGAGCTGGTCGTCGGCACGGATGCGGCCGAGCGGGAGCGACGTCTGCGTGGGGCTGAGAGGCACGTTGGCGGCCATGAAGTGGCAGCGCTTGTAAAACGAGTCGTTCTCAGCGTCGGGAACATCGGCGTCCATGACCACGACAGACACCAGGCGCTCGCCCTTGTCGAAGACCTGGACGCGTAGCCGGGGCGGGCGCTCGCTCAGCAGGCTGTCAACCACCTGGCCCGCCGGCGTCTTCTGCTGCCCAAAGTACAGCTGCACGTCAGCTGTGGGCTCCAGCTTCGGCAGAATGTCGGGGACGACGTGGAATTGCGAGATGCGCTGCTTGATGAGCTTGTAGTTGTATGAGCGCCATCGCTTCTCGGCATAGTGTCGGTATATGGGCTTATCCATATCGCCTGTTTTTGTTTGTTAAGAACAAGGATATTGACTTTTGGTTCTTTATACAAGAGAGAGAGAGAGAGAGAGAGAGAGAGAGAGAGAAAAAGAGCAAGTTGCATACCCAGTCCATCCTCGAAGCGCTTCTTGACAAGCGGGTCGTTGATGTCGGCGAGAATCTTGAGCTGCTCGACGTAGCGACGCAGACTGGCCAGCTTGGTATCCTTCATGTACTGGCCGCCCTTGATGAGGGAGGCATCGCGTGCCTCGAGCCAGGAAATCTTGGCCGTCTCGTCTCGGATGCGTTGCAACTTGTCCTGCCGGTCGGCGGCCAGGATCTTGCGTGCTTCCTGGAAGGCCTGATAGGGCAGCTGCTCAAAGGGGAGGGAGTCGGTCGTGGTGCGCATGGCAACGCGGCGTCTGCGGGAGCCAACGGGCATCTTTCCAGCTCTGATTAGGGAATCCTCGAATTCGGGTAGGACCGTGTCCGGACTCTGGTCCAGAGGCGAAGACGAAGTCTGTTGCGGCTGCTGCTGCTGGGCATCGGAGGTCGTTGCTGACCAGGAGGACATTGTAGTGGAAAAGGGCCGGGCTAAGCCTTGCTGTGCCGGTCGGTGACATAATTGCCTCACCAGTGGCCTGGTGACGACAGAGTGACACCGCGACATGATGGGAGGGGGGTGGGAAGATGTCGAAGAAGAAGAAAAAAGGAGATGGGTGTCGTTTTGAAGTGTTGGTGGTGCAAAGGAGAACCGGATACACGAGAGAAAAAAAAAGCCAAGTGGTGGTGATTTCCTTTTTGGGTGGGAGTGATCCACCTTTATTTTCCCGGGCCAGTGCAGTGCCTTTTTTTCCCCTGCTGGCATGGTTTTCGACTCCTGCAAAACTTGCGACAACGACCTCAATCCATCTACAACCCACGACATCAAACGACCGGCAACGATGGCTGCACGAGGAGTCGGAAGTCTTACCGAGGCCATGAGATCTCTCGGGATAGCGGCTAGGGTATGTTGAATGACCTTCCTGGCCTCATGATGCAACTAGTTGACCTGACCTGACCGCACGTGTAGGCCTCGCACCCGACCAAGACGTTTGCGCGGACAATGGCCACCGAGGCACCGATGAGTCAGATTACAAAGACGGCAGACACGCAGAAGATTATGCAATCGTGGAACCCAGGTATGTTTTTTTCTCATCTATCTAGGCAGTGAGAATAAGATGTATATATCTTAGCAGACAGTTGGAAGGTACTGACCAAACTTGGCACAGCATCCTCCGTACCCGTCACCATCCACAGCTTCCCCTGGCTCGAGCCCAAGACGCTGGAGCAGTGGTCGGTCGAGCACCTGTACCTCCCGCTGCGTCGCGACCTCCTCCACATGGCGGTCGTGTACGAAGGTGACCACACGCGGCTGGGCACGGCCTCTGTCAAGACGAGATATGAAGTGCACGGCTCGCACCGCAAGGTGCACGCGCAGAAGGGCTCGGGCCGCGCCCGCGTGGGCACCAAGCAGAGTCCCATCCGCCGCGGCGGTGGCAAGACGTTCGGCCCGCACCCGCGCGACTTCGGCACCAAGCTCAACCGCAAGGTATACGACAAGGCTTGGCGTACGGCCCTGAGCTATCGCTACCGCAGGGGCGAGCTCCTCGTCTGCGAGGATGGCATGGACCTCGCCATGCCCGCTGACTTCGAACTCGTCGCCGACAAATTCCTCAAAGACGGCCTGCGCGAGACATACATGGCCAAGTACATGACTGGCGTGCTGGGTGACCTCGGCCTCGGAAAGGCTGATGGACGCACCCTCTTCGTCACGAGCGACAGGCGACAGAGGCTGTTCGATGCAATAGAGCAGGTCCCCTGGGAGGGTAGGGCGCTCGACCTCGACGATGTCGACGTCAAGGATCTACTCGAGGATGGCAAGGTCATCTTAGAGCGTTCCGTGCTCAAGGAGATGATTGACCGACACCAGAGTGATCTCGTCAGCAAAATTCTCGTCGGGGGTTTCACTCCCGGTCCTGAGAGCGGTCAGAAGATTCTCGGTGCGTAGAAGGTCGCAGAAGGGTGGTCTATTATGTAACAACATCGGCTTGTAGATCTAGCAAAAAATTCCATGTACAATTGTTCTCTTGTACTTTTTTCCAATTCTCTACGAAAGGAGTGCGCACAGTTCCGTGTTTCTTTAACTTGTTGGTTCGCGCCACCCACATGTCTCTGAGGTGATCAAGGGTATACATTAAAGTCTATGTCTATGTAATGGTAGCAGTAGTATACAAGAATTTCGAAACAGGCAATATGGCGTGCTGGTGTCTTCACAAAGCTCCTCCCACCATCTTGACAATCCACATGGCAACACGCACATGCAGCCCGACCCTCCGATCATTCCTGGCAAAGTCATCCTGCGTGACAGGCTTGGCATGCTCCTGCAGCCACAGCTGCTCCTGGCCCAGTCTGGCCTTGAGACCCTCATCACGCGTGACAATCAGCGTGCCAGCCTCTAGGTCGTGCGTGTAGCTGCGGCGTGTGTAGTTGGAGCTTCCGACAAGAGAGATAGCCGGGTCCGTGTCACCGGGCAGCGTGATCCACAGGCCCTTGGCGTGGTACGTCCACCCCCCTGGCTGGCCAGCGGTACCGTTGCGCCACTCCTTGAGGGAGATGTCGGACTGCTTTCCGTAGCCCTGGACGGCGGTGAGGAAGCGGCGTGCCAGCAGGACGTACGCGTCCGGCAGCATACCCGACACACCGGGGGAGCGGTAGAAGCCGTTCGCCTCAGGGGCGGCCGTGATGACGGTGTTCTGACGGGCCGACGACGCCGTCTCCAGGAGTAGACTAGTCAGGGACGGAGCAGGGTTGAAGTAGCCCGCTGTAAAGGTCCACGACGAGTCTCGGTACTCGGGAGACGCGAGCGTCTTGAGGACGTGCGTGATAGCGGGCAGCTCCGTCGACACGTTGGGCTTCATTACCTGCGAGAGCTGGGCCATCATGTACACGGTTGTGTCCGAGTCGGGCACGGACTCAGGAGAGGACGAGGACGAGGACAGGCGGTTGACCGGTTTGGATTTCGGCAGGATGAGAGGCGTGAGGACGGCAGTCGCCGCCTTGACAAACGACTCGGGATTCTCGAGCGGGGACGGCGCCGAGTTGGACTGCGGCCATCCGAGGGTGAAGCCCGCCTCGTCGTCCTTGGCCGGCTGCAGAAGGAAGCTGAAGCTGCCGACAGCCTGGTGAATGCGCCAAAAGTGCTCTGTCACAGAAGCCGACGAGAAGAGGTGGTATCTGTCCTGGCGGTTGGTGAAGTAGTCCGAGGATAGATTTGCACTTGTCACAGAGTTAGTCACCGGGTGTCTGATTTCTTTTCTTCCCTTCTCTTTTTTCTTCACAAGGAGAGAGAGAGCATACCCAGACATGATGATCTCGTCATCAACACCGTACAGCTTCATGTGCTGCAGCCCCCATCCCTCATTAATCCTCTGGGGCACCACCTTCTTGCGCAACCCCGTCAAGTTGGGCGTATGATACATGCGCACCTCAACGCGGCTGTCCCCAAACTCCTCGACCAGCGGACCTAGCAGCGAAGCGCAGGAAGGCCGGGGCGCTTCTCGCGTTCCCCTCAGCGCATCCGTCAGCACGCTCAGCTTGAGCTCCGGGTTGGCGCGCAGGGCGTCGCACAGCGTCTCGATAAGTTCCCCCTCGGTCTTGCCAACGTATAATGTCGACAAGAAGATGCGGCTCTTGGCATTGCGTATGCGGTTCTAGAGGGGAGCCAATGGGTCAGCTCGTGATTCTCCATATCGTCCATTCTCGTGTGTGGGAGAGGGAAGAGGAATAAATAATACCTTGAGCGTCTCGTAAAAGTCGGCGGGCGTCTTGATGATTTGGATCTGTTCGCCTCGAATATCGAATCGGGGAGCGATACGATCCAGCTCATTAACAAAGGGGGCCAGAGCTCCCGCCGCGCCGCTACCGGGCCCCGAGCTCGCAGCTGGCGATGTCGAAGCTCCTGCTTGTCCGCTGTACTGACGCCGGCGGCAGCACTGCCGTCGTATCGAGGGTGGTGGAATTGGACTCCTTGTGCTGGAACGAGAGCCTCCTGTGGCGACAGAACGGGGACATACCCTCGCCAACATTGCGCCCGTGCTTCCGAGGGGTGTATAGGTGCTGGATCTTGCGTTTAGATTACAGCTTGAAATGATGCATCAAAATGATAAAACGCATATTGTTAGGAGCTAAGAAAGCTGTCGGTACCCCCAGTGACCCGAGGTTGATGTATTTACCCGGATTTCTACCGTCACCCCAGCATGATGCTCGACACCACCCAACTGACTGCCGCCTCCTACAACTTCCTGCATCCCGTCAATTGTTCAGAGTTGCAGACGGTCAATCTATCAGATCTTCCGCCACCATGTCGACGATTACACGAACTCTTCGAAACCTGCGTCAGGTCGGATTCAAGGTATTACCCCCCCCCCCCCCCCCTTCAACTTGCATGGAGATGCTAACCCGGAATACAGGACTACATAATGCAGATGGTGGTATGTCTAGGCAGCCTTCTCTATTCCTTCCCCAGAATTCAGATACTAATCCACGCCTTCTTTCGCCGTTACCCAACAGTACATCGGTACGCATGTCCCCCTCCTCTTGTCAGAGGTTGGTCATTTAGCTAACTGACGCGCACAGGCGACACCAAGGCCGGGACTCTGATTGGCACCGATCGCGCCGGAAACAAGTTCTATGAAAATAACGAGGAACTCCCCCTCCGCACCCGCTGGGTCGAGTACGCCAAGCATGACTACGATGCCGCCCAGATCGAGCCCGGTTGGCACTCGTGGATCAGCTACATGGTTGACAAGCCGCCGGGCCAGGACGCCCTCATGACGCCCGGCACTCGCCACTTCGAACCATCCTTCCCCAAGCCCAACTATACCCAGACGCGTGGTGCTTTCAAGACGTACAGCACGTGAGTCTATCCTCTTCCCAGATATAATCGTAGTAGAGGAGTATCTGCTAAACAGGACGTTGATTGCAGGACCAAGCCCAAGTTTACCACTTGGGAGCCCGTGGCTGCGCAGCGAGCCTAGAGTAGTGAAAGAGAAGCAGAGCTTAGAAGAGGAATCTACTGGTGCAGTGCTCTTGTGTGTATATATGCGATACAATCGAGAACCAAATTTTTCTTTGGATCATCCCATACGTTGAGCGATATGCCAAAAATGGCGTGACAATGTTTATCCCTCTTCAACCGAGTCAATCCGAGATGACATTGCGATAAACGATCAGAACCTATGCACACACACATAGACAGAAAAAAAATACATGTATAATCCGCAAAATCATAACGGACAACTACATCTTTTTCTCTACCGCCCTCTTGATCGCTGTGGAAAACGTCAGTGATGATTGTACCATCGAAATCTGGGGGAGGACGAACCTTCACACGAAATCTTAGCGTCGCCGAATAACATGCGTGCATTTGGCATGTAAAACATGGGATTGGGTACGTCGGCTAGGGATGGTGCCCACGGGTTAGTTTTCGGTCCACATTTTGCTTCTTCCCCAGGGGGGAAAAAGAGGGGGATGTTGGGGTTGGTAATTTTAACATCACTCACCATATCCACTACCAAGACTCCGCTTCATGACAACGACCTGCTTGGCCTTCCAGGCGTGCAAAACAGGCATACCCTCGATCGAACTGCCCTTTTCTAGTGCGATGGGGTTGACCGTGTCGTTGGCGCCAATGACGACGGCAAGGTCTGTATCGGGGAAATCGTCGTTGATCTCGTCCATCTCGAACACAATGTCGTAAGGCACACTGGCCTCGG
The DNA here is from genome assembly GCF_012550715.1 of Geosmithia morbida. NCBI lineage: Eukaryota > Fungi > Ascomycota > Sordariomycetes > Hypocreales > Bionectriaceae > Geosmithia > Geosmithia morbida. Next base: position 77,978 of record NW_023336201.1, read on the forward strand.
CGAGGAGGACGTTGCATTGACCGGGCATCCGGCCTGCGACGGGATGGATGGCGAAGCGAACCTTGATACCCTTGGATCGGAGCATCTCGACAATGTTGGAGATGGCGTACTGCGCTTTGGCCACAGCCATTCCGTATCCGACAATGAAGATGACCGACTCCGAGCCGAGAAGCGAGACGGCCAGTTCGTCAACAGATATCTGCGTCACCTCTCCCTGTGGCTTATATTCCTGCACTTGTGTTGCCGCCGTCGCCCCGCCAAAGAGCACGTTTGTCAATGACCGATTCATAGCGACACACATGATGTATGACAGGATGGATCCCGAGACGCCAATCAAGGCGCCCACAGACGTTAGGAGGGGGTTGTCCAACATGAAGCCTTCTGCCACGAGGGCAAATCCGCTGTAGGCATTGAGCACGGTGATGACGACGGCTGTCCATGGTCGGTTAGTATACGACATGCTGGCTCGTCCTGACATTGTGACTTACGCATGTCTGCGCCTCCAATAGCGGCCGTTGTGGTATAGCCCTTGATGAAACTCATAAAGGTATTCGCCGCAAGCGCACCTGCCGCAATCATGGGGCTGCCGGGAGCCATGGTGATGAAGGCGCCCATTGTCGCTGCGTTTGCCGTGAGCAGACCACCATTAATGTAGTGCTTGCCCGGTATAACCGCCGGACGAGACTTCATTCTCCCTGCAAGTTTCAAAAAGGCGACGATCGAGCCGGTAAAGGTGATGCCACCTACAGTAGTTCAATAATTGGAACCAGCCATGTGTAGCGGTCACAGGAGAAAGCGGTATCACTCACCAATGAGGACTCCCATATAAGCCGTCACCATGTGAAGAGTCGAGAGGTCAGAGACGTGCCCCATGACACTCCCGATACTAGTCATGACCGCGGCAAGTCCAACGACGGAGTGCAAGGCCGCAACTGTCTGTGGGAGATCGGTAGGCGTGATGCGTCTACCAATGAGGAATCCTGGTATATCGAGTGATCAGTCCTGATGCCTATTCGAGTTTCTCCCAGTCAAATCTTACCGGCCAAGGTTCCGACGGAAGCCAGGGCGCCAAATTGAGTCAGGACCTCGGGTGTGAAGCCGGCAGCTAGAAGACTGGCTAGAACACCAGATCCGACACCGAGCATGCCCAGCATGTTGCCCATGCGAGCCGTGGCTTGGGATGCGAGGCCACTCAAGGATCCAATACAGAGCAGAGAGCTAGCCAGATACCCAGCCTGGACCAAACCAGCAGCTCCGGTGCTTGCGGCAGCGAGAAAGCCGCCTCCAAAAAGAGTAGCGGGGATTGCATACAGCCACTGATACTCGGGAGGGTCAGTCGCACCTAGAAGAATTTGATCATCAGCATGTGACGCGTCTTTTTTTTTTCCAGGGCAGTACTCACGCTTAAACATGTCGAGCATACGCTTAGTGACGACAAAGCCTCCTCCAACATTGACGAAAGCCAGTAGCACACTGAGAGCACCAAACATTTGAGGGATCGTCTCAGGTAAATACCCCCCACCAAGGATGAAGAGGCCACCGATACCCACCATTCCCGAGATGGCATTCGTCACGCTCATGAGAGGGGAATGGAGTGCCGGTGCGACTCCCCATACCACACGGTAGCCGATGAGACTGGCGAGAGCAAAGGTAAAGGCATTCCCCATGAACAGGGGGCTCGTCAGCTTACCCAGACTCAATGCAGAGACCATTCCACCTGTGACGGCAGCAACTTCCCGGGTCTTCTTCTGCCACGGGGTGAGCTCCTTGACTTCGACCTTGGTCTCTGCTGCTACGGGTTTCGCAGGAGCCGGAGGAGGTGCTGGTCGAGGAGCAAGTGGGAGAATATTCCCGTCCTGTGTGACAATGGCCCCGCGCACAACTTCATCACTCAGGTCGATTCCAAACTCATTTTCCTTGGGAGCCATGGACAGTAGAAATTTGGTGATATTGTTGGAGTAGAGTGTTGAGGACTGGGTAGGGAGTCGGGATGGGTAGTCAGTATAACCTGAGAGGCTGTCAGAAAAGAGTCTGCTTTTTTGTGCAGTCTATCAACCGACATACCGATAATCTTGACGTCGTTGTATGTTATGAGCTCATCCTTGACCGTGGCCTCGCAGTTGCCACCAGCCTCGGCAGCCAAATCAACAACAACGCTTCCGGGTTTCATGACGTCGAGGGCCTCCTTCTTGATGAGTTTTGGTGCAGGCTTTCCAGGGATGAGGGCCGTAGTTATTATGATGTCTACATCCTTTGCCTGGTCCTTGAAGAGCTTCATCTCGGCATCGATGAATTCCTTGCTCATCTCCTTGGCGTATCCTCCGATTCCGGAGCCGTCTTCCTTCAGATCGACCTCGACAAACTCGGCTCCGAGAGACTGAACCTGCTCACGCGTAGCTGGACGGGTGTCAAAGCCACGCACGACTGCACCGAGTCGACGGGCCGTAGCAATGGCACTGAGACCAGCAACACCAGCACCGATAACCAGAACTTTGCTGGGCGGGATCGCTCCTGCAGCGGTGACCTGGCCTGTGAGGAATCGGCCATAGATATTGGACGCCTCGAGGACGGCCTTGTAACCGGTGATGTTGGCCATGGAGCTGAGAGCGTCGAATACCTGAGCACGGGAGATGCGTGGGATCATGTCCATGGAAAAAATCGTGGCCCCCCTGGCAGCAATGGCATCAACCAGCTCCTTGTTCTGCACCGGCTGCAAAAACGAGATGATTGTCTGACCGGAACGAATGGACTCGATCTCTTTTTGAGCCGGGCTGCGCACCTTGAGCACGATGTTGGAATCGGACCAGATATTTTCGGCGCTGTCTACGAGCGTAGCACCAGCAGCCGTATAAGACTCATCTGCGAAGTCTGCGAGACGCCCGGCTCCCCGCTGGACGAGAACCTTGGCGAACCCTTTCTTGTAGAGAAGGGTGACGTTGGCAGGGGTCAGAGACACGCGTCGTTCGCCGGGAAAGACCTCGGTAGGCACGCCGATAGTGAGGTCCCGGTAGGGCTTGGTCGGTGGCACCGGTGCAGTCGACTCAGTGGAATATGGCCTAAGTACCGAAGGGGAGCGGGCGGTGACCAAAGTCTGACGTGTGGAAGCGATGGGTGTGGTGGCCGCAGGGATCGATATCTGTCGTGCGCTATGCCGTCGACAACCGCTGATATTAAGAAATGGCTTTCGGGCATCTAAGAAAGCAGGTGTGTTAGTGAATATCCGGCTGCGTATGCTAGTCGGACGGTATGAACTCACTGCTAGCTGCACGTCCTACGTACTGGGCCCAAGAGAGCTCAATGGCCAAGGGCCTGGGGAATGTCGGTACCATGTTTGACAGACGGCGTCATGGACAGTAGCCCACCGGTTTGCCAGGAATGGAGGACTGGGGGCAGCAGAAATCCCACTACTGCAGGTATTCAGGACCAAGTGGGTGTGTATAACAAAGGTGGGAGAATACAGTTGTCGTTAATGCAGAGGAAAAGTAACAGTGATGTTCGGAGTGAAATATAGTGGACAGTCTAGAACTAGAGACCAGGGACGCGGCACACAGGATGACGACAATTCCCAACATATCCAGGTTGACTCCAACGAGATTCAAGCGGTAAGCGAGCCCGTGAGAGGATGGAGTATTGGTGTTTAAGAGAATGGAGGGACGGGAGGGTGAGAAGAAAGGAGGGTGAGAAGAAAGGAGGGTGAGAAGAAAGGAGGGTGAGAAGAAAGGAGGGTGAGAAGAAAGGAGTGTGGGAGGCTCGGATGGGAGAGTGNGGGGGGGGGGGGGGAGGAGTTCAGTGCGCCTTGTTTATGCCGACGTCGCTTGATCGCCTCGGGTATCAATAATGGCAGCTCAGTGTGCCTACCAACAGAACAGACAGGAAGGGAGGGATACGTCCGGCGGAGAGTAGTAGTAGGGATGGAGTACACAAGTATCCGTACACCTGAGGAATAATGGAGCTGCGGGGAAGCACCGACTTGCGTGGAAAAAGCTGGGGTAGTAGATGAAATAGGAAATATGAAGCAGTACATGTACTATGTTGCAACGGGGAAGTATCTTGTCCATATTACTTCGTATTCGCACTCGAACAACCATACGGCGCAAAGCGTCCAAAGGCCTTGGGCGTGTGCCAAGGCCGCTCTTATCAAAGATTGATGAGGGTTGCTGAGCTGGATATACTTTGTCGTTCGTATGATACCTTTTCAGGCTACCAAATGGATAAAATAGGATTTCTCATATATCCCCAAACTACCACGAGATAAATGGCAAGCAGGGTGATCTAAATGTTATATACGTCGTTATATGCGTAACATCTGGGTCATCGGTCCTGCTTCTTGGAGCTGTTTTAGTACGGAGTATAGTTAACCGTCACTGATAAATATTATTATATGTACCACCCCACACTCCCCCCGCCCGCCTGGCTTACCCTGAAGGGAGTCTTGAGAACTAGGAAGTAGGAACTGGTCGAAACGGCTAGACAAATTGTTTGAGGTGTTTTATTGCGCTTCTTGTTATATGCGTAATATTATGAGAGAAAGATAGCAAGATGTACTTGATGGACAATATCGTTTCTTGAAACTGCCTTTGGTAATTCAGAAGATTGATATGAATCGAGGCCTTTGTTCGACAATGGCTTGGACTGGATACAGCCGTGTCACTATTGATTCAATAGTGAGTAAGCAGTAGCCAAGAAGACTGTTTTCGAATAGACCCCAAGACACTGAGAATCGTAAAATTCAGAGGCACCCGTTAAATCTAGAACCACCTATCATCACATATTCGTACGTCCCTAGACTCCCCGGCGCGGGAGGCGTATGTATCGCTTGTACGAATATGATACAGCAACAGCGTAGATAGAGACAGCCCCACTGAAAAAGCTGCCCCTCCATTTGACGTCTGAATCCCACATTGCCCCTCGGCCGATGCCGCAAACCTGTCTGCGGAGTTTCATCTCACCCTAATTTCACACCTTCCCATCTATTCCCGGTGTCATCGGGCTATCAGACATACGACAAATCTTTTGCCCTTCCCCTTCTCCCCCCGTCTCACCCATCTCGCACCAGACACCATGACCTCGACGGAGTACAAGGTCATCAAGGTGGGCTCGCGGGAGTCGCCGCTGGCCATGGCGCAGACGGAGATCGTGGTCAAGCTGCTCAAGGAGGCGCAGCCCGACACGACCTTCACCATCCACGGCATGACGACGACTGGAGATAGGGACCAGAAGACGGCCCTGTACAACTTTGGTGGCAAGGGCCTGTGGACGTCTCAGCTGGAGGAGAAGTTGGCGAGTAAGGAGCTGGACATTGTGGTGCACTCTCTCAAGGACATGCCCACCACCCTCCCCGACGGATGCGTTCTGGGTGCCATAACGGACAGGGAGGATCCGCGCGACGTCCTCGTAATAAAAAAGGCGCTCATCGACGGCAAGGGGTACAGGAGCCTTTCCGACCTCCCGGAAGGCAGCGTCATTGGCACGAGCAGCATCCGCCGCATGGCCCAGCTGCGCCGCCGCTACCCCGGGCTCAAATTCAAGGACCACCGTGGAAACATCCAGACGCGCCTGCGCAAGCTGGAGGAGGACCCGGAGTTGACGGGCACCATCCTCGCCGCCGCTGGCCTGCAGCGCATGCAGCTCGACGAGCACATCTCCCAATTCCTTCACTTCGACAACGGAGGTATCCTGCATGCCGTGGGACAGGGAGCCCTGGGCGTCGAATGCAGGGCTGGCGACGCCCCTGTTCTGGAGATGCTGAGCAAGTTGCAGGACCCCCAAACGGCGTTGGCCTGCATTGCTGAGCGCAGCGTCATGAGGTTCCTCGAGGGTGGGTGCAGTGTGCCCATCGGCGTCGAGACGAGCTGGGTCGACGGCAAGCTGCGTCTGAGGGCTACCGTTGTCAATGTTGATGGCACAGAGGCTGTCGATGCAGACGACACCGAGGCGATCACTACGACCGAGGAGGCCGACCAGTACGGAAAGCGCGTTGCCACGGATCTCGTCACCCGTGGCGCTGACAAGATTCTCGCGTCTATTACTTCGAACAAGCCTTAGATGTCGAATCGGGGTCTCGTCTTTTCCTCTTTCTTTCCCCTCTTCATTGCCAAGATGCTTGTCTGTTACTCGGAAGGCGACGAATCTGGCTAGTACTTTTACTTTTGCTCATCGAGAATACAAAAGGGGACATGATGTAGATAATCACACAGAGGGAGGGAGGCAGTCTTATGAGAAATGAAATGATATGCATGCAGCTGATGAAACCCGCGATTGCTAAAAAGCTCCAAATGATACGCCGTTCTGGGTTATATCAGACCACTACAGCACCAATCGTGGTAGATTTGTCAATAATACACCGGAACAAAACCAGCCTTCAGGTTGAACTGTCACATTGCCAAACATCTAAATCTTGCGAGCAGGGGATGCGACTCGCACTCTCTTTTTTTTTCTCTATATCTCATATGCCCGCATCCCCAAATTATGATCTCGTGTGAAAAGGAATAAACGCTTCGTGGTTGGAGGGAGGGAAAGTGGTTTAGTCGTCGTGGGTAGCGTACGCCTTGTAGGCGTCAGCGTCCATGAGGGTTTCGATCTGCTTCACAGCCTCCTCGTCGACCTCGACCTTGGCAATCCAACCACCGCCGTTGCTGTCATCCTCGGGCACCTGGTTGATGATGGACGGCTTCTCCTCCAGGTTGGAGTTGACGGCCGTCACCTTGCACCTGATGGGCGAGTTGATGTCGCTGGCCGACTTGACCGACTCGACGGCGCCGATGGTGTCGCCCTGGTCGATCCAGTCGCCAGTAATCTCGGGAAGATCGACGTAGACGACGTCGCCGAGCTGCTCGGCCGCGTACTCGGAGATGCCCACGACGGCCGTCTTGTGGTCAGCAGAGAGGTCGACCCACTCGTGCTCCTTGGTGTACATCTTGACAAAGACTGTGTGTGATCAGTTAGCCAGATGTTCAGTTCAATTCAACTCAATTGATCCCCTTCTCCCTATATCCCCTTCCTTCAGCCAATTGGGCGGGGGCGGACGGGAGGAAACAGCAGAAAGGACATTACCATTCTTGGTGGTGGAAAAGGACCGGAGGGACATGCGGGTGGCAGCCGGGGCGGTGGCACGGGCAGTGAGGCGCAGAGCCGCGGGCCTGGCGATGTTGAGGGTGCGGGCGATGGAGGCCATTTCTGCGGTGTGTTACGGCGGGAGAGAGAGTCTGAACGGCGGCAGCGGCGACAGCGACAGCAACTTGCGGGTGAAGGTCTGCGAGGGGAATTGAGGTGTGCAGGTCGGAAGTTGTCGTTGATCGCCATGGGCCAAACTATGGGCTGATAAGAGCGCTTAGTCATCGGACAGATACCGAAAGCTCGGATGTGAGCCGACGAGGTTCCGTATCTAGGCGTATGGGCGTATGGGCTACACCGTAATACTGCACGGGATTTCGGTCCCTTATTCCGTCCCCGTACATCCACGGCACATGTTCTACAGGGTATGATGGTAGCTACTGGTACGATGCTGGCTGCAGTGCTGGTATTTCTTAGTATTGCTGATGCTATCGTTGCCAGTCGTAGGTATCAGTCGTAGTGGGTAGGTTGTGGGAGAGCCGTTCGACGACATTGAGAATGGTTCCAACCTCGCAGCATATTCGACTTGAAAGCTGTCGATACCCCATACCTTGAGTGCTCACTATAGTAGAATTATATCCCGACATTGAACAGTTACGAGTACGAATACCCAGCATTACAGTCGCCGCAATTGATGGGCTGGTATGCCCGCGAGTGCGAGACAAGTCAACGGTCGAAGATCAGTGGCCGTTGCATAGAAACGTAGCTCTCAAAACCCCCGCCCCTTCTTTCGAGAGGCGCATGTACATATCATACGGGTTACTCTCATGTATTGAACCGGCTCTTTTCTGTTGATTGTGTGTGGGCGAGGGAGAGTTGAGGGAGACAGTATGTGTGATGGAGGAGTGGGGTGGGGAGGAAAATCATAGGCAAACAAGATCCACCCATTCAGCTGTGGCCTGCGGGCGAGTCATACCTCCATTTGGGGCTTACTAAGGTACGATCCAGCTGCCCAGCGGACGCAGGCACCAATGCCGACGTGATACGGCGGGGGGGAAGGGAGTGCTATAGGGTTCTGGGGACTCCATCAATACGATGGAGCGGCTGGATGGACGGCCGAGAGTGCCCAAGAGCGCTGCAGTAAGCGCCATACAGGGCCAATACACCGCTGTAGCCTACAGACTGTACCACAGTATTACGAGAGGACCACAGGGCAGATACAGGTCCGGGCATGGACTGCAGACTGCTGCTCCCCCCCCGCCAGCTGTGATATCGTATTTGTCAATACGGAACTCGTATGGGCTGTCCGTATGACCACACAAATACTGTCGCTACGATCAGCATCTCTACTTGTGCTCTACTCGAGAAGAAGCCCACGCATCCTGAGAGTTGATAGTCTATACGACTAGCCTAATCTCTAGATGGCCCTCGACCATACCTCCTCGCTCGACCTTTACCTGTATTGTCCCACAAAACAGCACCCACGCCCACACACACTTCTCTCTGCTCGGTACCCCCCTGTCGTTTCTGCTCCACTCTACATCTTGTCTATCCATCCCGTCATCACGCCCCTCCTCCCTGCCTTGCAACCTTCTGAGCTGCTCTCAATTCCTCTCTGGATCCGTTTCCTTTTTCCAGTCCGTTAAAAAGACATCACGTGGTAACCGACGTAACACATACACAGAGGCACGCACCCTCTCTCCATTACACACACATACACCTTGGTTGGATTCCATTTGTTCTATATCCGCACTCGACCGCGCCTCTAAATCAACCCGTTGCCTTTGTGCAGCCAGGCCCTGCATTGCGGCTCTCCCGTCGGCCAACCTTATGCATTGTCTGACCTGATCTGGGCTCATCCATCTTGTCCAGCTCCTCGTCTCTCGCTTCGAATCTAGAAGGCTCGACGCTACGAGCACCGCCTATTGAATTCCGACCCGACCGAGACCGAAACTCGTCGAAACGTGTGGTATCGCCAACAAACAAGCCGATAATAGAAAATATTGGGGGGGGAAAAAACGAGACACCTTCATCCAGCTGCACCTCCGATCCTGCGTAAGGCCCCAGGACAAAAAAGGGCCTTTCAACAAGAAGCCGATATGGATATGAACGGACCGCCCGAACCACAGCCTCCGATGCTGCCGCAAGATAGCCACGACGATACCCTCGGTGGTCTCGACGGCACATCGCACATGGCACAGACCGGCGGCGGTGCTGCTGCCCTCCACCACGGTTACAGTCAATCCCTAGACCAGGAAGTAGCCTACACCAACAGCCCCAGTTACAATATGCTCTCCCACGAGGGCAGCCCCCGCCCCGGGTCATCCTACTACGTGACTCCTCCCCCGGCGTCGAGTGCCCCGTCCCTCTCCCGACCGACGAGCAGCATGTCGAACCCAGTGCAGTCATCATACGAGCACCAGCAGCAACATCAGCAGCAGCAGCACCAACAACGACAGTCGGGTAGCGGCGCCAGTGGCGGTGAGACTATGACCAACGGTCGCAACCACGTGGTCATCAAGGTTGGAATGGTGGGTGACGCCCAGATCGGCAAGACGTCGCTCATGGTCAAGTACGTCGAAGGGAGCTGGGACGAGGACTACATCCAGACGCTGGGCGTCAACTTCATGGAGAAGACCATTTCCATCCGCAACACGGAAATCACCTTTTCCATCTGGGATCTCGGTGGCCAGCGGGAGTTTGTCAACATGCTGCCCCTCGTCTGCAATGACGCCGTCGCCATCCTGTTCATGTTTGACCTCACCCGCAAGAGCACCCTCAACAGCATCAAGGAGTGGTACCGCCAGGGTAGGGGGTTCAACAAAACGGCCATTCCCATCCTTGTTGGCACAAAGTATGATCACTTTGTCAACTTTCCCCCGCAGGATCAGGAAGAGATCTCAACTCAGGTGTGCTTTGTTCTTTACCAGACATTCCCCCTCATTCTCGCTTCGTCCTAACAGTGCATCCATCTCAGGCTCGTCGATTTGCCAAGGCCATGAGGGCAGCCCTGATATTCTCCAGCACTAGCCACAGTATCAATGTGCAAAAGGTATATTTTCATCCATCGAGGGGAGCAGAAGACTCTACTCCGTATGACTACGTTCTGACAAAGTACAGATCTTCAAAATTGTTTTAGCAAAAGCATTCGACCTCAAGTGCACCATTCCCGAGATTGAAAAGGTGGGCGAGCCGCTGCTCCTATACCAGTCCTCGTGATGAGGGAAGGGATGGATTTTCTTGCTTTGCTCCTTAATACGACCGGCTGTCCGTGACAGCTAATCACCACCACTACTATCACTATTATTCACACACAGATGACCCTCATCATGCCTCAGCTGCAACAAAGGACGGAAATAGAATATTGCACTATACTGGGCACGGGGAGCGGGGAGATTCCTTTTCTTTTGTACTCCAGACGAACCGTGCATTTTTTTTTTCTCTTCTACCCCCCTTTCTTCACGTCCCCGCCCTCTTCTCATACTGTTGTTCTTCATTACCAGGAAGGACCCACGAGAAGGTCAAGGAAACGAGGATATATGCAGTCTCGACCTCCCCCGCAGACGTTTTAGGCGCGCTGCTTTGATTCATATCCTGTACCCAGTACACAACAACACAACGAGATAGCTAGGCTTGATACTGAGTACGTTACAGAGAAGGAGAGATGGGGAGCCGAAAAGGAGGTGGAAGGATTCTGTACGTAATCTAACACATTTTTCCTGGCCTGCCTGACTTATGTTTGGATAGGAGAATGAGTGTTTGGATGCGAGCACGATAGTAGCTGTCTACGGGGTAAAATAGTAGTAGTACGGCTCAATGTTATGTATATTACGTACACGTACGGCATTGACAACAAGCCAATAGCACCATTCTACTGGACGTTGTTGTGTAATGTCAATGTGAGAGATCAGAGCATTGCCGTGACCTTATGAAACAGCGTTCCCTAGGTCGTCCAAGTCATGCAGTTTATGCTGCAAGCTCTGTCAATACGTAGCATGTTTCAGTCTGGATCATCTCTTCATTCTCTTCTCTCTCCATTCCCATTATCTGCTCTTGCCCATCTTGCTCCTGTTTACCCCTCCCTCCTCGTTCCTTTTTTTGTATACAAGTACTGCTACAGGTAAGATGGCTGTACTTGTTCATCATTGCGTCAAGCCTGCTACTCAAGTGTATTGATAACTCGTACTCTCGGGGTGTAATAGCACTTTTCGAATGTGGGCCATGCAGATCTCTAGTTCCACTCTTTGCCATTCTCAACGCAGGAACCACGGGCCGGGTCAGTTGAAGCCTATGGCCTGTACGAGTACTAATACTGTACTTTTGTATTCTGACGACATTGGCCAATGACACTAGAACGAGAGAAGAAATTAGTAATTAACGCGTGAGAGTAGGGAGTATTATCCACAGCTTCAAATAACCACATAGCACAGCACAGCATTGCACATGAATAAAGCAGAAGCAATCGTAGAGTTTCATCATGTTTTTTTTTTCTCTTCTTGTTCTATAGTTGATGAACCGCCCAAAATAGACAAACCAAAATAAAGCGAAAACGAGGGAATAGGAAGAAAAAAATGAGGAAAAGATAAGAAAATGAAGGAAACTTCAAGAACAAAAAACGCCAATCGCTCATCCTAAACACCATAGTTCCCTCTCTTAGGCGCGAGAGAAAGAATCAAAAAGCAAACGCCATACAAGATGAGACCTGGGAAATGAAAGAGAACAAAGTTGATCCCGACAATACAGGAATCTTCTTAAATTCTTAGGAAAAGAAAGACAATGCAGGCCTTTCTCCTTCCCTAAAGATGTTGACTGATGCAATTGTACAAAGCGCAGGTTATTTGCGTCTGGCTAAGCATGACTGAAAAACCCAGAAAGAGAAAAGAAACGTCATCGACGGGGCGGAACCGTCGTGGTCATGGAGTTGTCGTATATATATATATATATGTGTGTGTGTGTGTGTGTAATTGGGTGGGTGGGTGATGTGATGTCGGGTTGCGCGCGTGTAGCGAGTGATTCAGTGCAGCGTTTATTTTCAATGATTGTCTGTCCAAATGGCGGCACCGAGCGGTTTACTCACACCGAAGCCGATACCGACGGCGGCCCCGACGACGAGGATGACGATGAGTATCTTGGCGATGATGCGGTTACGATGGCTCAGGCGCGCCATACAGGTACAGCTGCGCTTCATCTTGGCCGACTTGGCCACTTGCTTCCAGTGGTCCTTGCCAGGCCAGACCTGCTTGTCGGTCCGGTCGAGGGCGCGCTGCTGCTTCGTCTTGGAGTAGGGGTACGTCTCGTCCACATCCATGGCCTCAATGTCCGTCTCAAAGGGGTTCACTTTGGGTGTTGACTCGCCGCTCGGCCGGGGGCTCTTGTCCAGGGGGTCATAGGCCGTCGTCGTCCGCGAAAGACCTGCGCGCTCGGGCTGTGAGACGCTAGAGTCTACCGGTTGAAGGGTCACACCGAGGCCCGTGATGGGGGAATGATGCGTTGCCATATTGCCGGTCGAGGACGTTTTCCGATTTGTTTGATTCTGTCGGGTTGGTAGATGTGTGGGTGCGTCGTGTTGAAAAGAGGGCCTAGGGGGGACGACCTTTTGCAGGGGTCCTTTGGGCACCACCTAGGTCTATACTATAGTATAGATGGTATATTCTTCTCGGGAGAAGAACAAAAGTCAGCCTTGTTATGTCCGTCATCGATTGGCAGTTTGTCATGGTGACAGTGAGGGAGACAGGAATGCAATCGACGCTGCAACGGGGGGACCAGCATACCTAGTGGCTACCAGGCGGCGCAAGACTAATGATTGAACGATTCGATTATGCTTCTTTCTTTCTTTTGTGTGTCTTGCAAGGTCGAATCAGGTCTCGCAAGAGTTGGCGAGAAAAGTCTTGTCGGCGATTCAAGAGGGAGAAAGGGAAGGGATTTGAATCCTCGTCACCTTGTCACGGGGTGACAGAACTCCCAGGGTAACGTTTCGGGATGACGAAAAGTAAAGAGGATTTCGGACAACGGAACGGAGCGAGAGAGGGCAAGTGCCGAAACAGAAGTAGAGGAGAAGGACGGGTGTCGCTTTCATGTGTCTGTTTCTTTCGGTTGGCGTGTGCTTCGATGTCTTCCCCCCCTTCTTCTACGCGTCTGTCGTGATATCTCGTTCGGAAAGTGGCGTGTTGAGTAAAGGAGCGTAAGAAAGGCAGAGAAAAAAGGATCGACGAGAAGAGTAAAAGAGGGCAAGTAAGCTGGTAAAGTCGCAGGCACAACAAAAAGCCAAGAAAAGGAGGGTTTGCAAGATGGAGGAGGGAGTGGATGTGGAGGCGGAGCAGGGGAGGGGAGGGCGGTGTTGAAGGAGTAATAATACGGGGAGTTGCAGTAGCTGTACTGTACAGGCAAGAGAGAGGAGGCCAGGAAGGTGCAATGTAGTACCGGATGGGTGCCAGAGCGATTGAAAAAGTCGTATGATATAGTGATAATGAAGAGGAGTGGTTCATCCAGAGAGAAATGCTACTATAATACTGGAATACCATATTACAATACTAAGTAGTAATATGAGTACGAGAAAACACTGAGAAGATACTGAGAAAATACTGGATGACAAGATGGCCGACATTAACCAGGGGCATCAATGCAGACGAAGGTCTCCGTCTGTTCCTGACGCTATGCATTAGGGGGGGGGGAGCGAATAGTGAAAGTGGGGAGGATTACAACATACTCGCATGTCTTACCGTATTGCCCGCTATTAATACTACGACTCTAACGAGTATTAATAATACTCGTATGGAGTACAGATTAGAATGATCCTACTCCGTACGAGTAATATACGAGTACATACATATACTCGTAGACTACGAATAATACTAAACAAGTAAGCTCTGCTCCGCACCTATGGGATTATATGAATAACGATATACTGGTAGACCTTATAGCGGGGCAGCGATGCGAAGGTGCCTCTTTTTGACAGGTATTACAGCGTAATTTAGACTTTGTGTCTGTGTACTCGCAGGCCTCCAAAGGGGTGAGGATCAGAAGGCAATTGAGGAGATAAAGGAGATAATATGTCATTTATTGCACTCGTACAAAATATCCGAATTCGAGTCCTGGCTGCCGTCTTATTCGCATCTTGTCACTTAAGGCTATTAATACCTATTGATATATATTGTTATAAAGCGTTTCCAAGAAGTGTTTATTACTTACTACTCGTACATATACAATAGAACCGGTGCAGCAATACTGAACAGGTTATTGCCGCGGCACGGTTTTAACCCTGTAGCTCTTTCCTTCTGAGCAGCAGCGTTCCTTCCCCTTCCCCCCCGTCGCACTCACCCATCTTCTCCCTTTTCCTCTCCCTCTACTGACCACTTTACCCCTTTTGCACATGATTCGCGTAGCTCGTCTCATTCATCCAACTTGGCAGTTCGATAGTATCATCGTAATTGTGGGCAGGTGATGCTCGTTCTCTACCATCACTATTAGTATTACTACTACTAACGAGTGATCCTAATACCAAGGCAATGCATTACTAGTAGCAGTACTACTACTACTAGTACTACTACTATACCTGTGCTGAGTACCGTGGACTGCAGCATAATATTGTATGTGTGCACACTGCACGCACATACACATGCACTAGCACCGTTCTCGAACACTACATCTCGAGATCCATCGTCCACAAACAGGGAGACGAAAGTAGATAGCGCAGCTGGACACCTCGAACGGCAGGAACCTTTTTAGTTGAGCCCTTGCTATGCTGCTCCCGTTCTACGCTGTCGTTTTTTTTTTCCAGCTCTAGTCTTACATGGGTGATATACTAATAGTACTATCATAGACTATATCATAGACTATGGTATAACCAACCTCCAATGTTGGCGGCTGAATACTAAAAGATTGCACAAGTACAGGCACTCATACGCAGCTGTGTTCTAATAACATTCCGAGTCTTCTCTTGCACGAGCGCCGTCTATGGAGGAGTATCGCCCACGGAGACGGGTCCGTTACTCCGTAATGTACACGGGCGGCGCCAACGTCGACAAAGCACCACGACTTAGAAACAAGTCGTAATATCGACGTGTATCCCGTCATCGTCACATTGATGACGAGCCTTTGAGGTCAAAGAATGCACAGACACTTGACACGACGCATACTCGTACATGGTATTATTATTACAGTCCTGTATAATCTGTAGAGAGCTCACTTACGTGCGCCCCCAACACAAAAAACCGGCCACCATCCACAATGGCTTATGACTTTACAGGTACTCAGGTACTCGTATAATACTATGTTGAGATTAAATACGAGTGAACACGATATGGGAACTATGACTCTCCCTGTCTCATCTGACTCTACAAGTAATGGTCTTGAAATATCTCTGCTCCGTTTTACGAAGTACTTCTGCCCCTATTACTCGTACTCGAATATGCCTTGCTATCGAATATGATGACCATCACTATCTTACTTCTGGAGCTGATGGGAGAAAATAATAAAATGATCATTATCTCCCATCTGCCGCACCTGCCTCGAATAATACCAATCCACTCGCCTCTCTTCCCCGTGGAGAAGGAGCCATCCACCTCTGGGCACCTGTCAAATCTCTGGCATCTACCCAACTAACCCCTAGGGAACAGCATATCCTCCCACTCGGCATAATCAGCACCGCTGTCCCAGCACATGGCTTGCGACCTGCTTGCAACCATGACAGAATTGAACACAGCCATCTATGAAACTCATGATACCCTATTAGCCATAATGTAAACATTATCCTTCATCGACCACACACACACACACATACATATAATATATATATTTATACACATTGCTGAATACGCCGCCCCTGTACCATCACCATGCAGACCTATACGAATGCAACGACAGACGACCCTGGGCAGACGAGCCAGTAGAGCCCGGCCGCAACTCGTGATGCAAGGTCCAGCCTGTCGTGCTGCCCATGTGCGGGTTACGCTCGCATGCTAAACCATGTTCGCCATCTCGATATGAGCGCCACTGCTAGAGCTGGCGATCTCGCGGTAGCTGGAACTGCACCCGGAGACGAAGGCTCATTTGTCGGTGGATGCTGGAAATTCATTCTCTGCCTCCCGTGTAATATTGCACCCCTCTACGCATATGACGGTGGTATACCCGACGGCAACTAACCGCTGGTATCCAGGCTACGGTTGCCTCCTCGCTAGCTTACAGCGGAGATTCCGCCGCATGTACCATATCGACGGCACGATCTACATTGACTACAGCGAAGGGTGCTGCTGTCCGGGCCTCGTGGTCACACGCATGGAGATTGAGGCTAGTCGACGCCGGGACCCGCGAAGCAGCCAGACGACACACTGGCAAGACCACGAGCACGAATACAACGAGTTCGACACGAACAGTAACACACGCCAGAATCTTCAAGGCTACAAGAGTCACTCGGCCATGAGCCTGCCCAGGGGGATCATCGATGCTAGTTTGTCGGAAAAGAGTCCCCTATCTGCCGTTGCCAAAGGGCGCTCTGGTTCAGGGAGTCACCAGACGCCGACCAGCACCACAACTGAACAAGAGCACGGAATCGGGGAGTGGAAAATACCTGTTCGGCCTGCCTTGCCTACAATCCCGGAGATGAGTCGCGAGTCGTCCACTGTTACACTGGCCCTGCCAGGGCCCTCACTCGACATCGCTGCTGCACACACAGTCAACTCCTCGAAAGGAGCCCCAGGCAGCTCAGAGAAACACGACGTGGAGAGGCCGCAAGATAAGTCGCAGGCTAAACCGTCGGAGAAGGACGACCCCGAAGCGAAGCGTTACGATGAAAGTCCAGTGAAACCTGGCGTGGAGCAGTCTCAGGCGAAGAACTTGGACAAGGACGACAGCGAGTCGATGACCGAGAGTATCAGGCAGCCAAAGCCTCTCCTGTGCATGGGTCAGAAGTAGTACGCGATACACCCATTGAGAAAACAACTGAGCGCCGACTGCATTTCACAGAGCAGCAATCGATCCTTGTATGGCGAAGCACCGACGGAACACAACCCGGCGGATGACAGCAGCGGCCTGGCGCTCAAAGCATGGCCCGTATTTTCGGTGGACACGAACCAGCAATACGCCGGTGGACACGCCCAGGAACATTCAGGCTTGTCACTCGACGGAACCTCCAAGGTTGGCGGCAAAGGGACTCTGAGAGAGCGCCTACTTGAGCATGCCAAGCCCGGATCGATCAGATCATGTCTAGTGGACGGCGGCGGCGGCGGCGGCGCAGATGACACAATGACCACAGACAGCTGCGACGAGGTTAGCTCTGCGTTGACGATACCGTCGAGCCCAGACTGGGGCAGCGCTATTGACGTTCAAGTAGGCCATGAAGCCAACAGGCATGCAGAGGCAGATGCAGACGGAGCTGCTAGTCTTGGGGCAGAATGGGCGGCAGTGCTAGAGTCACCATAGACAGCAGACTAGTCAACGTCAGACCAGACGCCGTAGGTATGAAGACGACTAGAGCTGGCAGAGCAGGGTCGCTTCTGACCGAGACAGGCTCGCACTGGCAATGGTGCGGCGAGGACCTATCATAGGGCATATGGATGAGGCGACGGCGTACATGGTAGTCGGGGGTTGCGGTCGCAGAACGGGGGTAGATGTGCAAGAGTACTGGTCCGAGTACGACTGCGCGTAGTGAGGAGAGGTTGGAGAGGGAAGAGGGGACGAAAAAGGAGGAAGGGTATCCAATGGCTCCTGGTGAGAAGCATAGATTAATGAATAGTCTACTACTGATTCTGCCCGGGGTGCCAAGTATTGATCTGGAGAGGGAGCTCGGGGGGCATAGACGCAAGCTGCACCTCGGCGTTTCACCGTCTGCACTGCTGTGTACCGTACAGTATTACACTGCGACTAGATACGACTGACTGCTTGGAACGCGCATGGCCCTGTCAGTACAGACCAGTGCTGATGCAGAGTGAGCACTACATGTAGGATACCACGTCTGCAGACTACAGTCGAGGTGAGATAATTGCAAACTAACAAGGCAAGTGATGGTGCAGTACCAACCGTATGAATACGTGCGGCCCGTACAATGAGTAATAACTAATATCTACAGATTAGACGACCGTACGGAGTAGACTGGGTTGGGTAAGGGGCGATATCAATGGTTGACGCTATTAGGATACCAATGCTAGCAATAGCATCCATACGTCGTAGTCGGTAGTAGCAATACTAAGGCAGACCCATGTATGGAGACTAGTAGAGTGAGTACATATCGTACAGTGAATGGTAAGAAGGACAAGTGGGGGGGGACCAATAGATGGGCGAAAGTCGAGGTCAAAGCGAGGTGGCCGTGGCCGTGGCCGTGGTGAGAAAATGGGAGGTCGTTAATACTTGATTGAAGGAGGGTGGGGGTGGGGGGGCTGGTCGCATGAGATACGGCCTTTTTCTGGGTCAGGAAAAGGTCACAAGACGTCAGATGATACGATACGATAGTACGGGTAGAATACGGGTACATATACGGTTAGGGAAGACGCGAGGGTATATCCATGACGGGGGGGTAGACGCGTAAAGTGATACCAACGGTGATTTGTATGGGGGCATATTGCCTGTACGGCTGAACTACAGTATAGACAAGGAAAGTATTACCGCAATTACTGCATATATTGAGATATGCGTGAGTAAGGAATGGAAAGAGTGAAGGAAGCATATCATGTCATGGCGATACTCTACGAAGGGAGTGTTTGATCGCATATGCAAGTCTGTGCCGTTGGATTCAACATTCGCCCTTGCATGTGGCCGCTGACGAGATAGAAGGGACAGCCAGTGCCAAAAGTGCGACACGGAGCGGTGAGTACGGATACTACATGTATACGAGTACTCATGTGGTAGTAGTGGGTGATGGTATCACAGAGTGCTTGCATGCATTGAAGTAAGTAGCGTATTGTACGTGTAGCAAGAGTCAGGGTATGGAAAGTCTGGTTGGGCACACAAAGGTACATGTGTAAAGAGGCACATTTGAAGCTACGAGATCCAGTATTTCCAGACGGAAAGTAAGAGTGCAAGAGAATCTTGTAATGCGAGTCGGGACCAGGTTTTACGTCTAAGTTATGATTATGGAGTATTACTGCCGAGCACCTTCTAGGAGGAGAGAGTGCGGGGCATCAATACCATGACTAGTCCTCCATAAGTCCTCCATAGTGTCTTCTATAGTGTCCTCCATAGTGTCCTTCATATAATCTGTACTCGTAGTCAGGCAGAGTGACCCCTCCCCTAAGACCGGCAAGCGCGTAATATAGCTAAGCTGACGCGCTGCCATTGGCTCTCGTCGCGAACTCTATGAGATTTGCCCTTGCGCCCTTTAAGACCATCGCGCGCCCAGCAGTGCCTACATCTACCAATCAGACCGATCCGACTCGCGTGCTACGGGGCGCGTCCTCCTCTGCAAGCCACTACACGGGGAGCTATTTACAGCAGTCTTTGGTGATCGGCTCAGCCATCTACAGGCTACCTACAGGCCTTCATGGGTGGCCAGGCCCACATGCTACAGGCTATACGCCTCCGTGACATGTACGAGTAGATTATTACTACTCTTGATCCCGCAAGGTACGAACGACGCGCATGGCCTCGCTCCTTCCCTCCGACCTGTCTCAGCTCCTGCATTCCCTAATAGCGCTGCCATTGCCACTTACCCCCTCCGTCTGCTCTCCCCCTCTTCTTCTTCCTCCTCCCTCCTCATTCTGTTCTTATTGTTTCCTCGCTCTCATTCACAAACACTGTCTCCCTCTTTCTCTCATTCGAAATCATTACTCCGTAAACATTCAATCAACTGTCCTCCTTTCATATTTCTCCCTCCTTATTGTGTGTTATTGTGGACCGTGATCATTTTTAGACTTTCGCCTCTTGGAAAGGGTCACGGTGACAATAACAAAGAAGGGGAACACGCCAAAGAACCACATTGCTTCTTAAAGCTCGGCCATCTCGTCTTCCTCATTGTCATCTCACCTTGTCAGAGGGCAATCAACGTGTTAAGCCCGGCATCTTCCCTCCATCTGCGGCACGCGTCAGATTACAACGTATATACACACAATGGCTTCCGTGTCCCGCCAACCGTTTGCTCCCCTCGATGGTGCTCGTCTACAGAACTTGACGAGCATCAAGAACCGTCAGAATGGTAGGTCTACTATCCGATGACTCTTCCTTCCCTCTTCTTTTAGCTCACATGCAGTAGCCATACCCAACTCGCCCGCCGTCTCCAAGCGCAAGGCTGAATTGATTGATACCACTGGCGATTCCGAGAATGTTGACCCCATCTTCATCAAGCGCCCCAAAGCCGCCAAGACGTCATCCAAGTTCTCTTCCAAAGATGACATTCTCAAGCCCTCGTCCAACTATGTTCTCAAGACCGTGGTCACTCCCAAGCCGCTGCTGTCTTCGTCCCTGACTTCCTCAGCTGGCCTCACTGCTACTTCCGCCCCTCGCCGTACTCTCCAGCCCAAGTCCCCTACCGCCAGGCTCAATACTGCCTCCATCTCCAAGTCTTCTCCCTTGTCCGCCCCCGCGGGCCGCTCGCCACCCCGCGGCAAGCGCCCTGGCATTCTCTCGAGCCGTAGGCGTACCGCCGGTCCCTTCTCCCGCGTCGATCCTCCCTCGTTCAACACGGCAGGAGGCGCCCCATTCTCACTCGACGCTGCCCTCAAGGGCACCATCCCCAGCTACGTCTCACGCCCGTTGCAGTCGACCAAGCCTAAGCCCAAGGCCGCTTCCTCCTCCAGCAGCATCAAGTACGATTCCGAGATGATGAAGTCGAACTGGTTCTTCGACATCCACGAAGACACTGTCGAGCAGGAGATGACCAACCTTCTCCAGCACAGCACCTGCGTCCTCGACATCTCGTCGGACGAGGAGTCTGCCAAGCGTGCCCGCCGCGAGGACTGTGAGGACAAGGAGAACGTCCCACCCGTCGATGACGTCTCGCAGACGTCGGCTCGCGCCCAGGCTAGGCTGCGCCAACAACCCCAGGAGGGTGACATGGTTGTTGACAAGGAGCGCGTCGCTCTGGGCGAGATGAAGGCTGCAGACTTTTACGCCGATGGCTGCGATGAGACGTCGGTCATCATCGTCCCCGGCGACGAGGAGGGCAACGATAATAACCTCCCCCAGACCACAAACCAGCAGGAGACGCCCCAAACCGAGCAGGAGCTTCAGAAGAACGACGAGCCCACCGCCGCTCAAGATTATCAGCCCTCTCCCGGTCCCCAGGCCCCATCGGACGAGGGCCTTGAGCCCACCGCTGAGGTGATGTTGACGGAAGAGCAGTCTGTCGAGCAGTCTGTCAGTGCCATCATGGCCCCCTCGCAGGCTGGACCGTTCCCCAACAGCAGTACGGCAGCAGTCCTGGTACCCATGGAGGGGACGGGCGAGAGTTTTGAGCTGTGGGAGAGCAGCAGTGCTAAGGGTGAGCAGGAGCCTGTTCTCCAGCTGTCGTCGTGAACCCTGCAGCTGTTAATAATATTTGATGTGTAATGGTTTAATGTGGGTTCATGAGGAGCGGATTCACTGTCTTTGTGTTCTGGTCTTTTTCGTTAGGATTTGGCGCTTGATGGTGATATATCCAGGTTGGAAAAGGAGTAAAAGGAGTTGTGGATTGTTTTTCGAGTCTTTTTGAACTGCGGCGTTTTGGATACCTTTAGCTTTGGTACTACTTTACATATATATGCTTGAACAACTGTTTTCTTCATTCATGATGCATCTATCTCCCATTTGTACCATGAATCAATGATACTGTATTACGGTTCCGTCTACATACCACTTTCCACATCACCTCGTTACCAGGCAAAGACGTAAGAAGCGCATGTCTGGAGGTTCAAGGAGCTGTCATGGCGCACTGTACGACTGTACCGGTGATGTACTAACCCCTACAGTGCGAGCTATCCCATTCTACAGAACATCTCTTGTCCGCCCCTCCACCCCTCAACACGTCTTTGACCTACCCCTCCAATTTTCACCTCATAGTCCCTCGTCCCGCCCGCCCCTTTCGAATTTCTACTGGGAACCGATAAGGCAGGGAAAGCAAAGCCTCCCTAGCCTTTTGTATTGAAGATATGCCCCCTCGTGGAGCTTTCATAGTCCTCGAGGGGCTCGACCGGTCCGGTAAGACCACGCAGGTCAAGTTACTTGAGGAGCGTCTCAGGGCTGCAGGACGACCAGTCAAGACAATGAGGTTCCCTGGTATGTTGTCTGTCTGATACTCTGTTTCCTTTTTTTTTTCTCTCTTCTGACCTTCCTCCCTCCCTCCCTGTTCTGCCATCTCTAACTACCTATGATGCTTCTTAATCGTTACAGATCGATCAACGACAATCGGTGGTATGATTGACGGTTATCTAAAGAGTGATGTAGAATTGGAAGACCACGTCATTCATCTCTTATTCAGTGCGAATCGATGGGAAACAGCGTATATTTTCTTTCTTCCTTCTTCCTTCCCTCTCACCGGAAACTGACACCGAATGAAAGGAGAACCATCATCAGTACCCTCGAACAGGGCACATCCATCATCTGCGACCGCTACGTCCACTCGGGCATAGTCTACTCAGCAGCAAAGGGCAACCCGTCCCTCGATGTGGGCTGGGCCAGCGCCCCAGAGAGGGGGCTCCCCCGTCCCGACAGGGTCGTGTTTCTTGATCT
This sequence comes from Geosmithia morbida, assembly GCF_012550715.1. Taxonomy (NCBI): domain Eukaryota; kingdom Fungi; phylum Ascomycota; class Sordariomycetes; order Hypocreales; family Bionectriaceae; genus Geosmithia; species Geosmithia morbida. The sequence goes on from NW_023336201.1 coordinate 100,661, forward strand.
CACGCCCGAGGAGACCAGTAGACGTGGGGGGTGGGGGGACGAGCTATACGAGAAGGCTGAGATGCAGAACCGTGTCAGGCGACTATTTCGTGGGCTGGCGGGGGAGGGAGAGGCGGAGGCGAAGAGGGATGAGGATGTGGTTGTTGTCAGTGCAGCAGGGGCCATCGATACCGTTGCAGAGAATATCTGGCAGGTTGTTGAGGGGGTCATCGATGGGGTGAGTGGGGAGCCGAGGATGATTGAGTAGATGTATGTATTCATGTATCCGCATCACCATCACCTTACAAGATATATATACACGTGCTTTTACATATATGCTTTTTAGAGAAGTGTCCATTATGACTGAGAACAAGTGTGAATATCTTGCGTTATATTCGTTATCGAACTAGGAGAAAACAACAGTCTTGATGCCATTAAGAAACACCCTCCTCTCGGCATACCAGCGTACAGCCGTGGCCAGAGTCAAACTCTCAACGTTTGAACCCTCGGCAGTTAGCTGCTTAGGCTCGAGCCCGTGGTTGACACGAGCGACCTGCTGCTCGATGATGGGGCCCTCGTCGAGGTTGGCCGTGACAAAGTGCGCTGTGGCACCCATGATCTTGACGCCGCGCTCGTAAGCCTGGTGGTAGGGCCGGGCACCCTTAAAGGAAGGCAGGAAGGAGTGGTGGATGTTGATGATGCGGCCGGGCAGGGCGTCGCACAGGAAAGGCGAGAGGATCTGCATGTAGCGGGCCAGGACGACAAGCTCGATATCGTTCTTACGTACCAGGTCCAGCACGGCCTCCTCCTGGGCCTGCTTGGTGGCCGTCGTCACGGGCAAGTGGTGGAAGGGAATTCCGTAGCTGGCAGCCAGGTCGGCAAACTCGGGGTGGTTGGAGACGATCAGGGCCACATCAATGGGCAGCTGGCCGGCGCGCATGCGGTAGAGGAGGTGGTGGATGCAGTGGCCAATCTTAGACACCATGATAAGGACCCGCGTCTTACGCGCTACGGGGTGAATCTTGTAGTCCATTTTGTACTCAGCTGCCAGGGCGTCAAAGGGAGCGACAAGGTGCTCAGTGCTGCCACTGGACTCCTGCGACGCGCTTTCCTTGGCCGGGGCTGGCTTGAAATGCACCCTCATGAAGAAGCGGTCCGACGAGGTGTCACTGAACTGCTGCAGGTCGGCAATGTTGTGCCCGTGGGAGGCAAAGATGCCCGTCACGGCGTGGACGATACCCGGACGGTCTGGGCACGACAGAGTGAGGATGGAGTCTTGAGACGACGACATTGTGTGATTTTGCTGAGGGGAACGGAGGGGAGGTGCTGTTGAAGCAATTGGGCCGACTTGAATGATCGTTTGCGTCTCTTCACTGAACGTCCCACTTGAAAAATATATAGAGATGAGGCGTAAAAATGCGTGAGTCAGAGGGGTGCGAGGCAAAGTGTGTTCTCCGGCTCGGCGGCGTGGTTCTTATGGCTCCACCGTACAAAGCCTGGTGCCCTGGACCGGGCAGACTAGCCCTGTCTACGCTTATGAAAAACCCATATCAGGCTATGTGGTCCGGCCTTTGTTTGTCGCGTGCCATTCTCGGTGGTTCGGCGTGTTTCGTCTGTAGTGTACGAGGTTTCCTCTCGCATGTATCGTTTTTTCATGGATGCGGTAAGGATTCAATACCAGAAGAAGGAGGATAAATGAATGAGAACTTTGAGGGAGGATTTCCCCTCCTTTTTTCGGTGTGTGGCGTGTAAGTGAGGCAACCGCGTTAGTAATGATCAAGTTGCTCCTTCCCCGGGTTCTCGGGGGTCCTCGGCATTTGTCAATCCTTCTGATCTCCTTTATCCACGTTCTTGTCGGCTTTGTTGAATGTTTTCTCTGCACACATCGTTCTTCCTCTCTTCTCCTATCTTTTCCTCTGGCTCTAGGGATTCTCATGTCCCTCTGAATGTCTTGCTTATGCGTTATAACGAAAATGGCCATCACCATTGACCGCGCACACTCACCGTGATCTCACGCGAACTGCGACTCTGGCTTCTCCTATCTTCGTCTGGAACATTTCGATAGTAAGAATGGAAACTGGAAACCGTATCCAACGTGTGTACTGGGCAGCGCATACGAGCCCCGGTTGGTTTGCCTAAGCCAACGACGGTACGCATATGCCTCCTCGGGGGTATTGATGAGACCGAGGAGGCCTTCGTTCAGAAAGAGATATGATAGAAGGTAGGTCATGGCTGCTTTGACAAAGAGAGAACGAGATGATCGAGGGTGGAGGAAAGAGGTCGTATGTGCGATATACTCCACACCGTCGAGGGTGCGCATTATATAGTCGAGACCAGTGTATATGGTTTGACTCTCACAGGTTTCAATTTAAGAGTTGACGTCTCCCGAGTCTTGCTCACTGTCAGCCAGGCAGATAATGACAGTCAGAAACAAAAAGACACTCCATTTCAGTAACTAGGTGGCAGTCAAGAGAGAGAATCAGCGTCTATACTCGTCGTTCCATTCATTTTTTTGCCGTGAGTTCATCAACCACGTACTAGATAGTAAGAAGTGCTCGTAATGCTGGCTCAGTCCACCCGTACAACTAAGCCAGCCCGGCCGCCGTCAGTGACAAAGTTCCAAATAAACGCCGATCCCAGATATGTTTGTCATTTTATCTTTCTTGATTTTTCCTTTCTTTGGTTGTTGTGATTCCCTTCAGTTAGATACATTACCTCCTACCCCTGCCACTTCCAGGCGGCATACCTCCCATACCAGGCATGCCTCCCATGCCCCCCATGCCCATCTGCTGCATCATGGCCTGCATGTCGGGCATGCCACCGCCGGCACCACCTCCACCTCCAAGCATCTTCATCAGGCTGCCCATGTCGGGCATACCGCCGGCACCACCCCCGGCACCTCCCATGCTCTGCAGCCTCTTCTGCATAGCAGCGAGCTGCTGGGCCTTGTTACCACCACCCATGGCCTGCTGGGCCTTTTGAAGATTCTTCATGTTGCCTCCCATCTTCTTGGCCATGCCAGCCATCATGCGCTGCTGGGTGAGAAGGTCCTCGACCTCGCGGACCGAAGTTCCTGAGCCGTGGGCGATGCGCGTCATGCGTTCCGGCTGATCGACCAAGATCTTGCCGTCCGAGTCGAGCTCCTTATCCGTCATGGAGTCACAGATGTAAATCATGCGTTTGAGCTTGTTGCTTCCCTCCTCGTCGTCCATACCCTGCATCATGTTGCCCATTCCGGGGATCATGCCCGCCATCTTGGACAGGGGACCCATTTTCATAATGTTGGACAGCTGGTCGCGCAGGTCGCGCACCGTAAAAATACCCTCCTGGATATGCTTCATGGCGTCCTTGTTGTTGAGGTTGAGACTCTGCACATGCTCCACCAGACCGGCCATGTCGCCCATGCCCAGGAGCTTCTGGACAAACTGCTGTGGTGCGAAACGCTCCAGGTCCATCAGGTGCTCGCCCGTTCCGATAAAGACAATGGGCGTGTGGGTGGCAGCGACGGCCGAGATGGCACCACCGCCGTGGGCATGGCCGTCAGTCTTGGTGATGATGATAGCTCCAAAGTCGGCCGCCTCCTTGAACGCCTTGGCCTGCGACTCGGCCTGTTGACCGATGGACGCATCCAGCACCATGATAGTCTCGTTGGGCTTGACGGCCTCTTGGATGTCCACCATTTCCTGGAACAGCGCCGACTCCTGCCTGTGGCGACCAGACGTATCGACAATTATGACGTCAAACTTCTCCTTCCTGAACTGCTCCACGCCCGCCCGCGCCACGGCTGCCGGGTCCGTCTCGGTCAGCGAGCCGTAGTACGGAATCTTGGCTTTGGTAGCGTTCTGCTTCAACTGGTCGAAGGCTCCAGCTCGGAAGGTGTCGGCGCACACTAGGCACGACTTGAACCCGCGCGACTGGTAGTGTTTCGCCAGCTTAGTACACGTCGTTGTCTTTCCGGCTCCCTGGAGACCGACAAACATGATGATGTTGGTCTTTCCCTTCTTGGGCTTGAACGGCTCCGCGTGCGGATCCACGAGCTTGACCAGCTCATCGAACACGGCTTTTTGGATAAGTCGCTTCTTGTTGACAGCTGGTGGCAGGTCCTTGAAGTTGACTGCCGACTTGATGGACTTGCGAAGCTGGCCCACTAGCTTGACGTTGACATCGGATTCGAGGAGGGCGGCGCAAATCTCCTTGATCATAGCATCAAAAGCCTATATTGTGAACACTAGTAAGCAATGGGCGCCCGTCTTCTTGGTCGATGAAAGGTGGTGCTGGGGACGCTGGTGCGGACGCTGGTGCGGGTGTCGTCTTGTAAACGTGCCTTTTCATCGAGGTTCTGTTCCCTGGTTAGGTTCGAGACGGCCGTGTTGATTCGGCGCCCGAGATCTTGAAGCACCATGGTGCTATATTTCGGGGCCTCCTCTGAAGAAGGGCACTGTCGGGATAGAAAAAAGAGGAGTTGTTGGAAGTCGTTTGTCCTGCTGTTCTTTGCCCCGCGGATGCTGTCTGCTATTATGGGTGGCGTTGCCTAATTGTCTAAATTTTGATCACGTGTTAGAACTCGAGACCCCTCCCTCTACGAAGTATTACGAGTTCGGAGTACCCCAGGGTCAGCTAACCCCACTTCGTGGCCCGTGGAGTTGAAGATTGTCCTGATAAGCTGAGCGCGAGTGTTTTCAATGTGGTATTTTTTTCTTCTTGAGTATTGATAAAGATCATTAGTATTACATGCTCTAAATAATATGGATGAAGTTGATGACCCTTGCGTATCTCAGTGTTTTTGGTTCAACACTCATATAAGCTCTTACGCCCGGTCATAATATGGTCAAGCCTTCCAGAGGATCTCTTTGTTATGTTCTGTATCAACTAATACAAAAGCTTTGAATCCTAATTTGCAAATGGCAAACTTGATATGACATGCAAGTATCGAATTGGTAGGATACGACGGATGCGGGCTTCCTCTGCATGTACTCGTGCTCTGTAATCTGTACTGCCATGCGAGTAAATTCGCACCGTATATAGTACACCGAAATCGACTGACATTATACTGTACAAATCAGTCAGTAATACGTATTAACTCTCCACCAAGCAAGTCCGAGGTACGGAACCTCAAAACACGACAGCTCTATCTACTCACAGCACATCAACGTCAAGTTCTCTGGAGACATCACACCCCCCAAGGCGAATGAAAAGTTCCGTTGCCTTTTGATTTTACCCATTGAACACGTTGCCCTCTCTCCAACTTTCCATCAGCCCTCCCGAACCCGAACCATGCGCAGCCTTGCCGCCGGTGCCCGTTGCGCCCCCCGGCGCCTCCTTTTCCAGAAGACTACAACAGGGCCTCTACCGCTATGGACTCGACAGTCCTACGGCCTCGTTAATCTGACTGCGTCAACGACATTACTATGGCGATCGTTTAATCAGAGCGGTGCAGGGCTAGCCCGCCGGCAAGTAGATGTGTTGGAGGAGCGGCAAAAGGCTCTGGAGGAGGAGGAGAAGATTGATCGACGGTACACGCTGTCCGACTACATGGACAAGACAGGGCGGGACCGTCTGCCACGAGACCACGAGATCACGGACCCCAAGATCATGGTGCTTGACGGGGGATCTGTTGAGGGTCCTCTGGCCACGCGCTTCGTCCTGACCAAGCTCAACGACGGTGAGTCGCTGCGCATGGTGCAGCCCTACGTACCGGCCAAGGGAGACGCGCCGGTCCGCTACGCTCTGTGCAAGATTGTCGACTCGGAGGAGGCGTACCGCGCCGACAAAGAGCGCAAGGAGCGCAAGAAGAAGACGGCCAAGCCCAAGAACAAGGAGGTCGAGCTGTCGTGGAGCATCAGTGAGCACGATCTCCTCACCAAGATGAGGCAGGTTTCCGGCTTCCTGGCAAAGGGTTACAAGGTCGAGCTTGTCGTGGGCAAGAAGAAGGGTAGCCGTACTGTCTCGGAGAAGGATGGTCAGGCCCTCGTGACCAAGGTTAAAAAGGAGGTTGAGGCGGCGGAAGGGTTCGAAGCGAAGCCCGCCCAAGGTGCTGTCGGCGCCACCCTTAGGCTGTACTTTGAGGGCAAAAAGTCAACAGCGCAATAGCTCAGCGTCTTGATGTGGCAGGTGACGCTGCTACCTGTACTATCAACATATCATCGTACACTATGCATCTACTACTACTAAGGTATTATAGCGTCAACATATGAAGCAAAAAAAAAAAAAAAAAAGAGGAAGAGTCATTCGTCGCCATTTTTTCGTGTCAAAGATTCCAGGTCTTAACATTGTGGATTAATCATGTAGTCATGTGCCCTTCTCATATCCCAGCCCATGAGGTGGAAAAACATCAATCAAAAACGCCTGCGCCCAACCCGCAATATAGCAGTAACACTGCCTAGATAATATCGTCGTCGTCCACAGCAATATATCCGTCATCGTCGACAGACTCTCGGGCATCGATAATCGGGACGGTGGCAGCAGCAGGAGTCGGCTCTTCGTCCGTCTCCCAGTCCTTGTCGGCCTGCGTCTCGGCATCCTCAACGTCGACGAGTTTGACCCCGTGCGCCTCAGCCTCCTTATTGATCTCGTCCCATCCCTTGCTGCGGCGCTGGACGTTGCGCCCACGGTCGATGCTGCGCTCCACCTTTTTGCTTGTGCGCTCGAGGACGGCCTCGGCCATCTGCATGCTGCGCTCCTGGCGCTTGCGCGCCTTAGACGTCATCTGGCTCTTGCGCTTCACCTTCTTCTGTACGCCCGCAGAGTGGTGAGCGGCCAACACGGATGGGCGCTGGGGCCCCGACGTGTTCTGCGGCAGCGACACATCCTTCAGAGACTTGTCCATGTTGGTGGGGGACGACGCCCAGCGGGCGGCCCTAGAATTTTTCGTCGGTGCTGTTATATCGAAGTCAGCACCAGAAGGGACAGAGAAAAGCTGTCGGTTTTTTTTTTCCTACTGTAGAAATACGATGTTACTTACACTTATTTTTGGCCATAATGTGCAGATTGTATGGGAATAACGTGTGTATTCCGTGTGGTGTACTCGAGGATCCTGCATCCCACTTTCTGATTCTTCCAAATTCTTATCACGTGCACCAACCTGGCTAAGGCCCCACCCCGTCTTTGGGTTAACTTCAACAAATCAATAGTTAGTGTAGTTAGTGTCAAGTTTCAACACATCGAAAGATAGTGTAGTGTGTTATCACCACTAAGGTGGTAGGTAGTAATGCCTCTTGCGAAGATATCTATGGTTCTCCAACGACACACTCTCCTGGGTCTTTCATGGCCAGCCCGCCAATGGTTTGAATACCTTGGTGATCAGTGGGAAGACCGGCAGGGTCGCCGCACATGCTTTGGGCATTACGCACAAGGTCTGATTATGTTTTAAGCCGTGAATGCCTATCTTGTAATTCTGCCTGTTAACTTCGCAATCCGTGATTTATGGAAGCAGAGCTATTACTGCACCGCATACTTGACAAGTAGGTACACGCGTGTGTTATAGCTATGGCGCGGATGTCAGGCAAACATGATCCGGAAGGTCATGGCACTGGCATATCTTAAGCTCCTCCGAACCTAAAAGGTGCCGTTGTTCCAGTTGTCGGAGAGGATACAGTGGGTTGTTGTAGTTCACTTGCATCGACGATGTAGCTCATTATTAAAGCGTCCCGAGACCCTGTGGTTTTTTATACTCATAGTAGAGATGGTGAGTTTTTAGTGCTATCGTTGGCCGCTTTAGTGAGAGCAGATCTCTCTACCGATTCAGCAGGTGCCTTGCGTCCCTGTCATACCTGCCCTAGCTGCTTACATCGAACGTACTAATAATAAAAATCCATACAAACTGGTACCTGCCTTTAGGAGCATCAATGAACTGCCTTGTTATCTTGTTTCCTCAATCTTAATGACATTACCGTCTTACGTCTCTTATACTTCCTCTTCCCATATTACCTTGGTTCACCTCCCAGCAGATTGTCGAATGGTACATACAAGACTGATTTGACCCGGCGATATGGTTTCCCTCTCAACGTGCCTCATCGCCGGCATCCACTATCTCATCCATCCCAGAAAGCTTGTACGGGTTTAGCCTCTCTGCCCCTCGCTCATCATCTGCCGACCCCTAAGCTTATGCCATAACTAGGGTTCAATAACAGCAAACATTCATCCGGATGCCATTCTTCCTGTCACTCTTCTCAGCACCGAAGAGATATTCGGCGGACAGTTGGAGCAGATCCTCGACGCGTACAGTCGCGTCGACGACGTCTTTATCCCCGAGTTCGGCTCCGTGCTCATCGAAAAGTTCACCAGTAATGATTCCACGACGTCAACTGCAGTTAACCGTCAGCATGTGTCTCAGAAGACGTATTCTCTTGAAGAGCAAACGGCCGATGATGGCGGTGACGACTTCGTCGGTCATCTGCCCTCCGGCCCTTATATTCTGCACGGCCCCAACCTGTACCAGGCCTGGCGTCTGTATGAGGACCAATACGAGGCATTCAACTTTGGCGTCATACCCGAAGATCCCATGAACATCAAACAGTACCTGGGCCTTTTCTCTTCCCCCCCTTTTATTGTGTCTTCATGACCAGCCAACGCCCAGTGGGCACAAGACTAATATGGCATGCTGCTAGATTTATCCCCTTGAGCTCCCTCTCTCTCAATGGGCTCTTCAAGTCTATCCCAGTTCCCTCTCGCCTCTACTCCCCAACACCGAGCAAGGAGAAACCGCTATCAGGGCAGAGGTTCTCCATACCCGATGTCATGATACTCAAGGGTGTACAGACAACCGTGTCCAGCCGAGCTTGGACAGCTCTGTACCCACCACTGATTGGTAAGACAGCTAGCTATGCGCAAAAACTCATCGATCTCGGTGCGGTTATTGTCGGAAAGACCAAGATCTCTCAGTTTGCATCTGGTCAGCAGTGGGTGGATGTCAAAGCACCCTGGAACCCTGCTGGGGATGGGTATCAGGATCCGTCTGGTAGCTCTGCTGGAGCTGCGATGGCGGCGGCAGCCTACGGCTGGCTCGAAACGGCTGTTGGGGAAGACTGTAAGTAAGTCAGCCCAGGGATGTTTGTGCAGATACTGACCGATTCGCCTAGCCATTGGTGGCCTACGAAGCCCTGGAGCCCGTGCTGGCGTCTACTCCCTGCGCCCTTCGTTCTTGAAAGCTTCACTCGACGGAGTACAGACCAGCTCCCCGTATGTCCAAGAAGAGGAATGATCATACCTAGTGACTGTCACAGGTTGGCTGATGTTCATATAGGAGATACGACACCATTGGTCTGGCAGCTTCATCGCTCAGCCAGTTAAGAAATGCCACAAGAGCTGTTCTCGGTAACGATGGGGCCGCAAAGACCCCACCCCAAAGTATAGTTTACCTTGGAGACCTAGACCACCAGTTACCACATGACCAGCTACATCTGATTCGCACGTTTGTGGGAGTATTGGAGAGCTTCCTCGATATTACAGCTGAGAAGACAACCCTCGAGGCTCTGTGGGCCAAGGAGCCTCCGCACAATGCTGGGCTCCAGTCACTCAAGCAATTTCTAAACCAAGTATGGGCCATCGTCTTCCGCAAATGACTCTGGTATAAGCTAACATTCTAAAAAGGCCCCTCTACAATGCTTTTATTGCGATTATGCAGCAACATATCAAGACTTTCTCGAGGACTACCGTGATCGTTTCCACAGAGAACCTTATGTAGAGGCCACAGTGAGACATCTATGGTAGGTGTGCAGTACCTTAGGTTGGCAGCAACGATGCTGACATGTTGAGCAAAGGTCTTTGGGGGCGAATGTGACCCAAGATGAATACAGATCCAGCATAAACCGCCTCGATACATTTCAGACATGGTTTGAAGAGACGGTCATGACGGCAGGGCCCAACACTATCATCGTCTTTCCTTATGGTGTTTCCCAACCCAAGTACAGGCAGAGTGGTGGTTCTGGGTATGTACATTCAAATGGAAATCTCCTTCTAAGCAATCCTGTCACTTACCTTTCTCTGTTTAGCTCTTCGGGGACGACCGGTAGTTTGTTGCCCGATCTTTTAGCTTCCGTTCTTGGTGCACCACACCTTATTGTTCCATGTAAGTGAAACTGCGGGATGACTCAACATCATTTCTTTTTCTTCTTCTTTTTCTCTGACTGAGCATACAGTTGGCGAGACACCTTACTTGTCCGAGGTCAGCATGACCACGGAGTATCTCCCAGTCAGTGCATCTGTGTTGGGAGCTCGTGACAGTGACAAGACTCTTGTCCAACTAGTCCACGATGCTTTGGAGAAAGCAGGCAAGAGAACTACCATGAGCAAGCCACAAACACCATCGATTCATCGTGAGGCTCCAGATGTACAACGCGGGCTCACTGCATCCGGCCCACAGCATTGGTAGTTGTGAGCCTTGTGGGATCAAGGTCGAGCACAGAACCAGGTCTCACAGACACAAACATCCACATTCAGCCCCAAAAAGTGTAATATACAATTGCCAATGCTTTTAGAATGAAAACATTTCACCCAGGATACGGCATGTTAATCAGGCCGACCAAGAGACAACCACAGTAACTTGATAGCGGGGCTCACTTTGCAGGTTTCCCAGTGGGTTTTGGACGTATCATACTTACGGATAGCACCGCTTAATCAGGCAGCTTTCAGGCGGTGTTTTCTTGCGAGATCAATTGGCGGGCGTTCGCATGCAAGGAATGGGGAAGAGGGGCGGTTTGGGACAACATGTTGCAATTCCCTGGGGAAGCTCCTTACTCGCGGCGCTCCTCACCTCGCATGCCGTCATGATGCTCCGAATTCCGAACCTCACAACTTACCTGCAGCATTTCCTCTACCTTCGCTGCATCATTTTCCACTGACAGATTTGCCTTGGCTCTGAATCCGTTAAGAAGGCGAGCATATCTGTCAGCCCTTACGTGCAATACGTCTCTTTTGCTGTTTCCATTCCCTCGTACATATTGCTCACACCATGGCTGAGCCCGTCAACACGCCAGTGCCCGCCTCGACACCTCGCTCCACATCGCCAGCGCCTCTGAATCCACCTACCATTCCAGTATCTCTGGCCCAATACAACAAAGGCTTGGTGAGCTCCAAGGCACGCGTCCTCCAAATTGGCGATGCCGTGCCGTATAATCCGGCAGAGGTTTCCAAATTCAGAAAAGAGTTTGACGTGATATACATTTCGCCTGCCGAAAGACGGCGCGACCAGTTCAAGACGGCCCTTCAGCAGGGGACATGGGGCGACTTTCACGCAATATTCCAGCCATCTTTGCACTCCGGCTACGAGATGGGTGAATGGGATGCCGAGCTCATCAACCTGCTACCGAAGAGCGTAAGGGTTTTTGCCAGCGCTGGCACTGACTATAATGCCATTGATATACGACAATTGGCACAACATGGTGAGTTGACGCGTGCATCTCCCTGGACTTGTATGGACACTGGCTCATAAGTAAACCAAGGCATCATCTTTCGTGACGCTAGTTTCGCAGCCGTCGACGCTGTTGCCGACTTCACTACGGACATGATCATATCGGTGTTGCATAACTTTCCGCAGTGCATGGAAGCTGCAACGTCCAACGATCCCGCAAAGTCTACCACATGCCATGAGACTTTGTCTCACAACCTTGACAGACAAACGGTGGGCCTTATCGGCTTCGGGAATGTCGGGGCGGGCATTGCTAACCGCTGTGGACTTGGATTGGGTGTCACGATACACTGCTATTGTCCCCCCTCGACAGACATCCCCTCACCCGAGGCTCTGTGCGCCAAGGTAGATGTTGTTTTTCATGACTCTCTGGAGAGCCTGGTCAGCTCTGTCGACTGCGTGGTTCTGAGCGAGCCCATCTTCGACAAGGACTCGCCGCCTATCATCGGCGTTCGCGAGCTCTCCTGGTTCCGCCCTGGGGCACGCTTGGTCAATGCGGGGGGAGAGGGGCTCGTCGACTACGAGGCTTTAGCGGACGCCCTCGACAGCGGCTACCTGTCGTCGGTGGCGCTCGATGCCTACTCCCTCGGAGGCCACATCAACGCGCGTCTCAGGGATCACGCCGCTTCCGGGAAGGCCATTCTCACGTGTAATAATGCTAGGGGTACTGTCGAAACCGCGAAGGGTTGTGAGGAACTGGCCATGCGCGAAATCAAGTCTGTCATATTTGGCACGGGGCCCAACACCGCGATCAACATGAATTACTTTCAACAATGAAGAGAAATGCATCGTGCATTGTTCAACAATACGAGGGGGTTAGCATAGGCTCGGATGGTAGGGGAGTCTTGAGCTGCAGTGAAAAATGGCAAAGATGTTTTCATAATCGTGGAGGTGCTTGCTGTCATCATCGGGTGTTCCATAGTATATGCATACGTAGTAGTACTATTCATGTGGAGAAAAGACTGTGTTCGTTCTTTTGTTTCCAGTTATGCCGTACCTACGGAGTGTCCGTTTCCTATTCTGCCCAAAAATCAACGCTGCGTTCAAAAGACATTAAATACATGTGTTCCCCCCTTTTTCATTTCCCCTTCTTTTAGCGTCATTCAAGTCGACTTGTCATCAGCCTTGGGCTTCTTCCTAACCAGTCCAGCCGCCAGGACTTTGGGTTCAGTCGACACCGTAGGAGCATTGGACTCCGATCTCTTTCTCTTGACCAGGCCAGTCAAGTTATTGACCTGCTGTGGCCCGCGCTGAATCGTGGCGGCAGTGGTGGCGGCAGTAGGTGGCGCCGGTTGTTGCAAGGGGGGATAGTCAGCCTCTCCCATCACCGCGTACCCCCACGGCGAACCGAGTGCCACCTCGCTGACCCAGCGGCGCGTACTACCGGCCGCTTTGTCGATAGAGCTAAAGTCCAGGTGGAGAAGCAGCTCAGACATGCGTTTGTAGTCTGTGTCGCTGACGATGCGGTCACCGCGGCCGGCAGGGCCCCACGAGTAATATGCTGTGCGGGCGGGGCGGTCGAGGAGGTAGTTCCTCTGGGCGATCTTGATGCGGGGCTGACGGGCGACGACGATTCCACTCAGCTTCTTTGTCTGCCCCTTCTTTTTCTTGTTCTTCTTTCCCTTCTCCGCAGTCGCCTTCTTTTCGTCTTCTGTCCCAATCTTGTCCCTTTCGGTGGGGAAGAGCTTGCGCGGTGTGGTGGAGGGTGTTATGTCTGTGAGCTGCTTCTGCTGCTTCTTGGGGGTCTGGGGGGGCTGGTTGTGCTGGCCCGACTCTGGCTTCGGTTCCTTGTCGTCGTATACCACCCAAATGAAGCCTGTCAGTCGCCCGCTGGAACACTCCTGTCGGAAGGCCATCATTTCCCAGAACGTGGCAAGGTTCCCTACGCTCCTCCAGGAGCCCGTCGTGCGGAATGAGCGCGTGTTAGAGGCTTCCTCATCGAGTTCCCTGCTGAAGCGGGATTTCGGGTCATCGGGGTAGGCCGGGATCAGGCAGCGGGGCGGCACCCAGTCGAATTCGCGCGTGTATGGCGATATCTTCTCCAGAGGGTGACGGTCTGTAGTCCAGCTGCGTTTGCTGCTACGGCCGCACGGTGTAAATGCGCGCGTCTCGTAGGCGTCCAGCCCGGGGATGACGAGATAACCGCCCACTGTGTCGCCGAGGAGAGGGTCTAGCACACGACACCACCATTTCACCAGCCCGCGGTCATCGAGTACATGCTTGCCTTTGTTGTCGGCGCTCCCGGGAAACAGGTACTGTGACTGGGCGCGAGCGAAGAGGCTGATGACAAACTGAACGTCGCGCCGCCGTCGGTGCTCCACGAGGAAGCCCACAAAGGTGGCGCATATCAGGCGGATGGGGCTCGGTGTGCCTGCGGGCAGGTTGAGAAGATGCAGGTATCCCGTTGAGTCGGCCTTGGCGACGAAGATTGTCGTGGCGCGCGCGGTGGTGAAGATGAATATCTCCACGCCTAGCACGAGAACTTTCTGTGTCGGCCCAGAGGCATAATCGGTAGCAGGTCGGTCAATGGACACGGCTAGGAAGTGCTTCTCGCAGTAAGTGCGGTCGGGGCGCTGGCCTGGTGGTGGAGAACACAGCGCGTCGCATCTCGTCGGCGGAGTGGAGACGTGGTATATGTGGAATGGTTTGCCGGAGGGGAGGACGGCGGCGAGGCGTGACTTGAGGGAGGAGGAAGAGGAGCTTGCCTGGCTCTCTGGCCCAGGCTGGGTTGTCGTCATGATGCGCGAGCTGGGGGGGCGCGTCTGGGCAGATTCGGTGTCAATGGCGCATCACAGAGAGAACATACAGCTGGGTACGATGCAGGGAAATACAGAAGATCTAGGCGGTAGGATTATCTTGGGAGAGGATTGCCATAAACAATGAATTGAGCGGCAAGAAGGAAGTCGAGGCTCTTGAGAGCTTCCCAGACCGCGGAGCCTCGCGTGGTGAAGAGTGGGGCTGGTAGGGAAAGCGCGTAGCTGTGGCACGTGATTTAGAGAAAAGTTGGCGACGAGGCGTCAATGCATGGAGATGGTCCCGTTAGCCATCAATCCAAGTCGTGTGATTCCCAACGAACGACGTTGCTCAACAACCGATCGCTCGATCCTCGATAACCCTGTCTAAAGCAAGGCTGCCGGTGGCTCTTCTTTCTTCCATCACAGACGAGAAAAAAAAATGATGCAGCCCTGTCGCACAGCCCTGGCCCGCAGCCGGCAGTCTCTGCGCCTAGCAGGACTTCGCGCCTACTACAGCGCCGACGCAGTGACGGCATCAACCACGACGACTACGACGACACCCCCTACTCCCGAGTCGTTCAAGATCTCTGAGTCATCCCGTTCGGCAGCGGCTCCGCGATGGAGCCAGACCCCTCCGGCCATGAGGGCCCCTATCCAGATGGACGTGGCCAAGAAGCCGGAGAACAAGGTGTGGGTGGTCAACAGCGACCCAAAGACTCTCGACGAGATGTACAACCGTCTTCTGGGCCCTGGGGGGAGCAAGATGCTCCCCGAGGAGCTCAAGTGGCTTGCTGTCACGCACAAGAGCTTTGATCAGGGGAGGAGAGGGTTCAATGACCGTCTAGCCTTGATGGGTACGTCTTCTTCTCTTCCCCCCCCGTTCTTCTCCTTCTGAAGCGGAGAGAGGTTGGAGCAGTCTACTTCCTTTGGGAGTTTTGCTAATTTGAGGGGTTGCTATCATAGGCCGCATGACTCTCGTCATGGAGACGACCAAGCACATTGTCAGCAAGGAGCCGCTGCAGGGAGCCAAAGTCGAGGATGAATTCAGCGACCGTAGGGAACCGTTTGTCCATGAGCAGCTCACGCAGGTGGATAACCTGTCGGTCGAAACGACCAAAGATGTCGCGGGAAAGGACAAGCTGTACGCCCTGGCGACTGAGGTGGGTATGCTGCGTGTGCTGCGGTGGAAGCCTCGTCTGGTACGTTTCTACCCCCCCTTTTTTTTAACCTAAATATTTTATCCCCTCTGTTATTATACTATAGTTTTGTTGCTAACATGGTTTCACTTCACAGCCCAACAAGCTAGACTCCTCCGGTGTTGAGACAGTCATGAACGGAGCTATCCTGGCCATCATTGGCGCCATCAACCTGCAGCACGGATCGGCCGTCGCCTCACAAGTCGTTCGGGAGAGGATACTGGGGCGTCTGTAAGGGAGGGGGCCTGGCATCGACTGGCGAACGGTATCATATATAACTAACTCTGTAGACTATCTGTGTATTATGTTTCTTCTACTAAAAAGGGAAAGAGGGAGGAAGTAAATTACCGTATCTAAAAAAAAAAAAAAATAAAAAAAAAAAAGCATATCAGCCACTTGAACCAGCATCATACAAACTCGTGCGTAGGATATACTCGTGTTCACGGTGACAGTGTGTTGGCAAGATATTTGTTTCTCCGATAATTGTTTCGTTGCTATACGCTGTTTGGCACACGTTGCTACATATTACGTCGTGATGCCCTGAGTATACCAATATATGCAAATACTAATACTAGGGATATGTTTCATGATAGAAACAAGGGCTTAAACTATAGAATAAGATTTAAATGACAACCAGCAAATCTGAGATTGGTAAGATAGAGATGGAGTGAATCCAATCTCCGTGGTTCATCTGCCCTGAACGACATATTATTACCGGGTAGGATCGTCGGATCACGGGCCGTCATGTGCTTGTTGTCAAGAAACACTCGTACAACTTCGTATTACCTAAATGGGATGAAATGTACTGGGACATTTTTTCTTCTCTTCCTTTTTCTTTCACTCGTGAGAGTCACCATGTGATATCATGCGTCTACTCCCACGTCTTGTTATTAACAGGCTTCTCGGGGAGACCGTCAAACGCGGTTATGCTATGGATACTAGGGATGGGAATTAGAGCGGTTCCCCCCCCCCCCCCCC
>NW_023336201.1:117047-129944 GCF_012550715.1 Geosmithia morbida
CCCATTTTTATGGACCATCGATATGTGTTTGCGACGCTCCGAAGCATTAGCATGCAGACTTTTCTTCTATCAGTTAAACGAGAGGCCGTTTCGGTTTGTCTCCCGAGGCTCGAGGTGGGGCTCTCTTACGGCTGTCCCGCGGAAATACGACTCTACATGTACGAGGCATACATGATACAGGAGCGTACGGAGCAGCAGTCCACTTACGGAGAAGCAGTAGATGGAAGAAATCCAGCATGTTCCGTGCTTTTTTCTCTCCTTCTTTTCTTTCCTTACTTTTTCTTGTCCCCTTTCGGGATCCACCCATCCATCCAGTTCTGGGACAGGGTCTGGGTCTGTGTCCTTGGCTTGATCCAAGCTCTGGACCTAGAGTCTATTCATATAACATGTACAGTGTCACGGAGTGGTCGCAATGCCATCATCGGGCCTGTATATGGCGCATAGAGCCGTCGAGAGTATCGACTCGCTCGATCAACGACGCTAACCGTCCGCCACATCACGGCAGACCCCGTCATACAAGGGCAGGTAAGCACACAATGTTCAGCATCTTCACGCTCCGCTGTTACTCGGGTCATATTGCCGCGATGGGATGTGCGCGCCACGGAGATGGGACGGCAAGGACAGGAAGGCACGCAATGCTCAGCATCTTCACCATTCGTGGGAACTAACTCGGGTCGGAATGCCGCGATGGGGTGCACGCGCGCCGAGGCCATAGGGCGAGATAGGAACCACGGCTTTTGTGTATGCCTCTCTCTCTCCCTCCCTCTCTCTCTCTCTCCCCCTCTCTACCTATACTAGCAGTATATCTCACCGTCTACGGAGTGAACTGCTCCGATTTGAAGTCAGCCCTCCGTACGGAGAAGCGTAAAGTGAGTGGTGCATGTATCCCGACGATGGCCGCTGACTTTAAGCTTGTTTCCCTTATGCGCAGGGTGTGGGATGAGCTCATGGTCTGCCAAGTCGGGAGGTCGGCACCGAACCCCGACAAGTGATATTAGAGGAGGGTTAATAATGATATTATCCACGGAGACAGACGAAGAGGCTCGTGCAAGGTGCAGGAAGTGCCCACAGGTTGCCGTTGGCTGGTCCGTCATCATGTACCTATATGTACATATAATGTATGGGTATTTATACTTGATTTGAGCGTTCCCGTTTCTCTTGATGACTATGGATGGCACTTACACGGATATGATATGCATTGCGTATTATACACCAATTATATATTACGAGTAGTAGGAGATAGTGATGACTATATTCCAGTTAACCCTATGCAAACACCAGCTATTGCTCTTCGCAAAATAAAGGAAGAAAGGCAGAAAGGAAAAAAAGGAAAAAAAGATACAAATCTAGATGAGCTGGATTCGTCTAGTTTTTGGGCTTGCCCCGCATCTTTCACTTGCTGACGACGGAGGCCACGCCAGGGGTATGGCGCAATCTGATGGTTCCAAGCACGCAATCCTGCAAGTCGTTTGTGCAATCCTGCTCAACCAACGCCGGGCGACTGGGATGTTGAGCTACGAGCACTTCTAGTTTCCTGCTAAATCGTCAGAGATGGCATAATCCATAGTGTGGATGGGTCGAGCATGTGTATTATTGGCAGTTGCCATTTTGCTTTTCTTGTGTTCAAAATCAATATTCCGTAATGGTTGTTGGTACTCTTCCTCTTCCTCTTCCCTTCTCGTAAGAAGTATTGACGACTTGGACCTGGACCACAAGTCGTGCAAGGTAGGCTGACGAGTTTAGAAGTCCCCTTTAAAGGTTGCTGCTCTCCTCTCTCCCCTAAAAAACGCCTCTGTTGATCCCGCGCGCCAAGCTCGTTTCCTCGACCTCTTGTTCTCTTCTCCCTTCTTTGCCAAGGCGTTAGTAGGTGCTATTCAAAGGGTGATCCTTTTTTGTTTCGTACTCTTGGCCTACATCTACCTCGTCTCTCACATCTTACAAGGACTCTTCTTATACCCGTGCCAATCGTCACTTACGCCCGTCCTAGTACTGAACGCGCGCGCGCGCACACACACACACACATATCAAGAGGCACCGCGACCGTCGGTAGCCAAGTCCCCAAAACATGTCCAGCTCCTTCAAGCAAAAGGCCGCGCACGCCGTGGGCTTCGACCAATTCCGCCCTTATGAGACCGCTCCAGAGTATCCTGACGTGGACCCGTACTACGAACAGGAGCCTACCGTTCGTGAATTCCTTGAGGAGCGCACACCGTCTCTCAAGGACGTTGGTCTATACTTCTATCGTCTCTTTCCCTTCCTCTCGTGGATTGGAAAGTACAACCTGACATGGTTCGCTGGTGACTTGATTGCCGGTAAGTTGCGCCCGTGTTATCCCCGACTCCTTGGCATCATGTACTCTCCCAATATCCGCGGAAACTGACGCTCCTCTCTTGCCTCCCCACCGCAGGTATCACCGTCGGCGCCGTCGTTGTGCCTCAGGGCATGGCGTACGCCGAATTGGCCGCTCTCCCCGTCGAGTTTGGTCTCTACTCGTCCTTCATGGGTGTCCTGATATATTGGTTCTTTGCCACGTCCAAGGATATCACCATTGGCGTACGTCATGATCAACCCTCTTACCCGCACTGCATCGTTAGCCTCTTGGCCCTCTTAGCCTTCTTGGCCTCCTTGGCTTCCTTGGCGCGAAACCTGCGATGGAATTTCTGAGCTAACGCGATGCAGCCTGTCGCTGTCATGTCCCTCGTCACCGGAAACGTCGTCACCCGCGCCCAAACCAAGCTCGATATCGAGGCTCACTACATCGCCTCGGCCCTCGCCATCATCGTCGGCGCTATCATCACCTTCCTCGGTCTTGCCCGTCTGGGCTGGATCGTCGAGCTCATTCCGCTGCCTGCCATTGCCGCCTTCATGACGGGAAGTGCCATCACCATCGCTGCTGGCCAGGCCTCCAAGATCCTCGGAATCTCGGGCGTCAGCTCGCGCGACGCTGCCTACCGCATCATCATCAACACGCTCAAGGGCCTGCCCGACTCGCAGCTCGACGCCGCTCTCGGCCTGACCGCTCTCCTCATGCTGTACCTCATCCGTGGCCTGTGCTCGTACATGGCCAAGAAGCACCCGAACAAAGCCAAGTTGTACTTCTTCATCTCAACCCTGCGCACTGCCTTTGTCATCCTCCTCTACACCGCCATCAGCGCTGGGATGAACCTGCACAGGAGGAGCAACCCCAGTATCAGCATCCTCGAGACCGTTCCGCGAGGCTTTCAGCACGCCGCCGTCCCCAAGGTCAACCGCGAGATCATCAAGTCGTTTGTCGGTGACCTCCCCGTCGCTGTCATCGTCATGCTCATCGAGCACATCTCTATTTCCAAGTCGTTCGGCCGAGTCAACAACTACACCATCGACCCATCCCAGGAGCTCGTCGCCATCGGCGTCAGCAACCTTCTCGGCCCCTTCCTCGGAGGCTACCCCGCCACCGGCTCCTTCTCCCGAACCGCCATCAAGTCCAAGGCTGGTGTGCGCACTCCCTTTGCCGGTGTCATCACCGCCATCGTCGTGCTTCTGGCCGTCTACGCCCTGACCGCCGTCTTCTTCTACATCCCCGACTCCGCGCTGGGCGCGGTCATCTTCCACGCCGTGGGCGACGTCATCACTCCTCCCAGGGTCCTTT
This sequence comes from Geosmithia morbida, assembly GCF_012550715.1. Lineage (NCBI taxonomy): Eukaryota > Fungi > Ascomycota > Sordariomycetes > Hypocreales > Bionectriaceae > Geosmithia > Geosmithia morbida. The sequence goes on from NW_023336201.1 coordinate 120,676, forward strand.
GGCAGTTCTGGCGTGTGGCCCCCATTGACCTCATCGTCTTCTTCGTTGGTCTCTTCGTCACCATCTTCAGCAGTCTCGAGAACGGAATCTATTCCACCGTCTGCGTCTCCTTCGCCGTCCTCATGTGGCGTCTCTTCCTGACCAAGGGTCGCTTCCTCGGTCCCGTCCGTGTCCAGACTGTCAAGGGCGGTGTCAACGTCCCCTCACCCGCCCCTGTCGGCGACAACTCCGTCACCGCCGATGACACGGTCGCTATCTCTGGCGCGCGCACTGCCTTCATGCCCGTCTACCACGAGGACGGATCCAACCCCAGGATTCGCGTTCAGCACCCTTACCCGGGTGTCTTTATCTACCGCTTCGCCGAGGGCTTTGCCTACCCCAACGCCAGCAACTACCTGACCCACCTCGTCGAGACCATCTTCAAGGAGACGCGCAGGACCGACCCGAGCTCCCTCGGAAAACTGGGTGTAAGTATATTATCCTTGAATCACTCTAAACTGCGTGCCCTTGCCCCCCCTCCCCTTGATCAGGGCATCTAGGTGCTAATCCCCGACATAGGATCGACCCTGGAACGACGGCGAGGCCCGCGATGCCATCCTCACCGGACAGGACGATAAGCCTATCCTGCGTGCCGTTGTGCTCGACTTTTCGACAGTCAATCACATGGATGCCACATCCGCCCAGGCCATCATCGATACCCGCAACCAACTGGCCAAGTATGCCGCCCCCGAGAAGGTTGAGTGGCACTTTGCCAACATCCAGAGCCGCTGGACCAAGCGCGCACTGGCCTCCTCCGGATTCGGATTCCTCGAGCCCGAGGGCGACGATGTCAAGCAGTTCCAGCCCATCTTTAGCGTTGCCGACCCCGTCTTGGACTCGGACAGCCCTAGCATCGCCAGCAGCGATGAGAAGTCGACGGGAGTATCCAAGGCAGTCGATATCGAGGCTGCTAGGCAGAGGGCTCAGAAGCCCTCTTCTGTCAGCGGAAGGCTGCCGACCCATGGTCTGAACAGGCCTCTTTTTCATCTCGATCTGCAGGAGGCTGTTGAGGCGGCTATCACGATTTCCAAGTCCAAGGATGCTTAAAAATTCCCCCTTATGTTTTGTGCTTTCCCCACCTTTTTATATATATCCCATACAGTTGCCTTTGATAGGTGCAGATGTAAGCATACAATTTAATGTCTTTTTTTGTCTGTTTTTTTGTTTCTATCTATTGTATCTTTCCCTCCTTCATTTTTGTATCTAACATTACATCATGTGATCTTTATATCGTAGAAGCTGTTGTCTCGTAAAATCCTTGTATATCCCAGGATATCTGAGCCTAGATGAAGACGTGCTCAAAGGCGTGACCGACACCGTGGTCAGTCATCCACGTCTCCAAGGCTCTCATGTCATTACGGTTGGCGCGGACACCCCTCCGATTGTCTTCGAACAGGTCCGTGATTTCTGTCATGGAGTCGAACGCACGCGTCACCGGGGCGTCAGGCGCCGCTGTCTCACGGTAGCGCTCCGAGACCTTCTTGTGCTGCGGCGGAATGTCGCTCCAGCTCTCCGTCTTGATGAAGCTCATATAGTCGTAGACGGCTCGCGACGAGCCCTCCAGGCACAGCATCCCCGGTTTCCCCGCCAGGAGGAAACCCGTCAGGCCATAGGTAGGCGCGTGGTTGACAATGTCGTCACGCTTGGCGCGCGTGCTGATGGAGGGGAAGTAGAACCATATCCGCGAGAGATCGTTGGCGGCGTAGCCAGGTCCGGCTTGGGAAGTGGCAGCTTGGCGATGCGACTCGGCTTCGACGGCGAGCGTTTCAGCTTCGGACATGACACGGTCTATGGCAGAGAGCAGGTCACCATCGGCGTCGGCGTCATCGTCGGCGTCACCGCCGTCACGGCTGCCTGGAATCTTGCCCGTCAACCGCGCCGTCTCGGCCTTGCTGAGCCACCCCGGCTGACGAAGCCGGATGGTCGGCCTCGGAGGTTCCACGGGCGGACATGGACCCGAGTACACCAGGGGTACCGACACGTCGAGCTGGAGGGAGCACTCTGGCCTGTTGGGTAGGAAAAGGGTGAGGACAAGGGGTATTGCCTTTCCTGTGCCCGTTCTGCTGCTGCTTAGATCTGGCGGCAGAGCCTTGTCTGCGTCTGCGCCCTCGCACCATTCCCGCAATGCCTCGAGGAGATGTGATGATGATTCGTCCATCCATACGGCCGAGTCCGAGGCGTACATAGCCTGTAGGAGGTCGACTTGGCCTACCTGGAGCTCTAGGAGTTCCCTTGGTAGGAACACTTCCGACATGGTCCCGGGTCCTCTACTGTCTTGTCACGTGGTTATGAGGCATGCGCAGCATCTACATACATGTTTCGTGCTTCGAATGGTTTGCTTGAAGCCATCATGAGGCACTTCCTGAGAAAACCTGCGTACATCACGTGATATACCATACGGGTACTCTCAATCCCAGGCCGATCCTAACATACATAGCAGTAGTAGTAGTATATGTAGCTACCATATCTGTACTATTAGTACCCTGCGTTGTATCAACACGTACCGTGTACTCCGTACTCGCTCGGAGAAGCTCTCTGCAAACAGATAATAAGGGCAAGTGCTAAGAGGGACGGAAGAAGAAGAAGAGTGATTTCGTCATGCATAAAGTGCATGTAAGAGTTGCGACATCATTGGTATCACTACTGTCTTCTGGAAAACAGTAGTTGTGACAAATTCAACAACTGTCAACAAACAACATCTGTCCCTGCAAAGTATTTGGCAATCTACTTCACTTTACCGATTACGATGCACCAGACACAGTACATGATCTTGCGACCATTGCAGGAACCGTCCTCTCTAGAGTCCCGCGCGACAATTTCTACTAGTTGATATATTACGTCATGTAGTTTGAATCAGAGTCCATGGGTTACGGTGTAGTAATATATCGGGATCGAACTTGAAAATATATTATGTACTCCGTATGAGTATCTAATAATACCTATTTGCCTGCTTCTCAACTGCTCTGAAAGCTCGTCGTCCCCCCCTGTCGACTGTGTGGGGCGTATGTCGTGACTCTGTGCTCTCCGAGATAAAGGGGTTGCCATCAGTTGTCGTCTCTGACTAGTTGACTAGTCAAGTCTCATGTCTACGGGGACCGAGGAGACGGACCATCCATCTCCATGGATCTACCAGATGTCCCTGCACTTTGTTTCATTCGCATGCTCTTTCTTTTTCTTTGCCAGTCATTATCCTGGTCTTTCTCTTTTTCTTTTCTTTGCATGTACATATACGGGCCCATGCCACGAGCTTCCTATGCCATGTTGGGGGGTATCACCGACGAGCCGAGTTGGCCTGAGCTGCATAGTAACATCAGAATGTCTCAGCATGACGGCAAGGCGAGGAGTACGGAAAGATTTTTCCTTGATCCCCTGTTGTTTATGTGTTTTCCACACCATATGGCGCAATGCTGTCACAGTATTTGTCTCTCATGTCCCTCTTGTTAGTTGGCACACGTGCTAGTAGTATATTGTGAGATCTCCAAGGTCACTGGAAAGGGGCAGGTCATCTTCGAGATATGTGTAGTTTACTTGTAGTACTTGGTGGAACCAGTGGTTGATGGGAAAAATGGAAAGAATTGAAACGTTATATCATCGAGACTAATATCTATCGTGTGCAGCACAAAAGTAGGATTGTAATACAGAGGGTACAGGTACAGAATACAGAATAACAGTGTCTGGGTATGGATGTTGCATGCTCAAGTGGCAGAGAAATCTTAGTAGTTGCTTGCGAAAGAAAAAAGAAAGAAAAAGGGGACAAACGGAAGCAGGAATGAAGAAAATGATGATGGAAAGAAGAACCAAAGGAGTTGGTAAGAACGGAAGAGGCCCCAAACGGCGGAAAGCAACGACCGCTCTTTAGAAAAGAAGGCGAATGCTGCCCTAACGCTAGGGGTAAAGAACAAGAGAAGAACCAATGCTATGGTCGTTCCTATGTTGGCCTTGGATACCCTCTTACCCCCCCCCCCCCCCCCGCCTTCTGTGATCATCGTTCCTCTATTTTCTTTTACTTCTTCATAGTCGTCCTCTCGAAGTCTGTCCGCACCCGGATACCGCGCAGGGGAATGTCGTCACCACTGTCGTCGTCCTTGCCACCACGACCTGTGGTCTTGATGGTGTATCCGTACTCCTTGCCGTCGGGCCTAAGATTGGAGTCGATGGGCGCGGGTGCGTTGTCGTGCTCCTCATCGGGGAGACGATAGAAGTTGTTGCTGGATCGCTTGGTGCTGACGTCGGTCAGGTTTCCCTTGCTCTCGGGGGCGGAGCTGGACTGCTTGGAGCGGCCATCGCTGTGGACGGCCCTGCTGAGGGGGGTCCTGATGCCGAAGCGGCGGGCGATGTAATTGATGATGGGGAGGAGGGTGGGGAGGCAGGCGGAGATGATTCCGGCCGACATCTCGATTTCGGTCCACCCGACAGTAGGCGCAAGCGTGTAGCTGGGATCGGTGGACGAGTAGGTGAAGAGAACACTGGTGCGGTAGGCGGAGGCGAAGACGACACTACAAGGCGGGCAGCAATACATGGTCAGCAAGCCGAAAGAGACGACGTCTTTGCGTCGGATGACTGGGTGGTTTGTTTGTGTGTGTGTGTGTGTCAGATGTTCTGCTTACAAGAAACCGAGACCAAAGGCCATAGTCAGACCAATCTTCTCCCGCTTGCTGAGCTGGAGTCTCCAGATCTGAGGGATGGGCAGGCAAAGGATGATGAGATCGGTGAATAGGGTGGAGGCTGCGTTGGAGATCCAGGTGCCGACCTGGTCGATGCAGCGTCCGGGGAGCTCGGGGTACCAAAGCTTCTGGACGGGCACGCAGATGAAGATGAAGAGGAAGGTGACGCAGACGACCCAGGCCATGACGAAGGCGCCGACCGCCCATGCCATCTTCTTGAAGTAGGAGACGCGGAAGATGCGGTAGTACATGAGAAGCAGACTCAGCTTGGTCCAGCCAAGGTTCCAGGCGTACAGGATCTCGGCAACGAGGAGCCACTTGGCCATCATGACAAGGTCGGAGGGGTCCACGAGGTCGGCGTGGAGGCCCATTCCGCAGTCGTGCATGGCAAAGATGAAGCCCACAACGACCAGGTTCCAGAGCTATGATTGTGGCGTCAGTAAACGGGGCAGCCGAGGAAGGGGGGGGGGGGGGAGGTTCAAGCTGAGGCAATTCGAGGCCTTGAAGCCTTTTGCAAAGACAGGACGTACCATGGAGAAAATGATCATGTAGTCGTCCCACCAGAGCGCCTGCTTCTTCAGATAGCGACTCAGCAACCTAAGACCGACGAAGACTAAGGCCAGAACCGTCATGACGACGACGACCTTGACGGTCCATGGCTGTATGGAGACCGGGTCGAAGCCGGAAAGGCCAGGAAGCTGAGATTCCTTGGCAGCTCCCATGGCGAACGTTGGGGGTTTACCGGTGCAGGTGCGAAAGGAACGTGAGCTGTCCTTCTCTCTGCAGTTGTGTTCGAGAAAAGAGGACGGGAGACTGGTGATTACAGACCAGTTCCCCAGAGAGAGAGTGTGTGCGGCGGGCCTGGTCTATAAAGATATCCGTCGACTTATTACCGTTTCCTTTCCTTTATACAACTCCGTACCGCTTTGACGTGCTAGTACAAGAGTGGGTTGGTCGAGAGCTCTAGTATGGGTTAGAAGTTGTCCCCTGCTGCGCTTTTGTCCATCATACGTGCGTGTATGTGCGCGCGTGTGTGTGTGTGCGCGTGTGTATTACTGCCATCTTGTATGGGCATGCCCCGTAATTGTACGGATGGGCACGATGGCGAGTCCTGTACCATGTGGACCTCACGGTGCGAAGCCTTTAGCCAGAGCCAGGTTCAGTATTATCGACCTGCAGCCACGCTGCGGATGGCCCCCATGCCAAGGTAGGGAGCAAATGGGACGTGGGTTGTGGGCCGTGGCTCGCAGAGGACCAGAGGTGGGCTCGGTGGCCACAGACAGGACCCGGCTCTGCCTGGTCAGACTTTTACGAGGTAGGGAACCGTAGTATCCGCTCCGACTAGTGGAGGCTTAGGCTGGTTGTCCAAGACTTCTCCCACATGCGGGTGTATGGTTGTGAGGAGACTTCAGGGAAGAGCTTTTTTAGCGTCGAGTCGTGCTCGTACGCCTACGAGGATTACTGGGCTAACGACCTCGCTCAAGCCTCGGCCCGGGACCAAAGGCGTTGGCTTGGGTCAGTTGCCGGTGCTAGGGAAATATATCCGCTCGCTCCCTTGCCTTCTAGTCTCTTTCCCCCCCCCTCCTCTCCTGCGGCACACGCTGCAAGAGGCCTTTCAAACGTAGTTCAACGACGGCGACGAGAAGAGTCTGGTCGTTCTGGTGGTGAGATCCCGACAGCAGGGGCGGGTCTGAGCGTACGAGTTTCTCAAAACTCTCCATCTCTGATGGATGCAATTATTACCTGTACGATTGTGATTACATATACAACTGAAGAGGCCTGCCCATGGTTCATCTAAGGATTGAGACCGGGGATGGTCAGACTTCTCCAACGATGCGACGAACCATATTCGCGTGGGTTGAACGCAGGGGGGGAGGTAGGGGGGGGGGAGGGCCAGAGAAGGGCGATGGGAGCCAAGGTACGGAGTACTTCTCCGTAGTACTATTACTAGTCTTAGTAGTACCGTAGTAGTATGTTCTAGTGCGACATGATAGATTTCAGACTGCGGTCATGGGTAAGGATGTCGAGCAAGGGTTCAGCCGTTGTTCTATCAGTACTCGTCCACCCGTGCACGTACATACAACGTACGTGTGTCCAAACACGTGCGAAGTAGATATGACAAATGTGCATCGACAGGGCATCTTACAGGACGGGTACGAGTAATAGATACTGCAGCATCGTGCATGCGAGATGATGGGCTCTTTTCTTATTGGCCCCTTTACTACAGCCTCGGGTCTGCAGGGGCGTTGACATGGTGTCACTGATTTTGGGGTCCATTTGGGGCCCATTGCACGACACCCATGGACATTGGCTACCGTCGGAACCCTTGGGCCTCGTCTGGTCAGTGTGCCAGGCCAAGACAGATTCTGCGAGTACATAGGTACTACTTGTATTGCTTGCATGGTGGCCATTTGACTGATACCTGTATGAGTGCGACTTCTCCTCGCTCGGTCAGGATGTAAGGAAGGATGGGGGGGGGAGGGTGGCGGCCAATATCGGCGGTTGGAAGAACTGCTCGACATGGACACAACCTGCGGGCCTGAAGGGGAACTGCCGATCGCAACAACTGGCTGAAACAAGACAGCTTACAGTAGTGTAGCAATCAGAGAGCAATTCTCCTTACTTGAGCATGACAAGGGAAGGACGGTAATCTACTCGGTACGCTGTCGTGCCATAGTCTCAAGTGCCATTACCACTATTGGGAGAAGACGAAGGGGAGAAAAAGAAAGGACGAGAAAAAAATCAGAGAATAAGCTAAGCTAAATGAGGAGTACAGTTACTAACAACTATGCAGGGGGAGGGGGGCGGCCGAGGCAGATACATATCCATGACAGCTACACAGTGACTAGAGACTAGAAAAAGAAGGGAGAAAGGAATCGCATGGTGAGAAAAGTACAGCTCATATGACTTCTCCGTAGGAGAGAATCGATTACTACCGGGTACTCCGTAGATGGATGAAGAGAGGAAGGAAAAGAAATTGCAAACTATCCACGATGTCTCGTAGATCGTACGGATACGAAAGTACCTACAAGTAGTTGCGAGTTGCAAACCACGGATGCTATTACCGAGTACCCAGTACGTGTACCCGAGTCTAGCAGAGTCTAGTATTACCAGTGGCAGTGACGAATTGGCAGGCCAGTATCGTAATAATAGGATGCGACGTCTCCGTACTCCGTACACCATCCCCGTGCCTGTTGCCACCATTGCGAGGTTCCAATATTACAGCAAACACGCGACTGTCCGGTTTCCGCTGGACCATTGCAGCACCATAACCTCCGTACAATGACCGTACGAGATACGACGTGATGCAAGTACTGTACAGGCCTCCGTATATATGGGTCGCATCATGGTCGCTCTCCGATCTCGAGATACTACGAGTATACGAACGGAACATAGGGACAGGAAAATGCGATGCTAGAATCAACCCTCGAATGGCTCCAATCCGGGGGGGGGGGGGGGAACCCCCATTTCCCTCAAGATTCTTCCCTCGTTTCCAGGACCCCCCGTACGTGACGCTAGCACGGGCAAAACGGTTTTTTCATGACGCCGAGTGGACGACTCTATACTCCGTATGAGCTACTTCGTACCGTTTGGTATTGCCACACGTATGGTGTGGTTATATGTAATAATATCCGTACCGACGCCATCTTCCCCGAAGTACCGCACCGTGCCTTTTCCGTACAGGCTACTTCGTACACACCCTCTCCTCCCCCCTCCCCCCTGTCCAACCTGGGGCGCCGCCGTTTCGTCTCTCTGGTGACACCGTAGGTGATGCTCGGCGACAGGCATACCAGGCCATCCGTACACAAGAGTGTCGTTTACATGTACGGATATAGCAGGATGTAATCCATTCCTCGATGACCCCTCCCATGAATTTTTTTCTTCTTCCAAAAAAAGCCCACGGCCATGGCATAAGTGGAAATTGGTGAGCGGGGCTCTTACTAAATCGAGGGCCGTCTCCGCCCGTGAGCTAACCCATGATGCCCATCCATCCGTGGTTGTCGTGACATTGGCGTATGACGATTTTAGCGTCCCTCAGTCTCGTTCGGGGACACTTGAGATGGCCCATGGCCCAAGACTCTGTCGGTCTGCACAGTAAGCTCCGTATTCCGAGACTCCATGGCCCCTTTCCCCAAGTCCTTCTTTCCCCTTCTCTTGCGCTCCCCTCTCTGCCAGAGAAGGCAAAGGTCCCAAGAGCCTTCAACCCTCTCCCTCCAGGTCCTCTCTGCCAACCCAAAGGAGAGAACCAAAGCCAGGTTGGGAGAATGGAGGAAGGTCTATGAGGTATCCATGACTGTACGGCCAAGAGTGACTACTCCACTCACGAGATTGGTAGTAGCTTGAACACCGAGACATAACCACACCCGAACCTTGGAGCAAAAGTCGTAAGCTAGATTAGACATCATACCCTGGGGCGTTCAACTCAATTGTCAGGCTCAGTATATTACAGCTCTGGTAGTGATAAGACGAAGTCGGAATCATCCTAGCTCTCTTCTAGTAAGGACCATCCCCCCCCTCCCCACCGTCAATGGTTCGATGGTTCGAAGAGAGAGGTCCTCCCCCCCC
>NW_023336201.1:129984-157531 GCF_012550715.1 Geosmithia morbida
CTCCCCCCCCCCCCCCCCCCCCCCCCACCTCCGACAAGACCAGGAAAACCTGTGCAAGTCAGGAACCCCAGTTCTAATCGGTATCTCCTACAACAGACACTTGCATCTCATACATATTACATGTAAGGAAGCTCACCAATGCATCCGGAGTTTAAACTATAATCTAGAAAACAGCGCTAACTTTGACAGCACACGCGGTTACACAGCTTCCCCCGTATACAACAACAACAACAACAACAACAACAACAACAACAACAACAACAACACTACATAAACTTATCGCTCCATTGCACACCTACCTACCGCCTGCGTTGTTCCAAGTACATACATCATGGCTGCCCAGACCACCATCAGAGTCCCCCACCTCGGTGGTATCACCGCCGGCTACCGCCTCTCGGGTGACAAGGTTGACACCTCTAAGCCGACGCTGGTCCTGATCAACTCCATGTGCACCACCTCGTCGCTGTACAACGAGCAGTTTGACAGCAAGACCCTGACTGACGCCGTCAACCTCCTCGCCGTCGAGCCTCTCGGCCACGGTGCCACCAGCTCCCCCGTCGAGCACTTCACCTACTGGGACTCGGCCATCATGGCCCTTCAGGTCATGGAGGCTCTCGGCGTCAGCAAGGCCTTTGCCCTCGGCACCAGCCAGGGTGGCTGGATCGTCGTCCGCATGGCCCTGCTCGCTCCCGATAAGGTAAGAAGGAGGATGTCGAGGTGAGAGGGACGGATGGATTGAGATGCGGGAGGATTGAACACGGGAGAGAGAGAAGGGAAGAACGGAAGAGGACTGAAGCTGACGGACCGTCTCCCCAAACACCTACAGATCCAAGGTCTCCTCCCCCTCGGTACCTCGATGGATTACGAGTCGGCCGCGTCGCGCGAGAAGGGCTGCTGGGACCCCAACGCCCAGCTCAAGTCGTTCTACGACAAGTGGTCCACGCCTGTCGACGACTTCGTCGTTGACGAGGTCTGGCGCGGAATGGTCGCCCAGCTGGGCTTCGCCGGCACCATCACGCCCGAGAAGCTGTCCTTCTGGGACAAGACGCTCCAGGAGGTCTACAAGGGCGACGAGGGCCGCAAGAAGGTCCGCATGGCCCTCGCCAACCTCATGACCAGGGACGGTCTCCTCATCCGCCTCGGCGACGTCAAGTGCCCCGTCTACTGGCTCCAGGGCCCCGAGGACCCAGTCTACGGGAAGCTCGTCCCCCAGGAGCATATCAAGCTCTTCACCTCGGCCCCCGAGGCTACCCTGACCTTTGTCGACGGTGCCGGCCACTACCTCAACGCCACCAGCCCCAAGGAGACGGAGGCTGCCATCCTCAAGATGGTCAAGAAGTACGCTTAGAATGCTACTCTCTCCTCGCTATCTTTTTCTCTTTTTTTTTAAGAAAAAAAGAAAGAAGACGGTCAACTCGCCATGAAGGTTTTGGAAATACATGACTAGAATTACGAACAACATAGTTACGAATATACGTATGACTTTTTTTCTTTCTTCTCTTTCGAGAATACATACACATAACCCTCCCCCCCTCCGCCCCTCCCCCTCCCGCGGCGTCATTCGACTACTACTAACTGGTAATAATATTATTACTTGCAATTCTGGACTTCTTCGATCCAAAAACATGTATGCGCATACACTCAATGCGTGTGTGCGCGTGCAGCTCCCAGTTCGCATGAATCTCCCTCTCTCTACTCTCCCTCTCTACCTGCTGAGCCATTTTCCCTCACCGTCACCTTGTTATCTCTTCGCTTCTGTCTTTTTCTCCTCCCCCTCCCACTTAGCTTCTTCCCCCCGCTTCTCCCAACCTCTTTTCCTCAGGGTCCTCTGACTGACACTAACACGAAAGATGCAACATGGAGCACCTGACCCACTTCCTCTTTGCACGCATCATAGCCGAATGAGGTTACAACCATGTTCAACGGATCCGACGGGATAGACAACGGCGGCAACAACTACCAAGGACATCAAGAGCAAGGAGAAACTGGAAAATGAGTGTTAATAATCCCACTCTTCTTCTCCAGGATTCTCTCTTCTTCCTTGTCAATTGTATCAGTTGATGGCTCAATGCGTTGTATAAAGACGGATTTGTCACTTTGGGCCCGAAACCCATGGCTGGGGTCCATCATTCATTCCGCAACTCCGGCTGTTGGTTCCTAGACTCCGTCCACTATGTGACGTCAAGTAGTCGCCATAGAAAATCAGCTGCATCAATAAGCAGAATTCCTCGTGTCGTATTTTGCTCGGTAAATGCAGACTCACGCGAGCTGATTCCGCATGAGTCTATATATGAAGGATGGATCCCTTACTCGGTAGCTCGTTTTGAAATCTACTCTCCATCTTCTCTCTATTTCAAGACTGTAACAGCCACGAGGAACCAAACCGAGGCAGCATCTGCACAACGGCATACCGCTCGGCAACAACATTTCATCGCAACACCACAACATCAACCCCTCCCGACCCGATACAGATCAAGACAAGAAATGGCGCCCAAGATTCTCGTCGTCCTCACCAGTGTGGACAAGATGGTCGGAAGCGGCCTCCCCACTGGCTGGTACCTGGTAAGCAACACTCCTAACCGGCGGTTAAGACCGAAAAGAGAGATGGAGAGATGGAGAGATGAGGAGATGTATGTGTATGTACCGTGACTGACACCATGGTTCCTCCTTCTACGCAGCCCGAGCTGGCTCACCCTTACGAGGTCCTGGAGCCCAAGGCAGAGCTCGTCTTCGCCTCCCCCAAGGGCGGCGTGGCCCCCATAGACCAGGGCTCCGTCGAGATGTTCAAGGCGGACCCGGTATCGACCGAGTTCTACGCCAACAAGAAGTCCGTGTGGGAGAACACCAAGCCCCTCAAGGACTTTGCCGACCGCGTATCCGAGTTCGACGCCGTCTTCTACCCCGGAGGCCACGGCCCCATGTTCGACCTGGCCACCGATGCCGTGTCCATCAAGCTGATTGAGGACTTCGTCAAGGCCGGCAAGCCCGTCGCCGCCGTCTGCCACGGCCCCGCCGTCTTCGTCAACGTCCCCGGCCTGCTCCAGGGCAAGGACGTCACCGGCTTCAGCAATGCGGAGGAGGAAGCCGTCCAGCTCACCAGCAGCATGCCCTTCCTGCTCGAGGACGCCATCAAGAAGGCCGGGGCCACCTACGTCAAGGCTGCCGAGCCCTGGGCCGAGAAGGTCGTTACCTCCGGCCTCGTCATCACCGGTCAGAACCCCGCCTCCGCAAAGGCCACCGGTGAGGCTCTCGCCAAGGCCCTCGGCCTCTAAGTGCTACAAACCCCCCCCAAGATGAAATACTCGAGTAGAAAGAGAGAAAAAGAAACGAGATTAAATGTCACGATACAGATAATAATAACGCATCAAGATAAAAGAGTCCCCCCCAAATCATCCATCTAGACGTGACCCCCTTCCTTCCCGGCCCGCTAAGAGTGATCACCACACTTACTTATGCACTTATGCATGTGAACAAGGTTGTTTCTGTTGGTGATAGTAATTCGGCAACAGCCGTGTGTGGAGACCCCGTCACCCGGCTCCGACCCAAGGTTGTTGGCTCTGAGGGCATGAACTGCCACATGTTGTCGAATCCAGGCTACTTGAAAATAAAAAGCAAGAAGAGAAGAAAGTGGGGTAAACTAAGGTCAAAACCAGTTGGTTGGGTCTATGAAGCATCGGTTTCTGTATCCATACCACGAGGCATTCTATGAAATCACCAGCCTCCCTTCCAACCGCGCGAACTCGGAATGTTCCCTGCCAGACCTGTTGGTTCTCCGATCCTATTATTTTGGCATTGTCCCTAGGCATAGGAGAGTTTTCTACTAATCTTTGGTGCCATCTGCTCGGGTCTCTTGTCGGTTACCCAGAGATCGGGGAAACGTCTAATTCTAATGAAGGTTCTATCCTTGTTTGACGCGCGTGTATAGGATCATATGTGCATGGACAGGCAATGTACGGGTGCCGTAAACTGATCAAGCTATCTAAAAGAGTACGCAATCTAGGTCCATGTTTTACAATACAGCCATATCTCACATCCGTGTTGGCCATGACACAGATAAACTCAACCACGTGCCATCGTCACCTCGTATGCATCAACTTGAATATTGGCCCAGTAAGACACAGAGGCGTTATCGTTCTCCGTGACCATAGTCAACCTGGTCGTTTTCGAAATACAATTCAATGGGTGTAGAAACGCGGCATATGAGCCTGCCCGGACCTGAGCCGACGACCTCGTCGCCGCCATCTACTCGGGCGACTACAGCTCCGACCCCGCCCCGTAATTCCGCCGCGGCGACACCTCTGACCCCGTCTCCACCGTCACCCGCTGGGCTGCCGACGCGAACGCCCTCGTCTGCTCCGTCGTCGTCAAGCCCGACGGCGAGGTCGCCCTCACCACGGGTAACCTCTGCCCCGTCTACCCACTCCACGGCACCTACCCTCGAGCTGCAGAAGAACCCATAGGGTGGCTACCGTCTCGCCAACTGGCCCACTTGTCGTCCTCCAAGCCCAGCCTGCCCCGCCGCCAGCCAGCCTCCCAATCCCGCAGCCGGGCCGCCTCCCTAGACGGCAGACACTTTCTCCCAGACCCCAGGGAGCTCATCAGAGCTAAGATCATCCACGCTTCCATGGGTGAAGCAAAACATTCCCAGTTGACAAGAACTGAGCAAGAGAGAAGAAGAGAAGAGTACATGCGGACACATAAGAAAGAAAGCCCCATAAGTCGCTAGAATTCAGAAAAGTAAGAAATATAAACTAGATGAAAAGGTAGCCGAGAGTATGACAAAATATGGAAGGGTTTTTTTTATAAGTAATAAAGTCGGCGTACTAGATTGTTGCATATATAATGGAAGGACATTATAAGAAATTGAAGATGAGAATATGATAAGAAAGTGATGGGAAACAATGAGAAAAAAACGCCTCGTCATCCTGGACTGGGTGTTGTGGTATCAAGAATAAATGAAAAGTGTCAGTGTCGAAATCCCGTGCCATGTTATTTACCATATGCCCTCTCCCTTAAATCCAGCAATTCGGACCCCCCCCTTTTTACAGAAGCGACGCCCGAACCTGTCGTCGTCTCGCTTCGAAATGTCACGTCTTTTTCCTTTTCTTTCTTTTTTTTAAAAAAAAAATATGATCGACGTCATCGATTCGCCTTCTCCCTCAACCCATCTTGACGCCATGGTCCCTGGGCTCATGCTGCGGCAACAGAGAGGTACCGTCTGCGCCATCCTTGTCAGTATCTGAGGGCCTCTTGCGGCCCATGCGCTCGCACCACTCCTCTGCACTGACAATGGTGCCGTCGACAATCGCGCTGACTTGCGTTACCATGTCGAGGCCCTCCTTGGCCAGGACGAGAACCTTGTGTGCCCCGTCGCGCACGGCCGAGTCCTTGTCCTGGCCGTTGATCTGGGTCTCCTGCGTAGACAGCGTGGCCAGACGGAAGCGCTGGGGCAGGCTGGTCAGGTGCCGGTGCACAAGTACCCTGGCATTCTCAGGGAGGGCTCCGCCGGCATACCTCGACACCGTGTTGATGGCGTCTTGCAGTGTCTTGAGAACGTCCCCCTTCAGCGCATTGATGCGGCGGGCGAGCTCTGCACGGGAGACTTGCTGAGCTGCCCGGGCATCAGCTCCCGCCACCCCTCCCTGCTGGCCGAGAGCTGCCGGATCCTGCGCCATTTCAGCGGCAGCCAAGCCCGACATCGTCTCGTCTTCTGGCTTCTCGTACTGTTCCACCGTCGTCTTGAGGTTACCAATGACACCTCCCATGTGGTGGTTAGCCCAACGTAGCCACCGGAGGCAGTACTTGAGGCTGCGCAAGCTCTCGTCGCTCATGGCAACGCTCAAGCCCGAAGTTGAGATGAGGATGCGTGACTTCCAGGGGGCATTGGCGCGGGGAGCCGTGGCAGCGCCCTGGTTGTCCATCGTCTCAGTATATGCCGGCGAGCGCATGTCGTCATATGCTGGCAATGTCTCAGCTGTGCTGGCAATAGAGAGTCGGCTGCTACTCTTGGGGGTAGGCGGGCACGAATCGTGCGAGTTCTCAACCTCGACAGAAGCCGAGGGGAGCCCCGATACGGCCTCGGTCTCGATGCGCTTCTTGGAGCTGGGTTCAGCACCGGAAGCATCCACCTTGCGTCGCTTCTTGGAGCCTCCCGCTGCCTCCGAGTCCGAGTCCTGTCTCCGGCTCAGGATCCAGCGCACACCACCCTCAACTCCAGTCACGCGGCCGACTGAACCGACCGTGTTGGCAATGGGTGTTAGATATCCCTCGACATACTCTGCTCCGGACTTGAAGCGGGGTGAGAAGTTCTTGGCACCGCCGTAGGCCGATGTAGCGCCCTCAATAGTCGTGGCTAGTAGAGGGTGTGACGCAGTGAGCAGGTTAAACAGCGGCCCGGACTCTCGTGTCGGTCGCTGGCCAGGCAGCTGGGCGGCGGGTGATGGGCTCATGGAAAGGGCACTGCCGGTAGCAGGTGGGGACGAAACGAAATCTGGAAAGCATGCGAAGTCAGCAACAAGCACATGCCACGGCTCTGTACTCGGGTGTTGGCTTACCAGCCCGAAGTTCACCCAAGGCTTTGGCAGCGAGCCAGACGTCGGGATCATCAAGACTGACGCTCGCAGCGCGCTGTTCGGCACGCGTGTCTGGTGACGCCGTACCGACGGCGCTGTTGCTTGAAGCGTCAATGTCCATAGTATTGGGGCTGTCGGCACTGCGATATGATTGAGAAGGGGGGTTCAAGGCCGACCAGGGAGGCGGCGAAGGACGATCAACAGGGTCGAGCATGGGACTATGACCGAGGAGCTCGCCACCGGTAAGGCTACTCAGAGGCGGTAGGACCGTTCGATCATGACCATTGTGTGGAGGTGGCAGCGGCGCGTGTGGTATAGTGGCAGTAGCTGTTGTGGCTGAGAGGGACGTCGTTGACGAGGAATGAAGGCTGTTGGATAATGTCGGCGGCGGCGGAGGAGAACGGTGGTCTAATCGAGAAATGGAGGGCAGTTGGGCTGTAAACGACCCGCTGGAATCCGGTGCGGGCGGCATGTCGTTGACGGATGGCGGGAACAATTTATTCGATAAGAACAAAAAACCCCCCCAAAAAGACCTCCAAAAAAAAAACAAGAAAACGAAGACGCACACAGATGGTCGGCTGGTGTTGCGCACAGAATACGTGGAAGAAGGAGGAAGAGAAGAGAGGAAGATGAGGGGGGGGGTGTTGCAAGCGGTTATGTGTGGTTTGATGTGACTTGAGAATGAAACGAGAAGGAGCATGTGATTGTACTCGTAACCCAGAGGTGCAGGGTTCGGTCACGCGCTAAGACAACGACGTCGGCCGCACACGGGACGATGGTGCAGAAAGAACGGTACTTGCAGAGAGACAGAGAGGCTGGTCTCGAGGGGGAACTGCGCTATGTTCTTCCTCTCCTCTAGTGTTTCCACGGCTGATACGGCTGATAGATAAGACGAGCAAGGGAGAGAGCAGAGAAAGATGAGATGGTGGGCGATAGATGGTGGATGGGAGAGGCGGAAGAAAATGACTGTGTGTTAGCGGAAGGAGCGCTAGGAAGAACGCAGGGAAGGAGGCATGGACATTGATAGTACTACTCCGTACAGCAGCAAATAAGGAGCAAGTACGAGCGAGATGCTTTGTAGCTGCCATTTTCAGCAGCAGTTGGTGGCATTACGCCATGCTGCGAGAGCTGTACCGTATTAGTAAAATCGCTCCTATTCATGTGCCTATGGGTCATGGCCCATGGATGGCATGGCATCAACAGGCAAGAGCGAGCCAATTGGGAGCCTCTTTTCCGAAAAGATGGTGGGGAGGAGAATGTTACGAGTACAAGGCACGAGCACCAAGAGCAGGGAAGTTTGTCGGTTACGGCTGAGCCACGGCTGAGTTACCAGTGTACTATCGAGACACAGCGGACAGTATATCACTGCATCAGTACACCGTACTATTATTATGTTGTTAGTAGTAGTACTTGTAGTGATATAGTAGCGACAGTCGCCAGGAAGAGAAATGCTCATTATCATGAGAGATGAATTGGCCTATCTATCCCAATGATCAGGGATGGTTGGCTCTATTGGCTCTATTGGCTCAACAGACCGAGTAATACTTGGCTAACGCATGTGCTGCAGGGTCCTTGAGGGGGGAAGGCAGAATGAGGGGATAGGGCCCCCGCTCACAAGGCTCCTGATTCTGGGGATGTAGATGTCAAAGGTAAATTTGGGTGGTGACGGTTGTGTGAGATGTGTATGGCTATCTTGTAATATTGGCTACCACCATAATCAGGCGTCGGGACTTGTCTTTACGTGTACTTGTAAATATAATTGGAAGTATTACTGTGTTAGGAAGACATGTGCCTCGTCCTCTCTCATGCCTCACTCACAAGCCAAAATTGGCATGTACCGGGGTACTTATCAAGAACAAAAACCGTTGACCCCAACATTAGCAGCCATTTCTCGACGGCTAGGAGCGTAAAGGCTAGAAGCACGTGTGAGTCGGACGCCTCTTCCCTGTTGGTTTTGCCACTTTGTCATTGTGAAAAAGCTACGGATATATCGCTCGAATCATGCGAGCTATTAGTTTGCAGACCACTGCATTATATCCTCGTCTAGAAGATGAAAAGAAAAAGAAAAAGAAAAATAAGCCGAGAGCTGAATAGTATTGATATATACGAGTAGAGTATCCCGTAGTCCTCTCGGCCGTGGTAATATTGGCTCCGTATCAATATTACTCGTAGCATGAGGCATAAGTAATTCTTATGAGTCCTACTCTTTGATACTCGTACTATTACGACGCGACATGCAAACGAGACAGTCACAAGCGTATTACGCAATCTGCAAAGATATATCTCCTCCCTCCGGATGCAAATACCGCCGTCAGGAAACTCGGGCCTCGAGCCGATCTGCCGAGATTTTTCTTAGCAGTGCGAGAACAAGCAACTATGGGTGGGTAGGTTGATAAGTACTACCCATTATTAATATTAAAAAGATGCACCACTGCGAGTACTATTCATTAGTATTGCCGCATGAGTATCGTCTTTTCTGTCGAATGGGAGCGAGTAATTGGCCAAAGCTCGATACTGGGCATCGAACCTCGGCGGTGACATATCAACTACTGCCGCCAGCTGGCATAAACAGCACATCATGTGCTGTTTAATATCATTTAAGAGACTCAGGCCATAGTTGGCAGAATAAGCTTGGTCATGGCCATGGGGTACCAATAAACCGTCGTTCTTGCCTTTCTTTCAATTCCTACGTTTCCGACCGGGCAATGCGGAACAAAATAATTCATGATACAAACATGGATGGTGACGATAAAAAAATGTTTGGCCCCTCTGACGCCGCCCAAGCCACAAGGGAAGTCCCCCCAAAAGGAAACAACCGAGCTCGGCCAGCTCTTATGGAGCCATGTGATCCCTCTCCGCACCACGAAATCGCTACCTCAACCACGAGCCGCAAGTTGGGAAAAATGACAGAATGCCATTTCCCGGGAGCAAACCAAGCGATGGGTAGCACTGTCTAGAGGGTGCGTTGAGGGAGGAAGAAGAAGAGAAGGGAAGGAAGAAAAAGAAAACTTGTGGGGGGAAGCTTTTATGCTTGGTGGAAATTTTTTTTCTCTTTGGCGCAAAGTCACGTGCTCTTTCTCTTGGGCTCAGGTTAGTAGTGATTACACTGATACCCAGTAGGAAGGAAAATGAATTGCTGCCGATGATCTTCCGATGGAGCGCTGGCACTTGGAGAGAGAGGTCCCGCTACGTAGCACCTCTAGCACTAGAACTGGTACAGTAAAGTAAGACGACCGTTTGGAGAGGTTCACTTTGACTTAGCTGGAGGCCACGATATCATCATTCCGCCTCATATCGGCACAACTACAACGCCTTCTACCACGACACAATCTCTCAATCTTCCCCGGCGGCGAAATGTTTCGAGGCTAGATCTCATTTGCAACTAATTCAACACCTCCCTCCCCCCTCCCCCCTCCGTCTTGCTCTTTGGGAATTAATCGCCCATTGCCGAAACGACACTCGTCCGACAATAATAATAATAGCACCCACCCCTTAAACCATCACCCCGCCTTCCCCCTTCGCCATGGCGTCGGCTCTCTTCTTCCTCGACCTCAAGGGCAAGGTACGCTCAAATCCTCTGCTCTTCTTCTTCATGAAGCCGCATCGCGTCCCCGGGTAGAGAAAGAAAAACGTACACCCAAGACCCGTGTAGCTGACGATCCAATGAATCTCCTCCCCTCCCCTCCTCCCAGACCCTTCTCGCCCGCAACTACAGGGGTGACATTCCCATGTCGGCCGTTGAAATGTTCCCTACGCTCCTATCCGATGCCGAAGAAGAATCCTCGGCCGTGCCGCCGTGTTTCTCCCACGAAGGAATCAACGTATGTCTTCCCTCGTTCACTACTCTCCCTCTGTTCCCGATGGCGGACCGGGTTCCTTGGAACGATGCGAGCGTCGCATCTTTGACGACTCGGGGCCTTTTGGCCTCGTTTTGCTTGCCTGTTTTCCTGTTATTCGCTAACCTTCTTTTCGAATACCATTTGTAGTACCTTTACATCCGACACAATAACCTGTACGTCCTGGCGCTGACGAAGCGCAACACCAACGCAGCCGAGATCCTCCTGTTCCTGCACAAGCTAGTCGAGGTCTTCACCGAGTACTTCAAGGTGCTGGAGGAGGAGTCGATCCGTGACAACTTTGTCATCATCTACGAGCTCCTGGACGAGATGATGGATTTTGGCTACCCGCAGACGACCGAGTCCAAGATCCTCCAGGAGTACATCACGCAGGAGTCGCACAAGCTGGAGATTCAGGCGCGGCCGCCCATAGCCGTGACCAACGCCGTGTCGTGGCGGTCCGAGGGCATCCGATACCGCAAGAACGAGGTCTTCCTCGACGTGGTCGAGAGCCTGAACCTGCTCGTCTCGGCCAACGGCAACGTGCTCCGCTCCGAGATCCTGGGCGCCATCAAGATGAAGTGCTACCTGAGCGGCATGCCCGAGCTCCGCCTCGGCCTCAACGACAAGGTCATGTTCGAGACGACCGGCCGCGCCACCCGCGGCAAGGCCATAGAGATGGAGGATGTCAAGTTCCACCAGTGCGTCCGCCTCTCGCGCTTCGAAAACGACCGCACAATCTCCTTCATCCCCCCGGACGGCGAGTTCGAGCTCATGTCCTACCGCCTTAATACCCAGGTCAAGCCCCTCATCTGGGTCGAGTGCGCCGTCGAGTCCCACTCCGGCTCCCGCATCGAGTACATGCTCAAGGCAAAGGCCCAGTTCAAGCGCCGCAGCACCGCCAACAACGTCGAGATCATTGTTCCCGTCCCTGACGATGCAGACTCCCCCCGCTTCCGCACAAACATCGGCTCCGTCCACTACGCGCCCGAGCAGAGCGCCATCGTCTGGAAGATCAAGCAGTTCGGCGGTAACAAGGAGTTCCTCATGCGTGCCGAGCTCGGTCTCCCCAGCGTCCGTGGCGACGACGAGCTCGGAGGTGGCATGATGGGCGGTTTCGGTGGCAGCATGGGTGGCGCCACCGGCGGTAAAGCAGGAAAACGTCCTATCCAGGTCAAGTTTGAGATTCCTTACTTTACCACTTCTGGTATCCAGGTCCGCTATCTCAAGATTACAGAGCCCAAGGTATCTTCACTCCCCTTTCTTCACCCACACACACGCACCCTCCACCAGCCTGCTAACTGACCGGTCTTAACCTTCCCAGCTACAATACCCTTCTCTGCCTTGGGTCCGTTACATTACTCAATCAGGAGATATTGCCGTGCGTTTACCAGATGCCGTCTGAGAGACTTATCCTACGCACCCAAATACTCTTCTTTTTACGCAATAAAAAAAGTCCAAGACATTTCCAATGGTTAATGAGCCTCACACCATGAAAACCCCCCACCCCTTCCTCCCCCTAGCGACCAACGGGGAAAACCCCCTTCTTCGACACTTATACACGCGATATATCTTACAACATTACCAGCCTGGATGGCACATGACACGAATGAGAAGAGAAACGAGACTGTACTGTACTGAGCAGGCTGTACAGAGCAGGCAAGCAGACGGAAACTGTTGACAACGCGAGAGATGATATTAAAGGGGAAAGAAACGAAAATAAAGAAAAAGAATCGGGGATTCTATTATTCATGTGACTTAGACGGCCGGTTGGTGTGACCTGTCATGATTATAGAAAGAACAACTCGAGTTCCTCCCAGATGCCCTTGTGACGACGCCTGTATCTACTCCTCGGTGACCATGCTGGTGCACTCATGACCATGCTGCTCAAGAGAGAGTCTGGCTCATTTGAGGAAAGAATGACCACAGTACTCTTGGAGATGCTTACTGCTTTTCCATGATCATGACACCCTCAGACTCAAACACACGCATGGCCTCGGGAGTAGATGAGGGGTCAGTCGGATCTAGGGCGACGCATATCAAAATGCCACGGGGCATGTCGGCGACAGAATAGGGGACTAAAGGGGCCATTAGCGGGCGAGTAAGAAGAGATGGACTGGTGTGAGGAAAGCACCCGCCTCCTTTAGGTGGATCTCGATGCTTCCATTCGTGGTTCTCCCAGCGGAGCGTTCCGTCGATAAAAGTGGTATGGGCCCTGGGCTGGCCCTGCTCACAGGGCGCCGAGAAGGCCATAAGGCCGAGCAGGATGGAAACGTCTCCACCCAGCCCGCGCGAGGGACGCTTAACGAGGGGATTGACGTAGGTGGGCGGCAAAAGGGAAGGTACCCACGACGGATTTCGGCCAGCAACATACGAGTACGTGGGGTGAGTATCATCGTGACTGGTGAAGACGGCCTGGGATACGCCCGTGATGATGCCACGGCTGCTGAGGGGGAAGCGGAACCTCAGCGGGCGCCAGGTGAAGTCGTCGATAGGCGGGCCGGTGCGCGTATCATGGATTGTAGCATCGCTGGGGACCATGACGTATGGCATGAAGGGGTGGCAGGCGAACATGGTGCAAGTCTTGTATGTCGGGATGGGCTTCAGGTCACCCCTGTGCGGCCAGTCGCTTTGCTTGCCGCAGTTCCTCTGGTTGAGCTGGTAGATAGCGCCTATGCCCGTGTCCGGGTCACGTTCGAACACGAACTGGTAGGCGGGGAGCTCCTCGATCTTGCCGTTCTTGTATCGCATCACACTGCTTTCGAGTTCGCGGGAGTACGACTGCATATCCGTGGGCGGACGCGCCTGGCCCCATGTATCTTCTTCGCTGCGAGATATAGCAATGTCATTGATTACAAAGAGAAAGCTCAGCTCCGGTATAGGGGGACTTGGGCCGTCCTGTAGGTATCAATGTTTCCTTCCTATCAGTCTTTGTTGTTGCTGTCGTGGATAGGGAAGCGATGCCTGATTTTGCTCACCACGACTTGGTCCATGATGACGTGTTGTACCTTGCACTGTTGGAGATGATGTGAAAATATGTTTATACGGGCTTTCTTTATGGATAGTAGGGATACTGATTCCTCCCGTGGTGTCGACAAATCTACGGGGAGATGGTTGAGGCTGACCCCGCTCAATCTTGCCCTCGATTATTTTTGTTGTTGATATTATGGAAGACAGAAGAGGAAGGAGTAGAACATTTCTGAAAGGGAAAGAGCTCCTAAGGAAGAATATGAAGTGGCCGTCAAGTGGCCGTGAGCTGGAATCAACCCACCTCGGCAATCACACGGTGACCACGTGCTGACAACACGGACTTGGCAGCATTATGGAATTGCCACTACGACTATCAGTGCGATGATCAGTGTGACAAAGTGGTCAGGGTCGAGATTTCAATCATGCCACGTCGGGGGCTGGCAGTCACAGCTGTCTTCATAGGCAGTCGGGTGTAACGCGAGGGGGGCAGGGAGGAGCGCGAGCCAGCTTGCACCAAACGTTTGGAGGTACACAGGCCACAGAGAGAGTGAGGATAACCAAGCGCGGGCGATCAGGTGGTCGGATAGAGGTGGTGTTGTCAGCGTTGCCACGCTGACATATTTCACATTTAAGCAACCATTGTGGTGACACTCGGATGAACAGAAGTCGAGACTCCATACCATGATGGCCATGTGTTCCTACTGACCATTCCCCAAGCAATATGAGCTAGAAAAGGTCTATAATTTTGAGATGAAGATGTCTGATCTTATGCCCCCCCCCCAATATGCTGCTTCTCATGACCTCTTAGCCTTCTTGCCAGAACTACCTTCGGTTTCCTGCTCGGCACTCTGCGCAAGCTGAGCCTTCGTCTCCCGAAGCAGCCTCTTCTCGCCCAACCTGACAACAACAGCCATACGATGACGCTCAGATAGACCGCCCTGGCTCAGCAGACGCTCATCCTCCTCCACGGAAGTAGGGTACCTCGCTTCCAGGGCCACCACAGCCCTGGCAAGTATAGACTCCATGATCTCGCGACGCTTTCTCTTCTCGGGAACGGCCTCGGGGTCCAGCTTCTTGACAGCCTTAACAAAAAACTTGAGCTGCTCCGTCAGCTCCTCGGGCACCAAGACACCACCGGGCGGACCCTCGAACATGCCGTCGGGACCGATGTCCCCGGCCTCTCGCTCGAGGACAAACGTATCTTCGAACTCCTCATCGTCGAGACCCTTGCGGATCCCGCTGAGTTTGTCTGTCGAGACTCCCAGCTCAGACGCCATGGCTCTCTCGACGTCACTCCAGGGGAGCTCGACGACATCGTGGCGTGCGTGCTTGTCTGTGACGTAGCCGTATCGGCGGAGAAGTTCGGAGTTGGGATGGGGGCCGTAGTAGTTGAGGATCTCGTCGCCGGCCTTGATCGGTCTCAGGGATACGACGCTAAGGCTCTCGTCGCCGTGGTTGACGTGGGCCTAGGGGAGTGGAGTCAGTGTTTTGATGCTTTGAGGGCTCTTTTGTGTCTAAGAGGCGGCTCACATTGAATTCAGCATCGGCATTTAGAATGTCAGCCATGGGCACCATTCCCATGACAGACTTTGCCTGGCGGTCCTCGACCCACTCCTCGTCGGGATTCTCCTCCTGCTCATCTTCATTCTCCAAGTCAAACGCGTATGCCATGATTGTGCTTCCCATCCTGTGCGCCAGGCCGATCAGCTGGTCGTCGCTCGCCACTTCGCTCGAGGCGAACAACTCTGGATTCTGGCGGATGACGGGCAGAATCGAGGCGCGGAACATGGCCTCGGCATTCTCCCTACCAACCTTGCCCCGCGTCGGGCTGGCCTGCAGCTCGTCCAGCTCCTCATCCGTCCAGAACATGGGCGTCTCAAACGTCTGGGGTAGGATGTCAAAGTACGGCTTCCAGGGGGAGTCCTGGCCGCGGAGGAATTCATAGATCAGGATGAGGATGAGCCCGCTCCAGCTGTCCTGCTTGGGAGAGTCGTCCGCAGCATTGCCGTCCTCCCGCGTGCCTTCCCGGGCCGAAAGATTCGCCCTGAACAGGTCGGGAAGCCTCTTGGCTATGTCTGACGTCTCTACGTCTATTATTCCTTTTCTCGGGATGGTGAAGAGCGTTGTGTCTGGTGAGATGTCTCGGGTTGCCACTGGGTGGAGGTCAGTACCATGGCTCAGATACAGCGAGAGAAGGCAGATGACGAGAAATAGGGAGACCAAAGAAGAATATGCGTACCTATCCCGCGCCCAGCACCTCGCGAGCGCAGGTCGATAATGCTTATGTCATCAGAGAATGAGGCTCCGGGGAGGCCCTTGAACCAGCTCAGGAAGGACTGTGTCCGAGAGTCAAAGTCGGGTTGAGCCATTGCGACCAAGTAAATGTGAAGAAGATAGAACGCCAAAGTAGATAATAACAAGCAATATATATAGAAAAGATTTATATATATATATATATGGTTTCGTCAACAGGCCTGCCCGTCTAAAATGAGTTGCCGTTTACCACTGCAGAGTACTGGTGTAAAAGAGCTCTTGACAAAATATTTTCATCAAGTAGCAACCTGCTCCCGATAATATAGTGTATATATCACTGTGTATATATAATCCATACTGTATTTACGACTGCACCATCTAACGACAGTTTCATTTCGAGATCTTCTGTCCTCTTTTCTTTGTAATGAAATCCGATGAAAGAAAAACACTCATATGCTACTGTTACCTGATGCTATGAGATCTTGATTGTATACTACCCAAACAAATTGCGGAATATGAAAACACACGGCTCTATAAGTCGATTGATTCCAAGATGAAACGACCCTCTCCATTACCCCAACTCCGTACAACGTACGCATAATTACTGCTACTCTTCATCGTCCTCTTGCTTGGCTGAAAGTTCCTTCGTCGTTGTCATCGTCTTCTTATTTTTGCCCGTCTTTGATGACACCCTCTTCATCGGCTTCAGCCACTCCTCCATCCCCTCTGGCCAAAAGACCCTGCGCTGCGGCCCTCCCATATCGACGTCTTTGTCATCTTCTGCCACGACGCTGACGTGATCTGCCGCATTCTTCTTCGTGTTTTTATTCTTGCTCCTGGAACTAGTAGGAGACTCATCGTCCCTCTCATACGGTATAATGTCATTGAACAGGTCATATCCTGGAAGTTTGAACGTGCGCATCAGCTCAAACACCGCCTGCTCCTTGTCCTTTGCCTCGATCATGAGGTCCATGCCGTCGGGGCAAGGAGGTAGGGTCCGTACGCGAGCCGAATGCTTCCGCCGTTCACGCGGTGTAATTGCTGATGCCGTCTGCTCGCTATAGTGCATCTTCTGCCGTATACCTTTGCGCGTCCACGTGGCGGCAATGCGGTCATACAGGTCTATGATGTCGCGGGTTCCCTCACGGATCTTGTCCTGGTCGAACAGGATGTTATGGTGGTGAAAGTCGAGTACGAGGGGGATATTCAGCTCCTCGCAAAGCGGGAGCAGATCGTGCACTGTCCACGAGACGTCGTCGTTCTCTAGGACCAACCGCCTCTTGATGGCCTCCGATAGCAAAGATCTGAAGTTGTCGCGGAATCGGTCCATCGTGGCTGCCTTGTCGCCAAACGTCCCCCCTAGGTGCAATATCATGACGGCATCGCGGTCAGCCTGTTCTGGCAGACGTAGAAGGGAGAGCATCTCGTCGTGGTATTCAAGGTCGCGCACCGCCGCAGTCACAACCTCCTTTCGTGGACTGCCCAGCTGGGTATACTGGCCCGGATGTACGGTGAGCCGGTGTCCCAGCTCGGCTGCTACCTGTCCTATTTCGGCCAATGTCGACGCTGCAAACGGCGCAAGCTCGTAGCCGTAGTCCCGGTGGCTAGCAAAGGGGAACATGTCGCTGCTCAGCCTCATGAACTTGATGCCGAATCTGTCGTTCCATCGGAGAACCTTCTTGACGTCGCGGGCGTTGGCCAGCCCGATCTCCCGCACATATTCCACGCCGAGCCTCTCATCAGCCTTCTTAGTCTTGTCGGGCCGGTTCTTGACTGCGTGTTCGGGCTGGTCCGGCTTCTCGAGGGGATATCGGTGGTCTATGATGGAACTGATCCGGCACGTCCTGGACGAGAATACCGGAGGGTTGGAAGCTCTCAGGTATGTGTTGAGACAGGCCTATTTTCTTGGCCACTCATGTCAGCTCATGGTTCCCAACATTTTCTAGTTATTTACAGCAACAGGTAGGGGAGAAGAAAGGACAAGAGACAGTTATTCCAGAGAGATCGACAGTGGGCGTCTCACATATCCCAGTCGGCCTGTCCAGGGCAATGGTAGCCGCTCACTGTTTACCGGTGGTGCTCTCCTCGCTCCCCTCTCCACTTCTTCTTGATCCTTTGCTGCATCGGAAGTCCAGGGAACAGAGTCATCCTCTCCGGTATCGAGGTCACTGGAGCTGCCGTGATCCCCCGGCTTGCCGTTGATGACATGGTTGATGGGGATACTTGTGCGCGGCAACTTAGCATTGTCGATCCTGGTTTTTCCGTCGGCCAGCTTGTCATCGAGTCTCGACGTCTCGACGGCTCTCCGTTCCTTCCTCACTATATTCTGCAGCTGATCTTCCATCTCTTTCAGTTTCCGTACCGCGCGTTCTACACTATCGGACCGTATGGCGTCTTGTCCTTCCTTTTCAATCTCTTCTGCTCGTCTGCTGGCCACCCTTGTACTGAATCGTTGGCGAGTATTAGATGTGGGTGGCGACTGCGATTCACGATTCTTTCTCTTGCTAGACGGCATGGCGGATGGCAGTCTGACGATGGCGGTGATTCTGTATCTCAGCAGTTGTGCACGCATCAAGGGACACAAACTATTTTTTTTCCTTTGACGAATAGAGAGAAAGAGAGAGAGAGACACACACAGAGAGAGAGGGAGACAGAGGACGGTGCTTGAGAACAGAATAAGGAAACAACCGAAGAAGCGTCCTCCAGCCCTTTCAAGTATGTGAATAGCTTCCGCCGCAAAAGGGGATCGGAGACGCCAGACCAAGGATCAGATCCCTGACGTATTTGGCAGTAACGCGGTAAGTTTGCCGTGTTCCGGGGTAAGGAAGGTTAGAGAAGAAAAAGAATGAAGCGAGGCAATCAATAAAGGGGGGGAGGGAGGAGGGAGGGTAGTCTGAAGGTAACGAAGATTCACGTGTCCCCGCAGGTTTAAACCGGGATTTTTCATCCGATAGGAAAGAACTGGGTTACCTGGAAGAAGAGCGTTGGACATATTAATCATGGAAAGAGACAAGGCCAAAGCGTTACAATCGGTGGGGCCCTTTCTGTAGATTCGAATGCCTGGCCACGAGAAGTGGACGATGCTATATTGTTACGAAGTAATTACTGCTTTTTATGTATGAATTAATAAACCTACAATGCTTAGGCATTCATCGTCATGTTCTTCTTTTACGGAACAAGATCTTCCCTAGCTGCGTAATCTATTGTTGGATTGAAATGGGAGGAGGGGTTGGGGAGGGGCGTCGAGAGAATGATGGGCGGAAATAAAAGTTGTTGGTCTGATTGAAAATCATGGAGAGCAGGAAGCCCATAAAAAGGTGTCAAGGGATGGACCCATAATCGGTGAAGTCATCGACACTCTTGGTGACGTCGGTGGAGCCTGAGCTACAAGGCATGCACACGCTCTCAAATACAGGTTACACAAGTACTACGATTACTACACTAGCTGCTGTTGCTGCTGATACCAATATTATTGTCAGCATAGAGAGAAAGGACAGAACAAGAGAGACAGATGAAACGGAGGGATGGCAAAGGGAGAACAGATGTAAGAGTCTTCGTTTCTATTCGTGCACGGATATGATGTGCTAAAGATGGGGTATTGATATATCTCTATCGTGTTATAGCCGATTGGCACGTTGATGATCGCCATCACCAAGTGACGATTGGTGCCGCAACCCGCACGAAGCATTCGGATCAGACTTTCCGTTTGTCTGGGAGCATAGAGTGTTTAGCTTGAAACGTTATCGTGATCGCTTGTTGATGATCGATTTTCTCAACCTACTAGTCCATGGGAGCATCTGATGGTCATCGCATTGGTATCTCCGCATCCACGAGTTGTTTATGGCCGAAACGG
Source organism: Geosmithia morbida (assembly GCF_012550715.1). NCBI lineage: Eukaryota > Fungi > Ascomycota > Sordariomycetes > Hypocreales > Bionectriaceae > Geosmithia > Geosmithia morbida. Next base: position 149,469 of record NW_023336201.1, read on the forward strand.
GATTGTATGGACCTGGGTCTAACCCCTTTCCCTCTCTCTACAGAGTAGTTTGGTGTACTAGAGTGGCACATGTGAGTCGTGGCATGTGCTTAAAAGCCAAGCAGCGAAACCCCATTATTCCGAGGGTGACAGTACTGTTTAAACACCACCCGGTAAAGGTGCTGGGTGGATTGTGGCTATCGCGACCAGTTGCATCTCGCGTAGTCGATTTTCATTAGAGCAAACAGGGTATCATACTCTTTCTAGCTCTCTTGGCTGCTTCCCTCTTGTCTCTTTCGGCTGTTGGCATCGTGTCAGGAACTAACCCCGATTCCGTCAAGGAAGAGGGCAACGATCAATATTACACATACACTGATCACCGGAGCCTTCATCACTATAACGCCTCTACCTCGCCTCTATACGCAGACATTGTCACTTATGTCACTACTCCCTCCCCCAAGAAGACTTGTCTGACACATCGTCCCTTCCTGCCTCAGGCACCTAGGTCAACTAAGACCATATAACAACGTCGGGTTCTTTCCTCCTAGCTAGATCATAATCATCTCTACACACACACAAACACACATCCGTACACGCACACACACCAGCAGACCACAGCACATCATATAGATGACATGGTCTCCTATGACTCAAGGAATGAAAATCAGTACACCAGCGACAAGAACAGAATGATCCCTCTCGGAACAAATAACAACATGTATCAAGCCCTCAAACAACGCTGTTATTGGCATCTCTCTCTCTCTCTTGACCTTGTATCATTACTCGGACCAACACTGGATAAGTCCACCCAATACAGACGCACGTCCAACCGAGGTCGTTCCCTGCGCAAGTTTGACGCTCTTGGTGTACACGTGTCGTGTGTTCACAGGTGCCTCAGCGCCCAGCTGTTGATATGTCACACCATGCCCGCAAACGAAGTCCAAACAGGAATCGAACTTCTACAATGAAGAATCGAAAAACTTGAGATGATTTCACAAAGCGATGCGAAGTAGTCACGGCGTCTTACACGGATCAACACTTGAGGAATATCTGGTGGTCTGCCACGAGCATGTCTTGTGTAGACCACAGAGGGGCACCGCACGACCAAAATTCCTACCAGCAACCCTCCTAGAAAGCACTGAGCGGCCCTAAAACCATGGACGTCATTCATTCTGACACAAACCGACATCATCCGGCGGGTCTTAGAGCTCAAGATTGACTGGGCTGACCCAACGACAGCCCACTGCCATCTAGCACAGCCGTCACATGAGGTTGTGGTGGATGAAGACGCTAGTTATAGCATTTCTATCTGCCAGATTCTTGCATTCGCCATACTTGCGTTCCAACCAAGGCATAATGGAAACAATGAACGGGTTACCGCAGCGAACAAGTGTGGAAATGGGGTGCTGATTTCGACTACAACCTGGACAAGATTATCAAGGAGGATAAGGAGAGGGAGGCTCAGCCTGGCCTAACGACGCCCAGCAGAGAGCCGTACTGCCGTGTGCTGAGCAGCCTTCACTGGCTACTAAGACCGATCAAGAGGATCAGGCGAAATATGCAGGATGCTTCGGTCACACACACGTATCACACACACGTGTCTCTAGAGGAGGTGCAGGCTTTGGGGGGGGGAGGTCTGGAGGCGGCGATGTTGGTGGGCCAAGCGGCCTATCTCGGGGAGGTGACACTGCCGGCCAGGGGTCGTCGTCATACTCAGTGCCTGCCAGAATCGACAAAAAAACAGGAGGAACGAATGGAGTGCTGTACATCGGTATGTCTCCTATCACTTGTGGAAGGCCAGCTGCTAGACGACGAATGCCCCAGCGTGGACTTACACGACGAAAGGACGGCCAAACTTAGGCGCCCCGTTTCGCATTCGCAGTTGATGGACCTACTATGACAGCAGCTTTCCAATGGCCTGGAGGAAGGCGCCGTGGTCCTTGGGAAGGAGGGCGCCTGCGGTGCGTTATTCCAGATAACGCTTCTACAGTTTGGCTACACCTCTGTAGCCAAGGGCGTCACCGGAGGACGCGTGTCAAAGCTAGGGAAGGAAGTGGCCGTCTACCAAAAGCCGCAGTCTTTACAGGCCCGTGGCATTCCGGTATGTCTTGGGTACATCGACCTCGGGTAACTGAATCAGGCCTTCTTTTACAACTTTGGCGTGCGTATTATCAGCTTCAGCCTCATCTTCCTATCCTACGGAGGTACACCGCTCAGGAACAGGCGATGAGAAATTTCGGACTCGCAGCATCGACGCGGTCACCTCTATTCTCTTGTCAGACGCACAGCCTTGGGGTGATCCATCGCGGCATCCGGTGGCCGAATGTGCTGCAGCAGCCGAACGGGTAGAATAGCATGCTCGATTCTGATCGCGCCGTGATTATCCCCGACAGGCTCCGAGCATTGCTCACTGCAATCCCGCCCAACAAGCGGAGGCGGCTTGTGGAGTCTGGAGGGGAAGAAGAGCCTTCTTTGTTGAAGTGGTAATGCCAGACAACAAGTCTGCTTGGGGTGGTGGTAAGTGAGAGGAAGTGGCAGGGTCTGCTGAGTAGAGTTTGCAAAGACGTGGAATACGTAGACCAAATCCATGGTGGAAGCACTTCGCCTCTTGCTCTGCGCACAGCTTCCCCGACACGACGACCTGTATCAGGATTCGATGCTGAATTCTTCATGTAACTACTTCACCTATTCACTCCTTGTGGCCGAGAAATCCTTGTATCAACTTTGTATTCATTCCCTAGTTATCAGTACCCAACTAGATATCTATCAAGGCGGCCTCTCTACTGTGGGGCAGAAAGTCGAGACAGGCGTGGAGAAATAGAGAGATCGAAAGAGCCTCTTCTTCCCCCCGCCCCTCCCCCCCCTCCCGGTTCACACTTTCACTCCCCATCTTGATAGCAAATCAAGTCAAAGATGCCAAGGTGAATGCTGGGAGGTCAATCTGTCGCCGCTTCCTAGGCGTATAATACCTCTGCCTGCAAACAGGACAGTCGTATCTCCCCATGAGGTACCACATGGCTAGGCATTGCGAGTGAAAGGTGTGACCACACTTGTTGAGCGTGAGTATGACCTCGTATTCATGGTAGGGCCGGTTTCCATGCTGCACTTCGTCTCTCTGCTGGCTCTTCTTCAACTTTTCCCAGATGCTGCGTCCCATGTTTCGAATTCGACGGCAACGCTCAGATGCCACGGTAGACAGCTCAGCAAGTGCTTCACGGGTGTTGCCATCATGAAGGGTGCGATGGGTCTTGCTGTCCTTGAGCACTGCGGGCTTAGGCATCATGGGACCGATACATATTGGGCTTTATCGTTCCAAATCAGGTCAGTATACGTTTCCTTCTTCTTCTTCTTCTCTTTTTATCTCCACCTCTCCCCTCAGTGTACTTTATATTACCTTCGGTGTCTCGTCAGTGCATGCGGCAAGGTGTCTAGCGCCCTCGCCGCGACCTGGATGCGGTGCGACGTGGACCCCGTAGACACCCGGGAGCATTGGGGAGATGTGTTGGTGTTGAAGGAAATAAAGACCGCATGGGAAAAAAAGAGGTAATAAGGTACAGAACGCAGAACGCAAGAGCAGAACCGACCATTTCTCGATTTCCAGCTGCGCAGCTGTGGACTCGACATCGATATCGCCATAGCCATCTCTGCCCACGCGCACCGAAGCTTCTTCCGCATATTCTTGACTGGTAGCAGCGACGGGACCAGCAGCGCTCCGGGTAGCGGTCACGGCGCTAAGCTTCCGTCGAGCGAGGACCATCTCATCAGGGTTGCACTCGTATGCAGGCTTGGGTTGTTGGAAATATGCTCCTTGGCACCTATAGTGCATTACTATAACGTACAGAACCGCGAAGAAGACGCTGATGGCAGTGCATAATAGATGAGTCAAAATGGCCTCATCTTTCGTTATTCTGCCCATGGAAATGGATGACAGTGACAGTGGTTATACCTGGGGTAGGAGGAGGAGATAATACCTCGTGCTCGCTCAACGTGTTGGTGCCGTTGTTGCTCAAGGCAAAACGCATTCAAGAAGCGGCACCTTCGCTCTCTCTGCTCCTCACAGTCATCCTTTCTCTCTTAAGACTCTGGCCAGGCAGTCTTTGGGAACCCTCCTCCCTCCGCCCTCCGCCCCTCCGCCCCTCCGAGTCAAAAGGGAACAGAACAAGGAATAGGGAGAGAGGATAGAAAGACAAAGAAGAAGACAAGAGGTAAAAACGCCACTCGGCAGCCACTCGGTAGCCACCTTGTCAGCTTCGTTGTCATGAGATATCACATGGAGTCGCTTGTTGCTATCGCTCTCACCGACAGTCATTTCGCGGCTCTACATGCTCCCGCGCCCGAAAAGAGGGCCTTGAATGAACAGGTACGACGTACCCAGACGGGATGTGCTTTTTCAGATGGCCCATCTTTGGGCGGATCCGCGATATTGCTGAATTGAATTTTAGCATGTGAAGAGCCGTTGCCGGAAGGATGGAGGTCTTCCGTCATTGGCCGTCATATTCCCTTCGTCTTCAACTCTCCATCGCACGTATCACGCCATAGTTCTTGACGGAATCTGGGTTTGTGACCACTGACACTGGCGTGCCCGGAGATAGGAACCATTGAACCATCGAGACAGTAGTGCAGCCCAAAGATGTAACGCATGGGTCGAGTTCAAGTTGAACTACCCACAGAGGGAATTTCGCTCTAAATATTTTTTGTTGTTGCTTTATTTCTGGTAGCAGTAGCTGCATCGATAGTATTCCGGTGGCGATGATGGTTGAGATGTCTTGGTTGGCAAATGGGTTGAGTGTAGGCAACTGGACGAAATTGGAAAAAGAGCATACATGTAAACTTGTTGTGCCTTCACATTGTCAAAGTCGCGCGAGAGACATGCGACGAAACCGGTGCAGAAATGTAAAGGATTTTCAATGCAGTACACATAGCATGCGAGTGAGTCGAGACAAGAGGGAGAAGAGGAGAGAAATCATGATGATTATGACGAAATGGCGACGAACCGGAAAAGCGGGGGGGTTGCTATAAAAAAAAAGAGAGAAGGTGCGATAGGCAGGAGCACAGAAGTTATGCTGCTGTTGCTTGACTGACTGACTGACTGTCTGTCTGTCTGTCCGTCTGCCTGTCTGTTTCTTATGAGCGTTATTCCATGGCTCTCCGCGTTTTGAATGGATATCAATTCATACCCATATCTCATCACCCACATCATCAACTATACTCGTGCTACTAGTCATAATAACACCGTGTAGTATCAATATGGAGGTATTCAGGTAATACCTAGCATGCGCACATGCCATACAGACTAGACCACTGTACACTAAGCCGCTGTAAACCCGCTGATGCAGCCTCAACCCTCAAGCCTCAAGTCTCAGGCCCTCGAGTAGCCCATGCGTCATCACAGAGGCCCCCGCTACAGGCCAGTTGATAGGATGTGACCCCCCAAGCTGGGAATGGAGGGTACTGGTTGGCCTGAGGCAGGGATCACAGCACGAGCCAAAAGGGAAAAAAAGAAAAGAAAGAAACAAGCTTGTTTTGACGATGGAGTGGGGATGAGATTGTCATTTTCATAACAATACTCTCCGTACAGATAGATTACTCTGTTGATAGTATCATAGTAGTAATAACAGTACTCAACCCTTTCTGGAAGCCTCCATGACCTCCACGGGGGAAAGCCTTTCGAAGTTCTCAATGGCTCCGGCCTGCTTTTCCTGACCGTTCACGGCTTCTACCGAGTTCCAATGTCTTCCCATTTCGAAATGGCAGCAATATTCCGTCGTGCAGACTTCCCTACCTATAGAACAACCAATGAATAATAGTAATCGTTAATATCTGGCTTTGGACAGGGTTGGAAATTTGGAATTTGAGCCTCTGATTGCAGAAGAACAGAAAAGAAAACTCTGTCCATGGCAGTTTCACCGGGCCAAGACCCATGTACCTCCTCCCATGTACTCTTTTCTGTGAGCAGGTACTCCGTACACGGTATATGTAATATACCTCCGATCTTTTCCCCTCCTTGTCCTCTCCCCGCCTCCCCACCCTTCTACATATTACTCTCCGGACACGTCGGTTACCCCGGCTAAGCTTAATGGTCTCTGCACCTCTCCACGGGGGGGGTTGGTTGGATGTCATAAACTTCCTCTTACCCTGACCCCCCTGCCCACCATCAATCTTCAATCTTGATAACGACAAGTATTTCTGGAGCGCCGAGTTCCGTACATAATAGTCCTGACTCATTTCTGTCTTACTCGGATCCTGACAGGGTAAAAATACTTTTCGCTTTTCCCTTTGAGTTATGCCAAGCTTGTCGTCGTGGGGCCCCCCCCTTGTTCGATTGCAACTTCGAAAACTTCCAAAAGTCAGCTGACTCGAACTGCGCCTCGAAGAAAGTGACATGCTCACGGTCGTGATTGTACTTAGCTCTCTGCTGTTTGGAGCCTAAACTACGAGTAGTAATATTAACACCCAAGATTGTCTCCCCCCCTCCCCTCCAGTACGAGCTTGTACCATCACCGAGAACGCTTCGAACTGCACTGTCCTTGTTCACTCGGCATCTTGGCAAACGCACAGTGCGAAGGTATGAATATCTGCCAAGACGTTGCACGTGCACCCTCTTCTCGATACACGACGCGCGGCTCCAGCACGATGTGGAGTGGTTGTCAACCAGCACGAGTCTTGCCCATCATTGCTTTGCAAGTCTCGTTTGCGTCTCTGTATTCTGTAGCTGTCCGGGCTTCGTTTGGACTTGTGATATGTTTCGATCGCTACAAGTTGGCAGTCGAGGTCCCCGTGCAGGTAGATGGATGGTGATACCGTGGGGTGACAATGAAGAGGAGGGGGGCCCACGATGACTACTGGTACGATGCTTACCACCCCACAAGGGAACAGGATGGGTGAAGGGGAAAGCCTAGAGGCTCAACAGAAAAAGGTTTCCTGCCTGCCAAGACCTGGTATCATGCCAGGAAGTCGGTACGGGCTTATCAGGGGGATGGGAACGGGAGTTTATTCGTTCAATACGGGCCCACATTGCTACATTGCTGGCCCAGAGGATGAAGAGTACAGGCAGCATTACGTGTCGTCGCTGTCCGTGTCCGACTCCGTTCCGGAGAGGAAACGAGAGAGAGGTCTTAGTACGGCAGTCCGGCGGCCGGGTGGGTTGACCGGGGGTGGTGTCACATAACCAGGCGTCATTGTCTCCCCACTATACATTGCGATATGCATGATTATTAGGCAATGACATTGTGTACTCAGTCTCGACCTCGTTGGTCGCCTCTGTGGAGAGACTTTTTTATCATCATCTATCGTCTTCTTCCTCTCGCCAAGCACGGGAAGAGTGCATGGAGTAGGATGGAGACTGAGGAGAAGATTGAGAATAGAGAATCGAAGATCAGGCGGGGTCAGCGGGGACTCTGATACAGAGCCATGAAGAACATCAACCTGCTTCTCTCTTCTCTTCTTTCCTGCCCCTTCCTCTCCAGCTGAGAGACAAGAGACGAAGGCAGAGATGGGTAACAGTAAAATATTACTGCATCCAGAGGGTCAGGGAGAAAGGAAATTTAGGCGTGAGACACGGCGTGATGAGACAAGACACTGTCGACGGAGTGACTGGTCCACAATAAGACCTTGCACTACGAGCACTAGCAGCAACAAGCTCCCAGAAACTGTTGCACGTACCGAGAAGAAAAGCCGAAAGCGACAGTCTCAGACGGTGTCTTCTGCATCCATGATGGACGATGATGCATTGCCGTGCACATGGCAACATAGAGACGAGGACTGCGTACAATGAGGTCATGGGGTCCAGGGAGCCCGGTCACGACTCCAGTACTTGTACGGAGTAGAGCTGGCCGTATCTACAGACGGCCCGATGATCTGTCGATTGCGCCGAGGGGAAGGAAACATGACCCCGTACTCGTATTGCGAGAGGGGCGGAGAATAATAAGAAGGATAGATTGCATCGAGTTGCTCCGTAACCAAACCGAATAGATAGATAGATAGGCAAACGGGGGTTATGGCAACGCACGCAGAACGCGGCAAAGAAGTCAGACAACGGTTTTCACCTCTTTCTACTTGTTCCCCCCCCCCCCCCCCCCCCCCCC
>NW_023336201.1:157646-190354 GCF_012550715.1 Geosmithia morbida
CCCACACACACACATATACATAAGCACACTACTCCGTAAAAATCGACCCGCGTATCTCTGTAGGTAATACAGTGGAGATTCCCAAAGAGGCTCACCAGAGAGAGGCTCAACGAGGCGCCACCCCAGAGCCGCCAAGAGCGGGGCGACAAGGGTTATGGTACCGCACGGGGCACACAACGGGGCCGAGGGGAGGGCCGGATTGCAATGTCATTGGGGGAGGAAAGGGTCGATAGTCCAAGGTATGCGTACTTGTACTCGTAGGGTGTATTGAATCGCAGTCACTCTCTCTCGTACTCGTACGACAAAGTACGAGGACGAACGAGTCTTGGCTTTGCCCCCCCAAGACTCTTCTCTATTCGCTTCCGGGGCCGTCGCCGTCTCAACTCTCCGTTCGGTCCTCTCTCTCACGTTTCTCTAGGCTCTGTCGTCCCCCTCATCCTCCTCCTCCTCCTCCTCCACCATGACCCAACCGCCGCCGGCCTACGTATCCCCACTATCAAACCCGGCCCTTTGCCAAGGAAAAGGCGTGCTACCATCCTTGTGGGGCCCCCTTCCCTTTGGATCATTATGTACATGTATCATCGTCCTAGCAAGCTGTACAGTGCATCTTGTCTTGCTGATAATCAACTGTCCAGCTCATGGAGAAGGCCGAGGAAGGAGGGGGAACGCTGTCTCCGGCCGGGACTCGTTCCAGGACCAACGAGTTTAAATACTCCTGCTTCCCATGTACCAAAGTCTCTTTTGGACCTTCTTTCTTAAACTGCTTCTCATCATCCCCATCCTTCTCTCCATCCTATCATCACCGTCACAGCCACAGAGAAGAGACGACTTCGGTACAGTCTCTTAAAAGGCCTCTTCCTTTCTCGGCCTTGCCTCATACCTTGTCCCACCTTCTAGTCTGGCAGCTTGTGCTGGACCTTTAGGTTCTTCACCCTCAACAACTCGTCCGACCCTGGATTCCCTCCTGTTTGTCGGATCGCCAGCCGACGACCACGGCTGAAACGTCGACATATACTTCGGATTGTCTATTTTCCTTCGGTCTTCCATTGCTCAAGATACCTCGCAGTTCAATAATACTAGTAGTTGTACAAGCCTTCCTTGCACTGGCTCACAAGTCCCTACTCGCGACCTGAGCCAGTCCATCTCCCTGCAACCAAGCCAACCTCCATCATGGGTAAGAAAGATGCTGCCGAGGATGCTGCCGTGGCCAATCACAGGTCTGGACAGTCCAACAAGCCCCTCTCGGCTCCTGCTCATGCCTTGAAACTGGAGGATGTTACTCGCGAACTCGGAACTGACGCTCAGAACGGTCTGGGTGACGAGGAGCATAAGAAGCGTCTCGAGGAGTATGGCGCGAACGAGTTTGGCGAGTCCAAGGGCGTCCAGCCTGTCCGAATCTTTGTCGGGCAGATTGCCAACTCGCTGACTCTGGTACGTCGAACCTTGTTCACCTTTTGTTTTTTTTTCTTCTTTTCTCTCTTGGTGCTGGCCAATTGATTGAATTCAACCCGCTGACAATGGCATGACTCGACAGGTGCTCATCATGGCCATGGCCGCTTCGTTCGGCATCCTCTCCTACATTGAAGGCGGTGTCTTGGTTGCCGTCATCATCCTCAACATCACAGTCGGTTTCCAGCAAGAGTGGAAGGCCGCCAAGACCATGGACTCCCTTCGATCGCTCAGCTCCCCCACCGCCCAGGCCGTTCGCAACGGCAACCAACAGGTTGTTCCCACGAGGGAAATTGTTCCCGGCGACCTGGTCGAGCTCAAGACCGGTGATACTATACCCGCCGATGTGCGTCTGATCGAAGCCGTCAACTTCGAGACGAACGAGGCTCTGCTCACGGGAGAATCCCTCCCCGTCCGCAAGGAGACTACCACCACGTTCCCCGAGGAAACCGGCCCCGGTGACCGTCTCAACATTGCCTACAGCTCGTCGACCGTAACCAAGGGCCGTGGCCGTGGAATCGTCTTCGCTACCGGTCTATACACTGAAATTGGACAGATTGCTGCAGCCCTCCGTGGCAAGAACTCGCACCGCCGCGAGCCTAAACGCCGCGAGGACGGTACCGCTAGTGCCGGCCGCTGGATGCAGGCTTGGACCCTGACCTTTACCGATGCCGTCGGCCGCTTCCTCGGTGTCAATGTCGGGACCCCTCTCCAGAGGAAACTTGCTAAGCTTGCCCTCCTGCTCCTCGGTACTGCCGTCATATGCGCCATCATTGTTCTTGCTGCCAACGATTTCAGCTCTGAGCAACAGGTCGTCATCTATGCCGTTGCTACCGGTGTCTCCATGATTCCTGCCTCTCTCATCGTTGTGCTGACAATCACCATGGCTGCCGGTACCAAGCGCATGGTTGAGCGCAACGTTATTGTTCGTAACCTCAAGGCTCTCGAGGCTCTGGGTGGAGTTACAAGTAAGTTGTAAACGTTCTCCCCCCTTCGCATCCATGACTCGATGCTGACTGAAGTCAATCAGACATCTGCTCCGACAAGACTGGAACCCTGACTCAGGGTAAGATGGTCGTCAAGAAGGCTTGGATCCCCGGCCGTGGCACCTATTCGGTCGGCAATACCAACGAACCCTTCAACCCTACCGAGGGCGACCTCAGCCTGAACCCCGCCCCGCCCAAGGACATTGACTTCACCGGAGGCGAGGCCGAGGGCGAGCGCATCAATGGTGCTGAGCTTGTCAAGTCCGATGAATCCCTGCGTGACTACCTCAATGTTGCTTCCCTGGCCAACCTTGCCTCTGTCACCCACGTCGACAATGAGTGGCACGCTCGCGGAGACCCTACCGAAATTGCAATCCAGGTTTACGCTTCCCGTTATGGCTGGAACCGCCTCGATCTGTCAACTGGCGACAAGGCTCAGTGGCGCCAGGTTGCCGAGTTCCCCTTTGACTCGGATGTCAAGAAGATGTCGGTCATCTTCCACGACAGAGAGACAGACAAGCAGTGGGTCTTCACCAAGGGCGCCGTCGAGCGCATTCTCGGATCGTGCCCGTACGTTGCCGACGGAGGCGAGATCAAGGATTTTCCCGAGGAGGCCAAGCAAGACGTCCTCAAGAGCATGGTCTCCATGGCCAGCCTCGGTCTCCGTGTTCTTGCCCTCGCTTCCCGCACTGATTTCCGCCCGGTCAAGGATAACGAGGCCGAGCTCGTCCGCTCAGAGTTCGAAGAGGACCTCGTCTTCCGCGGTCTCGTCGGTCTCTACGATCCCCCTCGCCCCGAGTCTGCCCCCTCTGTGCGCCGCTGCCACGAGGCCGGCATCGGCGTCCACATGCTTACCGGCGACCACCCAGAGACTGCCCGCGCCATTGCCCTCGAGGTCGGCATCCTTCCCAGCCGTATCTCCGAGGTGGCTGCGGACGTTGCTAGTACCATGGTCATGGCCGCCCATGACTTTGACAAGCTCACTGACGATGATATCGATAAGCTTCCCCTGCTCCCGCTCGTGATTGCGCGCTGCGCTCCTCAGACCAAGGTGCGGATGATTGAGGCTCTCCACCGCCGCAAGGCCTTTGTGGCCATGACTGGTGACGGTGTCAATGACTCGCCCTCACTCAAGCGAGCCGACGTTGGTATCGCCATGGGTCAAGCTGGTTCCGATGTCGCCAAGGAGGCGTCGGACATTGTGCTTACCGATGACAACTTTGCTTCGATCCTTAACGCCGTCGAGGAGGGACGCCGCATGTTTGATAATATTCAGAAGTTCGTCCTCCACGTGCTGGCTGAGAATATCGGTCAGGCCCTGACGCTACTTATTGCCCTCTGCTTCAAGGACGAGGATGACATCTCGGTCTTCCCGCTGTCTCCTGTCGAAATCATGTGGATTATCATGATCACCTCTGGTTTCCCTGACATGGGTCTCGGTTTTGAGCAGGCTGTTCCCGAAATCATGCAGCGACCTCCCCAAAAGGTGAGCTCTTCTTCTTCTTCCTCTTCCTCCTCTCTCTCTCTCTCTCTCTCTCCAGCTACTTTTGTTCTTCTTCATTCTTTGTGTACTACCTACTTTCCCCTTCACATTTGTCACTATTTATTCCCGAATGCTAACAAGGGCAACAGTTGGCGCAAGGTGTCTTCACGCCCGAACTTCTCCTTGACATGCTGGTTTATGGCTTCTGGATGGCTGCTCTGTGCCTTGCGTCCTTCTCCATGGTTGCTTTTGGCTTTGGAAACGGTGACCTAGGTCGGAACTGCAACGAGTCCATGGACGAGCCGGGCTGCGAGCAGGTATTCCGCGCCCGCGCCACGACGTTTGCCTCGCTGACGTGGTTCGCCCTCTTTCTGGCCTGGGAGATGGTGCACATGCGCCGGTCATTCTTCCGCATGAAGCCCAAGAGCAAGCTGTACTTTACCCAGTGGGCTCACGACGTGTGGCGCAACCAGTTCCTCTTCTGGGCCATCTTTGGCGGTATCATCACCATGTTCCCTCTCCTGTACATCCCCGAGCTCAACACGTATGCCTTCAAGCACACCGGAATCAGCTGGGAGTGGGGCATCGTCTTCATCGAGTCGGTCCTGTTCGTAGGCGGCATCGAGACGTGGAAGTTTGCCAAGCGTGTCTACTTCCGTCGCAAGGCCTACAACGAGACCCGCGAGGGCCTTCGTGGCAAGGACGTCGACCTGGAGACGCGCACCTTTGGCCACTACTTCAAGGTCGGAGGTGTGCTCTCGGACGCTGAGAGCGACGCCGAGAAGGCTGGGTACAAGCCTTCTCCGCAGTCGTGGGCCGAGAATGGCGGCTTTGGTGAGAAGAATCAAGTCTGAGCTTGTCTTCCCTTTTCCTTCTCTCTCTCGTATTTACATGTCGACATCTCTACCGTGAGACAGTCACTATTGACATTCTGCGTCTAGTATTTCTCTGATATTTCGTCTTTCCCTTGCCAGTTACGATATATCTTGCCTTTTTCTTCGTTTTTTTCCCTTGTTCTTGTTTATAACCAGAGGCGACATGGGGAGCTCACGCTCTGAAATGGAGCCCACGCCCTAATAGCGAAGGAACGGAAGACAGGCATAAAAGCTCTATGAGTATATAGTATGGGGTGCGGGCGCCAGAGAGTGAGGAAACATGCTCGTGTCACACTGATATTCCTTGACTGTTTATTTGCACCTTGTTTATCTGGATTCTGGGGAAAAAAAGACAACTGAGAGATGGATTTGATGGATACCCCCCCTCCCCCTTCGTGGATGAAGCGGAAACTACTTTGTCAGGTTAGGAGAGAAGAAGATTGACTTGTTTTAATATTGAAACAATGGTACATGCAGTCTCAGCATTCAAGTGATATGCGTGTGTATTTACAGTGACTGCATATAGTAAGAGAGGTCTTGTAAGACCTTCCAAAAGGTCTTGTAGGAGAATGTCTTGGTGCTGATCTTGAACTGAAGATTGAGAATACAGAGCCGGGAAGACGGAGTAATTTTCCGTATTATCACCACCGCAACGTCAATTATCATCATCACCCGTGGGTCGTAGGACCGTGGGTCCGGTCCCCCCCCATGGGCAAGGGTACGTATTGGAGAAGACAAGGGTCACGGCCAACGAAGCTGGCTAGGTTTGCGAGTGCGTCCCTGAGGACCCCTGGCATCTTGAGAGAGGAACGTGTCTGAGACTCGAGTCTGCAAAGTTCGATGCGGCACATGGCGACGGTTCATGATAGATGACAAGACATTGAAGACAACAAGACACTGTACATGTACAGGTACGGGTAAAAAGGTTGGACGAAACCGAAGAGGAAAAAAAAAGGAAGAACAATGAAGAAGAAAGGTTAAACTAAGTGTGTGGGCCTTTGTCGGTGGATGACAGGAGAGAGAGAGAGAGAGAGAGAGAGAGAGAGAGGGAGAGAGAGCGAGAGACAGGGATGGGGATTTCTTCTCCTACGAGTAATTACTTGTACAGCAAAGGGGGCGCGGGTTTTCTTACTACGCAGCCAATATTGTATTAATATTACCTTACCTATACGAGTACGTACGAGAAAGAGAGAGAGAGAGAGAGAGAGGCGTGTACACCGGACAGGTAGAATAGTTGCTGTTGTCTCAACTTGGGCGAGTTTGATTGTTTCCAAGCCGCGCACCCTATGGCGTCTGAGCTTCACGAGTATCATGTAACTGCGTGATCCAGCCTCTAAGTGTTCCGAGTACTCGCACAATAAAGTAGAGCATGTTGGAAGTTTCAACGGTGTGCTGTGTTACATGTACGTGGATCCACATGGCAAAACAAGGATGGTTTAGAACAGAGTACGAGCAGGACTTCCTACCTAGTAACAACATACATATACTAAAAATACTATGACTACATGCACGGAGCAGCACGTACGTGTACTGTATCGAGGAGCACGACTTACGGACTCTGCTTGGATGCCGAATGGCATTCATCTGGTGAATGCCTGTACTCCGTACGTGCCTGTACGAGTACGAGTACATATAGACAGCTGGAGTACATGTACTGCTACTGCCGCACCTGTACAGATTACTCTGCAGATCATTGAAAACGGCGCATCGTATCTAATACCTGCGCTTGTACGGAGTACAGATTACTCGTACTCGTGCATGCGGCATGGGCTACCCATGTTGCCATGCTACGGAGCAAATGCTATCCGCGGCCGGTGTAGGGCTTCACAGTCGGTCTGACCAAACAGTTCTCAAGGGTGGTCCGTATAAGGTAGTAATATGACAGTCCCCGAGGACTATTCTACTCCGTGATACCTTCGTTACAGGCTGTCCCTCGCATGTAATCAGATACTCGTGCGGCGTAGTAGGGATGCCATGGTATCCGCCTCTTTTACCTTGTCTTTTTGGGGTGGGTGGTGGGAGCTGTGTCGATGATGACCGTCTGCCCTCCTTGTCGTTATCCAACCTGTTTTCCTGCGCTCCTCGAGTCCTTAGCCCTTGCTCACGAGACTTGTTTCAGTCAGTACCCCGAGTTCGTCGCATGCCGGACCCGGTCAGCCACGAACTCGCAAGTGTGTTGTGGGATTCGGCAAGGGCTGACCGAGATCTCATGTGTACGACATGTCATTGATCCAGTTTTCTCCTCTCTCTCTCTCTCTCTCTCTCTCTCTCTCTCTCTCTCTCTCTCGCTTTCGCGTCTGTCTTTTTTTCGACTTGTTCTATCATATAGAGAAATAGTATGTACTTGTATGTATGTACTTGTGTATTTGTTTGAATCTAGTTTCGAGTAATGATACTAACAGGGACTGTTAATGTACACATCCTATCCCAGCCGGGTTAGTGAGCACCCGCTCAGGATGGGGAACCCTTATTGAGACAAGAAAGAGAGGGGGGGGGGGGGGGGGGGGAGAATAAAGAAAAACGAAAGGAAAGAAATAACGGACATGCCGATGAGATTGATAGACGGACACTAAACCAACCGATAGACTACGAATAGAGAGCAGACTAGAGGCCAAGACTAAGCCAAAGATAGTGCGCGGCGTGGTTTAGGACGGGCTGAATGGAATCGAGTGTGCATTGATAATTTAGCGGTGACAAATGCGATGCGACGCGATGCGACGCGATGCGATGCGACGCGATGCATATCTATTCCATTCATGATTAATGCAAGTTGGTTGTGCGTGCTTGCACGTGAATGCAATGAGCACAATTTTATGGCAATGAACAAGTGGCGACAGCAACAACAATACTATTATTTCACTGCCAGCCAACAAGAGAAAGAGCCAAGCAAGATGGTGAGACGAAAAGGAAGGAACGATGGCCATGTGCGTATGTGTGTCTGTACGTGCCTGACGGCGTAAGAGGGAATGAGCTGGTGCGTTTAGATACGACAAGCTAAATCCCCGGCGAATCAATATCCACCACTCGACGGCTCGTAGTAGTCATATTATTTTTATGAACCATAGCCTCATCATTAATATCGGGCGAGTTGTCCGAAGTAGGTATAATGTACTCTTGCGATATTACTCATCTGTACATGTACGAGTAGTCATACTCAAAATACTATTCTTACCATTCTTACCAGTGATAATAACATCTCGAAAATCGTGAGTGAGCAGTCAAGTATCGATACATGTACGGATCCTCGATTGCTTGTTCTTCTGCCGAGCACCCAAGAAGAGAAAGAGCGAGGGCCGAGGATGACCCTGACAGGGCAAGAGCGGCTATGCATCTTTCGGGGGACGACTCCGACCCGTTCAGCCACTACGGGTACAGGCTACAGGCCACAGGCTACAGGTATAAGTATATATACGTAATCTGTATACCTGTACAGGTTGCAGTCTACAAGCTGCAGATTGCAGATTGCAGGATACAGGCTACAGGCCACTACGGAGTACGAGTGCGTGTACTCGTACAGTGGTAATAACGCTCTGCCTGCAACCTGTACAGAATATAATTTATTACAGGGCAATTTTAGAGCCCATCAGTCCCTGAACGGAGAAAAGACCCCACTTCCGTCACTCGATGGATCGTATCCGTTATTGCCTCTCCACTTCCCTCCTCGTCTTCATCTTCATTTTACCCTCCCGCCTCATCCCGTCTTCCCGTCCCCTCTATCTCTTACACAATCTTAGATACAAAATATCCAATACAGGTCATTGTCCGAACCTCTCTTTCCTCGTCTTCTTCTGCTCTCTCTCGTGCACTCTGTCTCTTTTGCTCATGCGACGACCTCATCATCACCGTCATCGTCTTGTCTCGTCTCTCGTCTCTCCTCATCGTCTACGAGTCCTCGGTTTGCCTCGTTTCAAGCCAACCCCAACCAAACCCGCCAGGGTCACAATCCACCCATCACCAACGCAACCACAACCCACCACCATCCACACCATCATGCCCACTCGGGGCTAACCTTGCATGCCTGTCAGAGCACCTCATGGGCCCATAAACGGCCCCTCTCTTCCACTCCCCGAGTCTCCCCCCCTCCGCGCGCCAACAGTCGTCCAGTCCACGTTTCTGTCCCCTCCCCCCCTTCCACGCCTTGTCCGCCATTCAACGAGTATTAGAGTATTATTGCAACCATTCGATCCATATTGTACTCGTACAAGTCCATATTGTACAGGTACCTGCACTACAGTCACCGGTCCGCGGTCGAGTCCTCAGTGTATCTGTCACCCATCAGTATTACGCTGTGCGAATACTACCGAGGAACGCGATTGACTCGAGAATCCCACCGCTGCAACTGACTGTCCTTGGTAAGCTCGTACACCACCAGCCCATACAGCCTTATCATCAGCTACACCCCATCTCCGGTTGTTACAACCCTCCATTGTTCATCGAGTCTTGACTATAATCAACAGCCAACAACCTTTTAACTCCTCACCAACAAGAAGGAGGAAAACGATACCTTGTACCAGCCGTCCGGGCCACCACCATTCCAAAAGCCAAGCCCCCCCCCCCCCCCCCCCCCCCCCCCCCCCCCCCCCCCCCCCCCCCCCCCCCCCCCCCCCCCCCCAAAAACCCCCCCCCCCCCCCCCCCCCCCCCCTTTCGCGCGCGCGCGCCTATACGTTCTCTCGGGTGTCGGGCGCATACATCTTGAACGAGGCAATCGACATCCGCACATCGGCCTTCGGCCTTTTCGTCTCATCCGCCCGATTGAAACTTCGCCCGATAGACACAGAAACAACCCTTTTGCTTTTCTCTTGTCTCCCCATCATCGCCGGGGTCACTTCTGGTTGGTTGTGCCCCTCGACGCCGCCGACACCGCCAATCGATCCGCCATGCCACATATGCGCGAGGTCAAGACGTGCGACCGTTGCCGTCACTTCAAACGTCGCTGCGACCTCATCAAACCCTCTTGCTCGCGGTGTATACAAGCCGGTGTCCGCTGCAGCTTCCAGGCCGCCGCCGCCTCTACTGCCGGCTCCGCCGCCTCGGGCTCCCAGCCTTCCGCTGTCGCCGCTTCCTCCTTGAATCCCACCGCCAACGGCGCCAACAGCTTCACGACCTCGCCTGGCCTCAAGTATGAGGAGCAGTCCGACAGCCTCTTCGGTCTCATCTCCCCCTCCAACTCGACCGAGGACGCCGAAGCCCAGCGCGTAGCAGCTGCCGCCGCTGACCAACCCGACAATGCCACGCAGGCTGCTGCCGCCGCTACCCAGCGTGTCGTTCGCAAGCGCAAGCGTAATTGCTCGAGTTGCCTCCGCTGCCATCGCCTCAAGGTCAAGTGCGACAAGGAGCTGCCGTGTGGCCGTTGCAAGTCGAGCGGCAACGGTCGTGAATGCTACTACAGCTACAATAAGGGTCCTAACGGCGGCAAGTTCCCCTGTCCTACGGTTCCCATGACCACAGCTCGGTCGTCAGGCACCGAACTCACAAAGTCAACCCAAGCCTCATGGGAGATAAGCCACGAGCCCCGGGGGTCAAGCCACTGGACTGACCTGATGACCAAGGTATGCTTCGCCCATACCCCTCCCCAACTTCCGTCCCCCAGCTCTCTCTCTCCCACCGCGTAGCTCGTCGGTCCCACTAACGATCGACCCTCTTGTTCCCAATAGATTGGCGCCCTCACAACCGAAGACTCACCACTCCTGGGAGCCGCCCTGGAGAACGTCGCCACAAACGCCTGCCTCGCCAACTTTACTCTCCCGGGGAACTTCCCATTTGGCACGCCGGGCGCCACCAAATACTATGCGCGCGACGCCGTGACGAGACTGATAGAAAGCGAACGACCCCATTGCCAAGAGTACATAGACCGTTACGTCAGACTCCTCGACTACGTCAACCCCATCCTTGACGTCCCCAAGTTCCAGAAGGAGCTGGCTGCTTACTGGGAGGACCCCAACTCGGTCAGCCTCTGTTGGCTGTCCCAGCTCCTCATGGTCCTGGGTCTGGGCGCCTTTGCGACACCGACCCGCGAGGAGCCCAGCGTGGCCACGGAACTCATGATGGGCGCCGAGGCCTGCCTGATGCAGACCCCCTTCATGTTTCGCCCGACCTTTGCAGCCCTCAAGGCCACCTGCCTTATGGTGGTGGCCAAGCAGGTGTGCAACCCGACGTGCTGGTTTGTCGACTCGTGCTGGTCGCTGCTGGGCCTGCTGGTACGCATGTGCTTCATATTTGGCCTACCCCAGGACAATATCGAAGGTCTGTCGCCCGAGGACCGAACGTCGCGCCGCCGGCTGTGGATCAGCATCATCTACCTCGACATCAAACTGTCGATGCCGACGGGCATGCCGCCTCTGACACGGCCCAACGAGCTTCACGGACTCGAAACCATGCCCGACCTGGGCGAGCACAGCGGTCTGCAGCAGGTGCTGGCGCAGTCGCTGCCTCTGGTCCTGTCCATCATGGTGCGGCTCAACTCGAGTGGCGAGGACATACCCTACGACGAGGTGCTGCGGTACAATTCCCAGATCCGCACTCTCATGGCGCACGCCAAGAAGCTCTGCACGATCCGCCTGCAGTTCATGACAGTCGACATCTACCTCCGCCGATGCCTCATGGTGCTCCACCGACCGTTTGCTCTGCATATCGAGGGACCCACCCGCTTCCCCGAGTCGTACTGGTCGTCGCTCGAGTGCTCCCTGGCCGTGCTGATGCACTACCGCGAGCTGTGGTACGAGGACCCCACCCACCGCTACGACCTCGTCGGCCGCGCCTTCACCCACGAGTTTTTCTCGGCCGCTCTGCAGGCTAGCGTCCACGTGCTCCGTCGGGACGCCCCCCTTGCCGGCGCGGCAGGCGTGGGCTGCAAGATTCCCCCGCGTCAGATCATCCTCGATACGCTGAGTAGCTGCGTTGACATTTGGAAGGGCGAGCGGGAGAAGAGTGTCTGCTGGCGCACTTCATACAACTTGCTCAGTGCCATTGTGGACCTCTTGCCAGATGCGGATCAGGATGGTGGTGAGGACGGTGGTGATGGCGATGGTGGTACCACTGACACAGAGATGGGGCCTCCTCCTGAAATTCATGGCATGCATGATGGGACGTAACGGGCGTCTCACACAAGCATCTCTACTTTTTTTTTCAGTCTTGTAAGTCTGTACATACATGTGATTACAGCCTCGACCTTCATTCTTTGCAAAATCTGTTTTGGGGCGCTTAGAGCTTTGGTCACAAACGAGTTGAAAGATATACAGGTATATAATAACGTAATATGTGAATGCCATATGGACGAGAATCTACAGCGACTACTCTTCATTCACCCATGTCGTCCCTATTGGGAACTGTTCTCGCTTCGCTCGTGATGTCGTTATTGTGTCATTCTCGTGTATCACTTCTCCAGTGTGGCACGGGAGTACAAGATGCCTGATGTGAGTCTGTAAGGTGACGTAGATAGATGCTGGGGTTGGGGTAGATGATCCCCACATTTTGGTGAACCCTGATATGCCGTCATTTTTTTGGGATTTTTCTGTTATTTTCGTACCCGATACGACGTTGCTATGGGGGGGGGGGGGGGGGGGGGGGGGGGGGGGGGGGGGGGGGGGGGGGGGGGGAGAGAGGCAGAGAGAGGCAGAGAGAGGCAGAGAGACAGAGTCTGAGAGAGGCTTTTCTTCCACCCCGCCCATTGTCTGTCTCCTCGCGGAGTTGCCACCTTTCCCTCTCCTGACATTTTTTTCCAATCCCACGCAGAGTCAGACAATATCTTTTCAATATTACTACCAAAAAAAAAAAAAAAAAAACCACTATAAAAAGTTACCCGGACTCCACCGCCTTATAGCAACAAGCTCTCATTTCCCGAACGTTGCCTGACATCTTCACGTGCGGGGTGCCACAGAGTGACCTCGTGCCCCTCCTTTCTGGCACCTATCCAGCCACCTAGCGTGCGTGCCTCTCTCTCTCTCTCTCTCTCTCTCTCTCTCTCTTTCTCTCTCTCCTTCTTTCTCTCCTTCTTTCTTTCTCTCTCTCCTCCTCACCTCACCCACGTCGTCATTTTTTTCTTTGTCTTCACTTTTCTAACATCTTGCAAAGAGGCATACAACAACATGGCTTCCATCGTCCAACACTCCCCTCCGGTGCACTCGCCACCGGGCCCAGACACCAAGAGACCCAAGGGCATCCTGAAGAATTCGAGCTCGACACGCAGCGTGCCGCGTGAATTACCAGCAGTGGGCGTCGACACGGCCATGACCGGTACATCTGCCACGACGCCCGGCAGCTCCGCCAGTGACGCCGACTCCCGACGCCGCGAGCGGTCCATGTCGAGCAAGGAGATAACGATTGAGAACACAAACTTCAACGCAGGGGCGCGGCGTTCGTCATCGGCCGCCCGCCACGGAAGGCCCGGATCGCGCCGGGCGTCGTCGGCAGTGTCCGAGGAGGAGGCAGGCGCTGGCCAGCGTTTGAAGTGGGACGAGGCGAACCTGTACCTGACGGAGCAGGAGCGCACGGCGACGATGAAGATTGACGAACCCAAGACGCCGTACGTACGACACTACGACCCGGGACAGGAGCCCTCCGACGACGAGGATGACGACTCGTACCGGTTCAACAACGGTGGGGCCGACGGTCCCTTCTCCTCCGCCTCCGTTTCACGGTCCGACGGCACCGCTCCGTCCGCCTCCCGCCGCCCGGTAATAGAGGACGATATCCCCGGCCTGTCACTCGGCGAGCCGGAGGAGGCCGTCCCCGACAGGCAGTCGTCCTCGCCATCGCCCTCGTCGCCCAAGAGGGCCCACGTCGATCACGGCAGCGTGGGCGGACACGATGCCGACGACGCCGAGTTGGCAGGCCTGTCGCCCGAGGAGCGAGAGAAGCACATTCGCTTCGAGCAGGCGCGCAAGAGACACTATGAGATGAAGAACGTAGCCCAGCTGTTGGGTAACCCGGATGCCCTGCCGGACGATGAGGAGGAGGATGAGGACGGTCAGAGTGAGCCGCCGCCTATGCCGCCTTTGCCCGAGGGCCTCAACGGGAGCAAGTAGTTTCTCTGCTTTTTTTTCGGCGGACATGTTTCTTCTCTTCTTCGAAGTTCATCTTATAGTAGACTGACTCGTCCACACACGTGCGCTTTTTCTGCCGTCTGCTCCCCCCTTGCTGGGGGGTTAATCAAGTCTGTTTCCTTAACGGGGCGTTGACTTGATTTTTTTTATCTTAACTTTTTATTACTGTTTCTTTTGGGTTGGAGGGTACTTTGTCTGATGCGGGAACTTTGTAACCAGAGCACCTTTATTTCGTTTGATACCATACACACTCTCATGAGGTTTTGAGCAAATCATGCATTGGACTGGTGGAGGATGAGAGGAGCAAGGATACATGGGTGCTTTCTCTTAATAGTCTTGAATTGTTAATTTCTTTATTCTTCGACGCGTCCGCTCGGCCCGGTCATCGTGTGGTATTGAGTCATCTTGGTTTTCTTCGTCTTGATTCCTTTGAATCATCTAAAAGGTCGTATGGAATGATGTCGTATCGTGGAGAGAGAAGTGTATAGAGCATTGCGGAAAAAGATGTAGAGAGAATCTATAGGAGTCCCTTCCTAGCCAACTCGATCTTTCGCGCAGCCTCGTCGGGCTTGAACCCACCCTTTGACACGCACAGCTTACGTCCCTCGGAGAGCTCATACTTGTCCTCGTGAGAATCCCACGCGCAGGGACAGTGATGTGGGAAGTGGACACATGCGAGGGTGTCAGGGCAGAGGTACTTGTCGCAAGAAGCTGTCCACTTCAAGTCAGTTTTCTTTCCTTCTTTCTTCATGTTCACAAATCTCCTTCCGGGGTTCCCAGATCATATGAAAGGCGGAGCGGTATATGCAAGAGAGTATCGTGATGACATACACTGCTCATATCGTTGACGGTACTGCGCCGCGTCGCTGGGATTGTTGGCAGCTCGACGGCCCTGCTGCTGGCCCGACTCTTCGCCCTGACCGAACATTTGGTCGAATAGGTTGCCAAACTGCGCGTTAGCGACAGTCAGGAGGGCAAACAGGGCAAATAGATAACGCATCATGGGAAAAGGCCTCGTAGCGTGCAGCTCGAAATTGTGATGTCGGTTGGGAGGGGCGGTGATGCAGTAACGGGACGGAGTTCAAAAGTGTCCAAGCTGGCATCTGGGTTGACTTGGCTTATCGATAAACCACGATGCGCAATGGGGAAGAGAAGTGACTAAGCCGGTCTGAACTATACGTACAATACGGGTACAGGCACAGGTACAGGCACGGGTACGATGCCTTAGGCGCTGAAATATCTGATGCATAGAGGTCGAGGCTTAGCCAGGATGACCCACACGTGACTTCAATTTGGAGGATTCAGAAAGCTGCGTCCTTGGCAACAGTACGACCATCTCAACAAACACCCCCTCTCTCTCTCTCCCCCCCCCCCCCCCCCCCCCCCCCCCCCCCCCCCCAAAATCAGTCCACGACAGCAGAGCCCAGGGGGAAGGAACGGAAAAGGGAGACGACATTCGAACGGCCATGCGATTCCTAACGATGCAACGGCCGCTTCTGGCTTCCACGGCGGCATGCCTGGCCCCCAGGGTGGGCGTCGTGGCACCGATGATCATGGGCGCGCAGCAGCGGCTGGCGGTGCAGGGCGTGCGTTTCGCCTCAGTCAAGGCGCAGGGAGCGTACAAAAAGAAGAGCAAGAGGGGGATTCCCAAGAAGCTGGGGGCCAAGAGGACAGGAGGTACGTTTTTCTCGTATTTCTTTCCATCGTCTTCCCTCGGGAGGAGTGGTATGTACTGACCGGTGAGAGGGGTGGACCGATAGACCAATTCGTCATCCCCGGCAACATCATCTACAAGCAGCGCGGATCTCACTGGTGGCCAGGAGAGAACTGCATCATGGGCCGCGACTTCAGCATCCACTCGATGGCGACGGGCTACGTCAAGTACTACCGGGACCCGGCGCGGCACCCGGACCGCAAGTACATCGGCGTCACCTTCAACAAGGATGACGTGCTGCCCTACCCGGTGCACGCCGAGAGGAGACGCAGGCTGGGTCTGACGGCCCACGCCACCAAGCAGGCCGCCTCCCAGCCAACCATCTCGCCCTCCGGTATCCCCTTCGAGGTGACGCGCGTGGAGAAGGGTGAGCCCGACCGCCTGCTCCGCCTGCGCGCCGACTACTCGTACCGTGAGGACAACTGGCGCATCGGACGGCTGGCCAAGACGACGGCCATCCGCACAAAGAGCTTCCGCACCCGCAAGCAGTGGTTCCGCAACCGTCGCTGGCGTCGCGAGAGGGAGATTGCCGGCATGAAGAAGGCCGCTGAGACCAGGGCCCGCCTCGGCGCCTCCGACGGCGGACAGTCAAAGAAGCCCATGAGCAAGAAGCAGATGGCTAAGCAGGCCAAGAAGGATAAGAAAGCTAAGAAATAAGGGGCAGTATGGTGCAGGTGAAAGCCCGCGAGAGAAAGAAGGAGTTTCTAAGGAGCGCTCTGTTAAGCGCTCCTGTGTCTGTACAATTGTCATGTTGCTACATGTATTATATCACTATAGAGTCTCTGTATGATTGAATTCCCTTCGAATCTACTCGTAGGAGAAGGCGGGTTTTCTTTGATCTGTTCATGTCTGTTTCTTTTCTTTTTTTTCCCCACGACATGTTGGTTTGGTTTCACAAAGGACAGGGTCTCGTGTCACAATGTACCTTCCGCACACAATTAACCAGAGAAGATACATGCATTACTCGTACTAGCTGCAGCGCGTTCTTCACACCGCGTCCAAACAACAACCTCAGTCACATCCAGCTTTGTTGATTGTCATCACACCCGTTCATTCACGCAACACACAAAGACCTCAGGACGCAGATACCAGTGTCCCGAGAGTCGTCTCTTGAACGTTTGGGAATACATCGCCAGGCTGTGTCGAACGTCGCGTGCCCTCCCGCGCATAGATCGCATGCGCCCCACCCCAACGACGTCCATTCACGGTACTAGCTAGCTAGATCCGTGCCAGGGGGCAGGAGGGAGAAAGAGGGCAAAGAAGACAGGAGCAAGCTTTTTGATCGCGATGTGTCAGTGATGATGGACAGCCTGAAGAATCTGGTAGAGGCTCCAAAGCCCGACAAACCCAAACAAACAGCCAGACGGACCAGCATAACGCCATGGACTGCCCCCTTTATGGCTAGTAACCCAAACAAAAAGGTGGGCTCTCCGTTGGTAGACCCGCAGCATACCAACAGTCCATCGGCGACAGCATCGCCGGTCAGGGCGTCGCCGGTGACATCACCGGCATCGCAGCAGCCTGCGGTGAAGCCGTCGGTCATGGCGTCAATATCAAAGAATAGTCTGGCGGATAGTGCGCGCATCAAAGCATTGCAGGCCAAGTGGGAGGAGGCAAGGAAGAGGAGCGAGATGAGTAGGCAGAGTGAGGTGAAGCAGTCGACTGGGGCGAATGGCCAGACCCCGTCTACGACCAACAGTCAGGCTGAAGCCAAGAGTCAGACGGAGAGTGAAAGTGGCCTACATAGGGTGGGTCGCTCCTCGGACGACTTGGAATACAATGAATCGGACGATGGTGACGACGGCAGCGAATCTGGCTCGGGGTCGGAGAAGGACGAAGGCGTGTCTGATATCCTGGAGAACGGACCACCCGAGCCGCAACCGCTAAGGCCCTCAGCTACTGGACCTTCGAATCATCCCACGTGGTCTGGTGAGTTTCGGAAACTACCCAAGACAGCACAAAAAAAAGTGGAAGAATAATGGAAGAAGAGAGGTGACTGACCGGGTTCGTATCCCGTAGCTGCTGATCTCGAACGACAGCGAAAGATCTATCAAGCGGCGGGGGAGCTGCAGCCGTCCAAGGCGCGGTCTCACAAGCGGTCCTTTGCCGAGATCAACAGGGATTCGTCGTCTTCTGCGGAGCCGCCATCTAAGATGAGCCAACCACGGGTCGAACTCGAAAGCATCGTCGTGTGTACGTCCAGCACCCAGGCCACGGACGCGAATGGTGAAAAGGTCAGCCTGGGGCAATCGGATCAGACGCCGCCCAAGCAGGTCGTGGAAAGGCAGCAGTCGGGCGACGATGCACACGGAGACGTGAAACCCGTTAGATCCACAACACTCGGACTCGCCTACATAGCGACATACAAGGGCAGCGTGGTCAATGCAGATGGGAAGTCGATGCCTGTGCTGACGATGACGGAGAACCGCAGCTATAATGAACTGATAGGTACGCAAGCAAGTCCACGATACGCAAACGGCGAAACGAAATGGAGAGGTGGGAAGCTGACTTGTCGGTCTTCATTCTGTCTGACATGTAGATGTTGACGGGCGTCTCACGTCGGCCCGCGGAGCCCTCATCCCCACGGGCTACAAGCTTGTCAACAGCGACATAGCACCGTACATCTGTCCCGTGCGTGATTGCCAGAAGCAAATATCCAATATCAAGACGCTAGGCGGTCACTTCCGCTCCTGTCACTGCAAGGTCACATTCAACGACAACGGTGACGGCACGCTGTCTCGCATCGGCCCGTACACGCACGACACGTGGAAGAGCCTCCCCGGTGTTATCGTATCGAAGAATCCTCTTCCGCTCAACTCATCTCCGCCGGTCCCGCTGCAGCCGGCACCACTTCCCCCGCCCCCCGCCCCTTCTCCTGCTTCTGCTCCTCGCCCTCTTCCTTCTGCCGCCTCCCCGTCGAGGCCCACACCCATCGCCGCCACCGCCACCACCGCCGCAAGCACGGACCCGGGACGCGGCGATGCCTTGAGGTACCTGCACAGCTTCCTGAGCAGCTCACAGTCCACTATCTTCAGAGAGGACGTGAAATACATGGCCCTTCTGCCCATCCGCCGCGAACTGCCGGAGGCGTGGCTTGCATACCACGGGGGCCGCGTGCTGGAACCCCAGCTCTACTCCTGCTCCCTGGCCTACATTGTAGGCGAAGAGGTGTCGTCGCCGTCGGAGAGATGCCACCACATCGACGTGGCGGTGACCGGGACGGCCAAGAACTCACTCCGCCTCTCGAGACCATGCATCCGCCCGCCCCCGGAGATGCCTCCGCCTGCCAAGCTGCAGTTCTCAAAGGTTGCCACGTGCGTCGGGTGCAGGTACTGGGCCCAGCTCCTTCGCAAGTCTAACCCGTGCGACTGGGCTCACCCAGCGCCCGGAGCCCGGTACCCCTCGTCGCCTTCTACTGGGACCTCCAGGGCTGTCGTCTCCCCAAAGGTCGTCGCCGCTCCCAGGGTCGAGGATAGAAATCCTGGCGGCGGCACCAGCAGCAGCCCATCTGGAGGGGTCGCGCTGGAGTCTGCTCGTGCCGGTCACGATGCTGCTGCTGTTGTCACTGCTGCTGCTGCTGCTACTGCTGATGCTTCTGCTGCTGTTTCTTCTTCTCCTGTTCCTAGGCTGCGCACGAGCGTCCAGAAGAGCGCTGATGTGTCAATGGCTGATGCTCCCTCCTCTCGGCCGGAGAATAAGAATGACGGTATGACTGTGATGGAGGACTGGGAGTTTGCTCCCGGTAAAGTCATGGATAGCAAGGGAAGGCAAAGTAAGTTCTGTCTGTATTCTATCCGTTCTCTCGTGCTGTCTCTTTTGGTTTCTCTCTCAGACACACACCGGATCAGACACACACACACATACCCATATAGAGAGAGAGAGGGGGGGGGGGGTGGGTGGTAAAAAAAAGCTGACAAGATGTGACCTAGCAATCGCCTTTTCTACGTCATATCTCACGGGTACACAACCCATCAGCATTGCCGACGATGTGAGCATCAACAGGGTTCATATGCCGCCCGGCGCGATGCATAGATGGCCAGCCGACAGGGGGAGACTCCGCTATTGTGAGGTCATATCGGGCAAGGTCGAGCTCAGGATGGACGGCAAGTCATTCTCCATGGGACAGGGAGGCGTCTTTGTCATTCGACCATCACTGGCATGTACCGTGGAGAATAGGCGGTACGTCGAGGCCATCTTGAGCTGTCACGCGATCGAGAATTACAGCCTCGTGGAGGGCGGAGACGAATAAGGCGAGGATCTTTCTTCGCCCTATTTTTTTCTTCTCTTCCTTTCCCTCCCGTTCTCTTCTTATACTTATTCGGGATGGTGACTGTATATGTATTCCTACCAAATAATACTATCGATGCTAACATGTTGGTCGCGCATCGTGCGGACTCTGAAGAACGAATGAAGCTGTGGCGTTCTCTCCCTTGTACTGCAAGCATGATGCATACATGAATGTATACTCTTTACTTTTTCTTTTCCCAATACTCTAAGCAATCCTCACATGGTTCATGAGAGATGAGAGGCTCAGACTGGGTCGCATCTGGCTTGTCACATGCTACATGACCCGCATCAGTCATGCGCCCCGCGCCCGGTAGCCTTGCATGTCTCACATCCCCGTCACACGTTGGAAGGGGGTATAAGATATCTATAGAGTAACGTGGGGGGAGGGTCTTCTAACGTCACGGGAAAGCCTTACATGACTCTTTTCTCCATTTCTTATTGTTCTATTTCCGTCTGCCAATCCCGCGGAATGATGGCAGAGTGAGTTGTTACATCACGCCGTCTACTATGGAGAGAACGAGTCACAAGCTGCTAGGTATATCTTGAGGTTGCTGCCTAGTGACACTATAATGTAGGACGGATCAATAGATGCAATGTGATTTTATTGGTAAGCGGAGAGAAAATATTATAATAACAGCTTCATGGGAGTAAGAGATGAAAGAATGAGTAAAAAGGGAGAAGAGATGAATCGAGCCAGACTTCTTGGAGGATCTATCCTTACCCTGAACCCAAAAGTCCACCATGTCTCCCGGCGCTGATGCGTACAACAACAACAGCAACAACAACAACAACGACGACGGCGGCGGCGACGTCGACGGCGACAATACCACAATAAGGCCTAGACTCTCCAGCTTGAGACACGGTACAAGTCCTCTGCAAAATGAGACTCTTCGACAACCAACGGACGAGATACCTCTGGATCTGAGAGCGGAAGAAAAGGACGGGAGTGACTATGACGAGTCCACCCAACATGATGAAGCTGAACAGCAGCCACCTCCGATGCGCTTCACCATCGACCCGGCCGGCGACCGGACCCACGACAAGACGACGGTCGACGTAGTCACCGTGCCATGTCCCGGTGCCGACTCACTGCGTAGCTGGAACCGCGACGGGCTCCTGGGCCGATACTTTGGCGCCCTGTCGATGCGCGACGCAGAGGTCGACAGGCCCGCGTCGGCATCCTCGTGGGTGCGCCAGGGCATACGGCGCGGAGCTGACGTCGCTCGCATCCTTCTGTACGAACACCCCCCGCTTGAGGACGGCGTCACTCTGGACGGTCTGGCCGGGGAGCTGCTGGAGCAGCTTGCGTCCCTGAGGGAGCGTCAAGGTTCAGGAGGAGGGGATGGGGGCACTGAGAGGAGGCCCCTGGTGTTTATCGCTCACAGCATCGGTGGCATTGTCGTCAAGATGGCCCTCGTCAAGGCGAGTCGAGATGCTAGGCATGAGTCCATTGTTCGTGACTGCTACGCCGTCGTCTTCTTTGGTGGGTTTTTTTCTTCTTCTTCGTAAACTCCTTTGCATACTTTGATCTTCTGTATTTCTCATCTTTCATCAACTAATACATTCTCCATTCCAGGCACACCACACCAGGGGTCGAGCTATTTTGCCATGCCCGGCCTCGCCTCAAGCATCCAGAACACCCTCCAGCTTTCGGCGCCGCTTCCTCTCTCCATAACGAGTATCCTAGACGTAGGCCACCCCCAGCTGCTGCTAGCGGACAGCGAGTTCAAGTCGATTGCGCACGAGATGCGCGTGTGGACCTTCTACGAGACCATCGACTCGCGTCTGAGTGCCTCCACCGTGGCTGCGGGCGAGGTAACGATGAGCAAGAGCAGGAGGCAGGGCGGCGGCGGCGTCTACTTCACAGCTCCGCTGACGTCCATCAAGTCTGCCATCCTCGGCATGCGGCAGGAGCGCGTGTTCCCCTTGCAGAGCGACCACGCCAACGTCGCCTCGTTTGGCCGGCAGAACATGCACACCCTGCGCCTGTTTCTGCGCCAGCTATCCCTCCTCATCGATCGGGCCGATGCAACGCTCCGCACCGACGCGGGCAACGTCCCGGCGCGTTGGTCCCTCGACCTGGAGCAGCGCGTGTCCGTAGAGGTAAGGGGCTTCTTTGAGGATCCCACCACGACTGCCGCCGGTGCCTCGTCCGTCGTCGTCAGGGCCTGGTCCACCAAGCTGACCCTGGCCGAGTTCCTGCGAAAGGGGCCCGACGTCTGTCTGGAGGAGCGCCTACAAGAGGTCGAGCAGGTGTCCTCCCCAGATAATGCCGGTCAACCTCTCGGCCGCTCTGTCGGTCCCGGCGGCACATTCCCCCCTTTCACCGAGGCGGAGAGGGACATGATCAGACGCCAGGTGTCGGAGAAGGAAGGCCTCGGAATAGCCAACCAGCTCATCAGGAGGGCCGACACGCCTCCCACGTCGCCCGTCACCAGGCCCATCGACAGCCCCAGGTCCGTCCCGCACAGTGCCGTGAATGTCACTGGATCCCCGGCCGCGCAGAACGCACGCGTTCGACGCCTGTCGTCGCCTCCCCTGCCTACGATCGCACGCACGACGACGGCTACCACGCGCTATTCTGCACCTCTGCGCCGCCCATCGCCCCTCATCCGTCCGGAGGTTGATCAGGACCTCGCCATCGACAGGCTGTCCCCTCCGACGAGGACACGCTCGTTCCTGTCCACCGGCCGGTCTGTCAGCGACCTGTCGTCGCCGTACATGTACCGTGACTTCCCGCCCTTTTCCCAGCAGCGCAGCCATAGCACGATGGATGCGCATAGCCGGAGGAGGCTGTGGCGGGACGAGCACGATATCGGCTCCGTCGTGGTCGATGACGACGAGATCGAGGCCCTCCCTCAGCTTCCCGATGCCATTACCGCTAGCAGTGATGCGCAGCAGCAGATGGATGGGACTGCAGCGCTGGCCGGTCAGCCCGCCCTTTCCTTTACTCCGTCCGCAAGCCAGCGCAAGTTTGTGTGGGTGCATCTGCCCTACAATAATCCGACCTGGGTCAATGTAAGTGCTTGTCAACCCAACACTGGCTCCCGTCGCCGGGTTCTAACGAGTATCATGTCGGTAGAAAATCATACAGACCTTGGAAGCTGCGCATCAGGAAGACTACTCGGCTCTATACGGTCCCGACTTTTGGGCTTCCAAGCACACACGCGGGAGGCACTCTCAGCATTATGCCTACTATGCGAAACCTGGATGCTATTTCACAGCTCCACGGGCATGTATGTCATCTCACCCGCTGTATATGCACACCTGCATCGAACCAAAAGGTTATGAAGAGTGTTGAGCAATCTACTGATCAACGTACCAGTGTCACCGCTCAATCGCTCGCTATCACCGCCCAAGTCCCCATTCCCTCAGCAACCTGCCGCCGTCCCTCTGTGTCTCTTCCTACCTTACCTCCACTTCGACTCTTACAAGCGCCTGATACGTCGAAGGGAGCTTATATTTCAGCGTCTGTCCAGTGGCCGTGCTCACCCTGTTCCGGAAGACGTGGCCAAGACGGACTCGATAGAGCTGCAGGTCATATGGGAATACCTGGGCTATGATCCGCCCGTCAACTGCCGCCGCAGCCTCGACCAGTTCGGGTATCCGGCACTTGGAGACACGCGCGGCAGGGACGACGACCAGATGCTGTACAAGCTGACGAAAGAGAGGGACTGTCGCTACGGCCAGTACCACGGCGACGTCTACACCTACTCCCTCAACAGCAGGGTAGGGACCAATGGGAGTCACGGGAGCTGGGGGGATGAGCTGGCCGAGCTGGAGAGGATACAGGAGCAGAATGATGGACCGAGAGACGGCGTACGCAATGGAAACGTCCTCATGGTTGACCAGCTGTGGCTCTGGGCCGTGGACTACGGTACGTCGAATGATGATGACTCCCTTATCTTGATCTCCTACAGGAAGACGCTGATGTGGATAATACCGGGTTAGAAACGCTCATCTCATTCTTTCCCAAGAGAGAAAGTGACCCCATCGAGGGTCCTCTGTACCAGCAGGCCGACCTGCGGGACAGCATCGTCAACGAAGTCAACATAGATATGGCCCGCCAGTGTGAAAACAGCTTCGACCTCGCAGCCCTCGCGGCACTGCATGCCGTCAGCGTGCTCCTAGACCGCACATCGCACCCGGATCTGGAGGTGTTCCGCATCTTTGGCGAGGCGATCAGCGTCCTGACAGAGAAGCTGACGCTCTCCCTCAAGATGTTCCGCGTCGAAGGCTTCAAGGACAAGGCAGCTGCCGACGAACCGGTGGAGAACAGGGAGAGCTCTATCCGACGGCGGCACAGGGAGGAAGGGCGACGGGCCGAGAAGGAGAACCGTGACAACACGTCGGCGCTTCTGGAGCTCCGGGATCTCGAGGACGAGCTCCAGGTGCTTCTCGAGCTGTTCGAGCGGCAGCAGGTGGTGCTGTCCTCGATGCTGACGGCGTACGGCAGCCCTGCGCTGCGAGACCGGACGGTCCACGGGCGGGGCTTCATAGCCGAGGCCATCAGCCGCGTGGCCGAGTACCGGCGCAGGGCCGAAGACATGACGCAGCGCGTGCGCATGACACGCGAAGAGTACGACAAGCTGCTGCAGATGGTGCAGCGCCAGGCCCAGGTCGACGAGG
Organism: Geosmithia morbida; assembly: GCF_012550715.1. Lineage (NCBI taxonomy): Eukaryota > Fungi > Ascomycota > Sordariomycetes > Hypocreales > Bionectriaceae > Geosmithia > Geosmithia morbida. The sequence continues at coordinate 182,112 of NW_023336201.1, forward strand.
TGCGTCTCAGCCGGCTGCACGCCGACCTGGCCACTTCGCAGGGCCGCAGTGTCATGATCTTCACCGTCTTTACGATCATCTTCCTCCCACTCAGCTTCTTCACCAGCCTCTTCGGCATGAACACGCGCGAGTGGGACGACAACGGTCCCCTGCCGCTACAAGTCATCGGGATGATCGCCCTCCCGTCCAGCTTTGCCCTCATCGTCATCTCTCTCATAGCAGCTTTCAGCGATACGGCGCGACGATTCATATTCTGGTCCCGCGACACGGCGTACGATGGGCTCCATTGGGCGTACGAGCTCACGCTCGAGCCTGTCGTCGATGCAGCGCTGAGCCGGTGGCGGAAGCGGCAGAGGCAGGACCAGTGGCAGCGGCAGCGAGCAGGCGGGGGTACCGGCAGCGGCAGCGGGGGGGGCCGAAACAATGGGCCGTCTGATGACTGGAGAGACGCTCGACGGGGACTAGTGACGGATACGAGTGACTTTTGGGAGAGGAACAGGCCCCAGAGGGAAAGAGGGTATCAGATCCCAGAGGTGAATCGAAAGAAGGTGCCCAACGGGAAGAAGAAAGGGAGTTCCAAGGGTAAGAAGGATGTCTGACAAGAAGTGAGCGGTTTTGAAGTAGTATGTGTGTGTGGTATTATAGCACCTTAGTTGTCAGCTCGTCTTGGGTGTATATATATTTATATATATATACGTATGTTTCCTTCGATGTGTGGGTATGAGGTAAATGGGAAGTTGGTTGAGGTGTGAGATGATTTAGACTAGTGTTGATATATAATATTATATACTGATGTCTCTGTACAATCACATGATCTATTTTCAACATGCAGTATCAATGCTCACTGAGCCATATATAATATTGAAACTCTAAACACACCAGAATCAGATTACATTTTGACATAGAAGCAGGCTGGCTCAATCAGGGATTGTTAAACACGATAGCCGGCGGAGGAGTAGAAGAGCCCAAGATAAGTAAGTATAGGGTATTCTACTTTTCAAGATCGGAAGCCGCCCCACACAAGCTTTTCGCGTCACTCGCGGCCGCCCAAGGCAACTTCACGTCCCCGTCGGAAGCAGATCAGACGGCGCTCACATCAGATTCATGAGCGATCGACCAAAAGCCGCATCAATTTTTCCAAGGGAGAAGACATTGCAACCATGGCGAGCGGAGGAGACCCCAGACTCCTGTGGAACCCCGAAAACATCAAGGATGTAGCCGAGTCGGTGGGCATCGGCTCCCTGAACGAGGAGGCGCTCAAGGCGCTGACGCAGGACGTCGAGTACCGCATCGGCCAGGTCATCATCGAGGCGCTGCGGCTGATGCGCGCGGCGCGGCGGACCACTATGACTGTCAACGACGTGTCGCTCGCCCTCAGGGTGCTCGACGCCGAGCCCCTGTACGGATACGACTCGACTCGACCTCTGCGGTTCGGCGAGGCCAGCCTCGGCCCCGGGCAGCCCCTCTTCTACATTGAGGATGAGGAGGTGGACTTTGAGAAGCTGATCAATGCACCGCTTCCCAAGGTGCCGCGTGATATGAGTCTGACGGGTAAGTTTACCGCCCTCACCTCCCTGGGGTGTTTCATTTTCTTCACTTTCTCTCTCTCTCTCTCTCTCTCTCTCTCTCTCTCTCTCTCGTGATAGTTAATACTCGACTGACGATGCGAATGTATGCGTTGCTCTATGTGTGCAGCTCACTGGTTGGCCATCGAAGGCGTGCAGCCGTCTATACCGCAGAACCCGACGACGACCGAGGCGCGATCCCAAGATTACATGCCCAAGGGTCCCGGGGCGAATCCCGCGCTGTCGGCGCTCTCGGGCAATGACGTGGCAACTACGGCGGCAGGCGGTGCGGCGGGGAGTGGTGCCGGCGGCGGCGGCGGTGATGGCGGCGGTGGTGGTGCAGGCGCGGGCGGCAAGCCTGCCGTCAAGCACATCGTCAGCAAGGAACTGATACTGTACTTTGACAAGATCCAGGCGGCCATCCTCGACGACAGTCCGGACGAGGAGGTGGCGCGTCTGCGGCAGGCGGCGCTGGGCTCCGTGCGAGACGACCCGGGCCTGCACCAGCTGATACCCTACTTCATCAACTTCATCATGGACCGCGTGACGCACAACCTCGACGACACCTTCACTCTCAAGCAGATGATGGAGCTGACGCACGCCCTCATCGAGAACAAGACGCTCTTCCTCGACCCGTACGCCAGTCCGCTGTCTGCGCCCGTCCTGACTTGTCTGATGGCCCGCAAGCTCGGTAGTTCCTATGGGACCAGCAGCCTCAGTAGCGACAATAACAACAACAACAACAACAACAATGACTCTGACTCTAGCACCATCAAGGAGCAATACGAGCTTCGTCAGCTGGCCGCCTCTCTCGTGGGTCGTATCGCCCGCAAATACGCCTCCACAAACACCCTGCTCCGTCCCAAGCTCACCCGCACCTGCCTAAAGTACCTCCTCGACCCGACAAAGCCGCCGGCCGTCCTGTACGGAGCCGTCCTAGGCATCCTCGAGGCCGGCGGGCCTGAGGCTATCCGCGTGCTCGTCCTGCGCAGCCTGCGCCTGTTTGACGAGCAGATCCTCCAGCCGCTCAGGGAGAAGTCGGCCGCTCCGTCCATCGACTACGAGATGCTCGTACAGGCCATCCTCCAAGCCGTGGCCTCCCTCGCCGACGTCGACAAGCTCGTCCAGGACGGTCAGCACGACGGCGGCAACTCCATGGCCGTGGACGGTGGGAGCACCGGCACGCTGTCTGAATCGCACAAGGCCGACCTCGTCGCTTGGATTGGTCCTACCATCGGTAACAAGGTTGCTGGTTCTGGCAATCGGAAACTCATCATGACTATTTTGGATGCACGTAATTTGGGTTGATTTTGTTTCTCTCTCTTTCTTTTTTTCCCCCCCTTGGTTTTTTTTTCCACAATATTTTATTTGCTCTGGAGAAGGGAGAGTGGAATGGCGATTTTGGCGTTATGCAAGGGCAAAAAACAAAGAGGAGATATCATAGCATTCGAGCTCTAAGGATTAAACAAAGAAGAAAAACATATATATAATTTGTATGAAAAAAAAACCCCGGTATGCGTGGTGTTTGACAAGTCCGATGCACGTCCAACACTTTGGGACTCCCCTGATATCATCCTCTGTTATTACAGTCTTTTTTTCCCTCTTTTTTCTTTTTTTGTATCTTTGTTCCCCCCCTCCCCCGCCTCTGATCCGACCAACCAAGTTTCCCCTTCCCATCATCATCTTCCTTTACAGGCCGAAAGCAAGAAACAGGCTTCCGACTAGACTCAAGGACCAGAGGGCAATCTCACCCCTGACAATTTCCTTTTTGGTGAAGCCCTTTCCGATGTCGAAGATGAGGTGGCGCACGCCGTTGATGAAGTGGTAGGTGAAGGGGAAGGAGAGGGCGAGCTTGATGCCGCCGGCGACGACGACGGGGAGGGCGCTGAAAGCGGCGGCCACGCTGGCGCTCTCGAGGTGCCATCCCAGCAGCGGGGAGACGAGGTAGGCGGCGAAGTAGGCGTAGGCGGCGCCCGACAGGGTGCACCCGGTGATGCGCGTCCAGGCCGAGTGGCCCAGCCAGGTCTGGTTGAGCTTGTAGATGCCCAGGTGGGGCGAGACCGGGCGGTTGAGGCGCTGCCTAGCCAGGATCTCGTTGCCCTCGGTCGGGGTGGCCTTTTCCGTCGTGAGGTGTCTGTGAAACCGACCCGATCCCGATCCAGTCCACCGAGTTAGCCAGTTGAGACTCGACTGCCTTTCCTCCCATACTCCCCGAGTCCCGAGTGTTCCGTCGTATATCCTTGCTTACCGCGAAGGGATGCGCATGGCCATGGCCATCTTGGGGATACTCTGCACAGAGAAGGGCTTGGCTACCGCGCCTGGTTTTTTTCGAAAAATGAAGGAAGGCGACATTGTCAGTATTCAGGGACACACAAACACACGCCTTCCCAATGGCCTGCCTGTTTTACCCTTCCCACTTGGAAGGGGGGGGGGGGGGGTGGGTTCCGTGACTTACCTCGCATGGCGGCGATGCCGACCCTCTGGTTAAGCATGGTGTCTTGTGGGAAAAAGAAGTCGGACTTTCAGAAGAATAAGAGCCTAAAATGAGATATAGAAGAGAGGAAAAATGAGAAGAGGGAAAGAGAGACGTGACTGCGCAACGTCGTATGCTGTTCCAGACACACAAGTTCTCCCAGGTGTGGGTTGATGATGCGGATTGTTTGAGCAAGAGACGTTGACGAAATGGGGACCTTGGATGGGAACCCGGCACCTCGGTTGGCGCCGTCCAATCGTGTCCTGGGAATTGCTCATGTCACCAGTCACGTGCCTTCTAGTCCCGGTTCCGACCGCACGTGCTTGAATTGATGACTCAGCACCCCACCACCACTCCTCTTTAGTTCAAGTTTTTTTTTTTTATCATCTCCTCCGCTTTCTTCTCCTCCTTTTTTTTCTCTCCAGATAGTCACGAACGTCGGCCGAGTGAACCGTGTCGACAACCCTTTAGGGGGTCAACATGGACACGGTTGCAGCTCGGCAGGCCCTTGGGTCGGGAGACTGTTCGGAGAGTAAAATAAAAAAGGTCCGTCGTTAATCTCGACATTTGGTTTATTCTACCGTCTGGATGTCGTTTCATTTTTGAGATCTACACCTTCTTTTCCTCCCTTCTGTTTTTTTTTTCTTCTTTCTTCTCGAGTCTCGGCAATTTCATCTTGGCAATCGTATATGGACGTTCATCTGTTTCGCCCTCCATGCAGGGACTCATGTGTCGTCCGTTGTGTGGGAAGAAGCAGGAACTATAGTGTGGGTGTATGACCGGTTATGGCATCAAGGGTCCTCCCTCCCCCAATCAGAGACATCAACGCTTTCCCTAATGCGACGAATTGGGCATCTTACCTTTCTCTACAACACCACCCCCTGTATGTGGTATCTCACGTATTGTATATGTGGCAGCCAGCTTCTTTATGTGATATCTAATATATTAGAGTTCTTTCCCAATCGCTATACTATTACAAGTCCTATTGTATATATTTATATAAACGGAAAAATTAAAGTAGGGAAGAAGCAAGAAACAAGTAACCTTTTGAGAGAGTTGGGTATCCAACGCCGTGTTCTTGAAGCCCATGGGCCCGTATTCCTAGGAGATGGTGTGTACTATACAAGACCTTTCAATTCAACCCAACCAAGTCATCTTGCCCTCTTTTATATGCCGACCCTGACAAGTTTTGCGCCGTTTCCAAGCAATCGTTTCTTCATCTCCATTCAAGTCTGTCTGGATACTAGTGTGTGCTCATCGTCCACCAGATCCCATCCATCATTCCGGTTCGGTCATCATATTGAACCCGCCGAAGAATGCGGCCGAGAGTTGGTTATTGGTCGTGGCACCAGGCATCATGTCCCACATTTCCCAACCATACGAATTGTTGTCGAGTCCGCCGAGGAACGGGTCGTAATCGGTCGAAGGGGGCGCCATGTGCGTTGTCACAGGTGGCGGCGTGGCCGACGTAGCAGTCGACGAGCGCGAGTCGTACGACGGCAAACACTCGCGCAGCTTGATGATTGCCTGGGGAGTCTCGGTGGCTAGGCCCATCTTGGCAAAGGCCTGCTCGCGAGCCTTCCACGCCTTGAGCGTAAACTGCGCCTGATCCAGATGCACCTTGACCGACATGTCGTACAGCTCGGGCTGCCACTTATAGATCTTCTCGACAACCTTCCACCCACGGTCCGACAGGGAGCCTGTGGGGTGGTGGACCAGTTGACCGGTGAGGACAGAGAAGGCGTCGAGCTGGAAATGCATCAGCACGATCCAGAGGAAGCCCAGCTCGTTCATGACCTCGTAGCTGTCGACGCTGTGCTCATTGTTCATCAGCACAATCTTGAAGAAGTTGTCCTTGGGAGTGAAGATCTCCGTCCCCCACTCAGGCTGCTCACGCGCCGGCGTCAGCATCCCCATCATCTTTTCCGTGAGCATGATGCGAAGCGTCTTGGCCGCAGCGTGGACACCCCCGGCCGTAGGGTCGATAAATCTGCGCTCAATCTCGCGCAAGTCGTGGTCCAGCTCGTCGACGACGGTCCGGAAATGGTCGAGCAGCGCCGTGTCCTCAGCCTCGGAACTCCGCGCGTCGGTTCCCTGACCCTCCGTGGCAGATCCCTGAGCCACGATGGCAGCTTCGAAGCCCGAGCGCGAGTTGTCGGAAACCATGAATGTGCCTACGCGATTGATCATGAGAACGAATGACATCTCGGTGGGACCCTCCCGGGAAACGACGGGCTCGGTTGAGCCGGGAAGGAGATCGGCATCGTTAAGATTCTGCGGCTGCTTTGTGTCAAAGGGCCCCCGCATGAAGTTGTGACTCAGGCCAGATACGACGGCCAGCTTGGTGTCTTGAAATAGAATTTGCCACCACAGTCTACGGCGCATCTCTGTCTCGAATGGTGTCAGGTGGAGCAGCTCGCCGTCGCGGTGGTACCCCATCTTCTGTGCTATGCGCACAACGGTGCCGCTCAGGACCCAGGCGGCGTGTCGGTCATACCGACCCTGGAGAGAGAGCTGCGTCGGAGGGGGGCAGGTAGAGTAAGCAAGCATGTCGGTAAAGGTAGAGGATGGAGGGAGAGGGGGGAGAGGGGTGGGGGAGAAGGGGGAGGAATGGGGTGGGGGGGCAACGCGAGGGTGTAGAGCAGAGCTTCTGACGAGGCCGTGCTGTTGCTGCATGTGTATGCTTACCAGAAAGAGGACTAGGGCCTGCAAGCTAGCCATGTCGTAGTTTCGCAGATAGTCGAAACGGAGAAGGGCATTTCTCGTGGCGCCGGTAAACTTCTTGATGGCCTCGGCCCTGGGCATGTTAAGGACCTGGGCACACTCGGTCTCGTTCAGAGAGGTGGTGGCCATGAGATATATGGAGAATAGGAGGGCCTGGTATTGGAGGGCCACGCCGGCCGGGTTCGTCGTGGCTTCGACAATGTACGGTTGCAGCGTGGGCACGTGGATGAGCTTTGTCAGAGGATTGACGCGCTCGAGGAATATCTGCCAGAGGCGAAAGGTGTGGACGGCGTCCGGGTAGAAATCCTCTACAGATGTGGGGGTTGAGGAGCCAGGAAGGATGAGATCGTTGGCGTGGTCAGGCGTGGGGGCCTCGGTGCCAAAGGTGCTCGACTCATCCGGGTCTTCAGTGTCGACAATCTGCCTCATAGCTTGGAGCTGAGGTTGGCAGGAAAGGCGGACGGTCGCATGTCAGTACACTTGGCCTGGGCCTGGACGACCCACGAGGGAAGAGAGGGGTCGGGAAGGGAGGGAAGGGGGGGGAGGGGAAGAGGCTATCTACGCACCTCGTCGTAGAAGCTAGTCCACAGGCGGTTGTCCACGAAGCGGGCACCGCCTTCCGATTCAATCATCTTGCCGGCCGGCGGTTTGCCCATCGGCTCAGCTAAACACGAGCCGGGCGAGAAGGCATCGTATACGCGACATTTACTGTCCAGCCAGTGGGTGTGAGGCTCCGCGGGCGATGGTCCGGGAGTGTGCGCCGTCATCGGCGTCTGCGCCGGGCTGGGGGTGGGACCGGAACCATAGCCCTGGGCGGAAGATGGACCGGTTGAGGAAGCGGTCAGGGGGGCTCCGCCGGCATACTGCTTCAGGAGGGCCTCGCAGCGGGCGAGGCGCTCCTGGAGGTCCTGGTTTGGACGTCTGCGCTTCCGTGCAGGTGCCGGGGTGCTTGGTGTGCAGGTGACGTTTGCCTGGGGTATGACATGAGCAAGTCAAGCCGGGGTAAACGATGCGCACGAAAGAGGGGGGGGTCACGGGCGTGAACCGTCTGTCTGGGAGTGAATGTCACAAACCTTGAGGCAGTTGGAGCAGGGAGTGTTGCGGTCACATTTGATCTTGCGGTGCTGACAGAGGACGCAAGCCAGGACCCTCTGGCTTCTCTGAGCCGTCGAAGCCGTCGAAGGTGGCGCACCGGCGCTCGTCGACATGGTCTAGAGAGAGGTCACATACAGGTCGAGAAAAGGGTGCGTATAAGGCGCGCACGTGGCGTCGAGAAGAGACGTATGTGAGGCGCACACACGTGGCGTCGAGGAAAAGACGTGTCCCCGGAAAGGCCGGAGACAAGCCTGAGACGTGACGGACACGACGAGAGCGAGGAGAGAAGAAGAAGCGATTGGCGTGCGAGTCAGCGGGATAGGGAGAAGGAGAGAGAGAGAGAGAGGTGAAGGGCGTCGTGATGCTGTGGTGGCTCAAGGTGGGGG